>NC_056729.1:1664058265-1664223265 GCF_019279795.1 Protopterus annectens
ATCACAACAGGAGTAGTTACACTAATTCCCATAACTGGAAGCAATTAGCAGAGCACAGCCCCACTTACAGGGTTTGTGTGATGCCCAGCTGTGCTCAGCAATATTAATTGGATGTATCTGGTTTCTATTTTTGGATGTATAGCTAATGTCTGATACGTGGGTGGTCTAGTCACACAAAGAAGGTATGCATCACCAAAACTGTTGCCCCAAGCACCCACAATACACAAAAAAACAAAGTGACCTGACACCACCCCCCACAAATGTTACAGACATCCACTGGAAACATAAATACCATGTAGAAGCCTACACTGTGTGAACATCCCTACATGGTTCCCGCTTTTTGTGATTCAACAATTCCACTCATTTTTTGCATTCATTGGAATAATAACTGTGCTGACAGCCTGGAATCTACAGAGTTAGTAGCCACGTAAGCAAGTCAACAGCACAAAAGCACGATTTTAAAGACACAAGGCAGGGTACTACTTTACCTACAGTGACAGTACATTATACTACTGTTTGACATGACATTTCTGATAATCATACTTAAAACCTTTTCCAGCAAGCAGTGCACTGAGCAAACATGAGGTAAGAAAATACATTTAAATTTATAGTGATCTGACACCCCCCTCGATGCTTTCAGACATCCACAGTGTATACTTTCCCCATTATACGTGTGTGTGTTGTTATCTTTTCATGGGAATTCTGTCCATATTTCTGGACTTTTGCATACCCTTGCTTCAGTGTAGACTCCTGTATGTGGAAATTTTCCATGTACACTACCAACATGGACTTGGAGTCTACACGGTTGTATTTAAGATTGTTGGATAACTCCACTGTGTTGTTCCACTTAATTAGCATAAATTTCAGCTACTTATGCTGAAATTTGCATTCCATGAAAGTTTCCATAATTGAGAGTGAGTACACATGATGGTGTACCACTACATGGAGTTTACTGAATCTAAAACTCCCTGTGCCCGTATTCGCATCACATTGCGACACTCACACAGAAAAATATGGACATGTTACCTTTATTGATTTCCTGACAAACCAAAAGAAAACCGTTAAACCCACAAACTTAAAATAGCTGCAAAAACGGACCAAGTAACACTCTCCACTCTTATCTTTCGTCTTTCATCTTGTCTTTTATATCCAAGCATACACCACAATGTGTTGTAGTAAAAGTAGGATAATTTATTAAGCTATACCAACTTCAATAGCAATTTGGTTAATTTAAAACAACAAATATCAAACGCTTTTCGTTTTCAACAATCCAAAAACTTTTTCAAAATAGTTTTTACTCCGCCCCTTCCTTCTATTTATACCATTCATGACATCACAAACCGATTTAAAAGTACAAACTCTCCTTTAAAAGTCAAAATTATCTTAACTTCAGAAATAAATTCTAAACTATAAATTGTCACTGAAATTAGATAAATTGTATAACACGTTCTTTAATCAATAAGACATTTAAGCCTTTGTTATAGTACTTTACTGTTACATGTACTCTGCAGCTCAATCTCATTACTATACCAGTGTATTTGCATCGTGCACTATTACATATTAATCTATTTGTGTTTATGTACATATACATATGTGCTTTATTTATTTACCTTAAATCAAATACCTTTTCTGTTGTCATTATTAGCAAAGTCGTGTTACATTTCATAAAAGGTATGTGTTATGCCTTTCTTTAAAAATTCTTTTACTAGTTTACGGCTCAGATTTTATCATATTAAAAAAAGCATTGTAATAGCTTTAATAATCCTTATACCTATAAATAAAAATGCACTAAAACATTCTATTCATTGTCAAAAATTGTCATTTATATATATATATATATATATATATATATATATATATATATATATATATATATATATATAGTTTATGTTTCTGTGCAACTTCGTGTGTGTGTGTGTGTGTGTGATATATTTATAGTTGTGTTTCTGGGCAACTGTGTGTGTGTGTGTGTGTGTGTGTGTGTGTGTGTGTGGTGTGTGTGTGTGTGTGTGTGTGTGTGTATATTGATATATACGTATATATATATATATATATATATATATATATATATATATATATATAGAGAGAGAGAGAGAGAGTTTGTGTTTCTGTGCAGCTACATGTGTGTGTTTATATACACACACACATACACACACACACACACACAAATATATATATATATATATATATATATATATATATAGTTTGTGTTTCTGTGCAACTTTGTGTGTGTGTGTGTGCTTAAATATATATATATATATATATATATATATATATATATATATATATATTAGTTTGTGTTTCTGTGCAACTGTGTGTGTGTGTAAATACACGCAGGTGTGTGTCTGTTCATATATATATATATATATATATATATATATATATATATATATATATATATATATATATATATATATATATTATACAGAGAAAGGGAGGGAGAGAAAGACATGCACTTATACATACATACATAGGTATGAATTATATATTGTCCATAGATAAGTGTAGTATATATGCACATTACTTTGTACAAAATGTCATATCATTTGAAACAAACTCTTTTAATGTGGCATGTCACGTATTTTAACTTTACAAAAGGATCCTGAAAGGTGATATAAACTATCTGAGAAGATTAGCGTTTCTCGAGGCTTACAAGACAACATAAACTTTCACTTATCATTTTAAATGTCTGCACCCTGAGATAGACTGCAAGTCTTTGTCCTAGTGGGGAACAGGAGGAAAACATCTTGCTATTGCTGGCTGTCGAGTAAAATTCATGGCTTGTTCAAAAAAATAAACTGAAGAAGTACTTTTGTTGCATTTCACTGGACCGGTTTCAGGCTACCTCTGATGAGAAAGCTAACCTTCAGTTAGAGATAAATTGACTTCACTCACTTGACAGCCTAATAATTGATACCATTTTGGGATGTCACTGTAACAGAAACAGAACTCTTAAATCACCACTAATTACAATCTGTCATGCTCTAAGTTAAACTATACATACTTAAGAAGACAACTCTTGCTGTGGTACACATTTTTCTGTTAAGGATGAAACAGTGAAATGTGGTTGTGGAATCTACTCACCACATAGTCAGTGATTTTCCCATTAAGCTGCAATGAGATTTATAGCTGAGAGCAAATAAAACACACCCTGATATTACTGCATATGGTCTTTCTTTAAAGCCACAGTCAGCATTGGTTTTTCCACACTGAGTGGCACATTTTAAGACTCAAAATTTGATATGGTTCAGCTGAAACTCCTCCCTCTCTTTTGCTAGTTTTAGGTAACAGCAAATATTTCAAGCTGTGGATTACAATTTTATGTGAGGTACTTTCAGAAACTTGCTGAATCATTTATCTTTTTTTTTTTTTTTTTTTTTTGTTACAGTTTATTTATTTTGTTCATTTTTTAATAGACATAAAGTAAAAAGGGAAAACACTGCAGGTTTCTCTTTTCATTTTAACTTTATCTGCAGAAAAGATTCACACGTATGTGTGTGTATGTGTGTGTGTACCCTACGTACACAATAAGAAAATATACAGTTTCTACAGAAAAAGCAGAGGTCATATCGACCCCCAGAGCAGGAGCTCTAATCCATGTGTCACTGTCACTCAAAGTGTAGTTATGATATAAATGTCATATATAGACAACACACTGAATTAAAGTCAGTAGCTGCTAGATTAAATTCTATCCACCAGGTTTCTTCTTCTTCTTCTGCATTCAGGTTCCTGAAATAAGACGGCCGATTATCCCCTTTTCTCCAAGAACTTGCCACCATTTATTATAGTCCATAAAGTCAAAGGCTTAGTCAGCAAAACAGAAGTAAATACTTTTCTGGAACGTCCTTGAGTTTTTCACTGTCCAAAAAATATTGACAATATAATCTCGGGTACCTCTGCCCTTCTAAAATACATTTGCACTTCTGACAGTTCCTGATCCTTATATTGTTAGACTCTAGTTTGCAGGCTCTCGAGCATAACTTGGCTAGCATGTGAAATGATTACAACTGTTAAATAATCTGAACGCTCTTTAGCTTTGCCCTGTTTGGGGATTAGTATACAGGTCTACTGGCCACTGTTATGATTTCCAAAATTGCAAGCAAATACAAAGCAGCACTGTAACAGTATCATTGTGGTGGACTTTAAGCAATTCAAATGGAATTCCATCACTTCCTGTAGCCTTCTTATTAGCAACACTTTCCAAGGTCCATTAAACTGCCTTTTAAAGGCTACCTTGGCTCCAGATAAGAGATTGTATCAGTCATGTAAAGATCTTGCTTATATAGTTTGTCGGTATGTGTTTGACACCTCTTTTCAATACCTTCTTCTTCTATTAGGTCCATCCCATCTTCTACTTCATAATTCCCATGTTTACCTGGAAGTTTACCTTAATATCAATCTTATTCTTCACATTCTATTCCCTTCTTTTTTTTTTTGCACAACTCATTTAAATTAGTCTCATTATTTTGTCTTGCTGTTTTCCAAAACTCTGAATTTGGTTCTTGCAAAATATATTAAACAGCTTACATACATGCAGTTCTTGCAAAATATATTAAACAACACACACACACACACACACACACACACACACACACACACACACACACACACACACACACACACACATACACACACACACACACACACACACACACACACTCACACACACACACACACACACAAAGATCACAACAGCAGAGAAAATATGCTTACAAATCCAATCATTAAAATTCAAAAATAGACTCCTGGATTCTAAGCAAAGAAAAAAAAAAGTTTTATTTGACCACAAAGCACTTTAATTTCCAAGTGTAAGTAAAATGTCATTAGATGAGGAATAGACAAGCTTATTTTACAATGACTAAGCCCTTTTACAAACCTGTGTTCATCACAAAGGTGTTCAGCAAAGTTACTGCAAACTGCATACCAGCACATTTGTTAGTACTGTACAGCTTCAAATTAAAAGTAGCACTGCACATCTTCAAATTAAAAGTAGCACTGCACATCTTCAAATTAAAAGTAGCACTGCACATCTTCAAATTAAAAGTTGTTTGCTTATACCTCAGAAGGATAACTTTGATTACATTTTGAACTTTTATAAAAAAAATTAAAACCATCTCAATTTATTTTAAAGGAACTAAAATGTTTCTTACCCAAGCCAGGCAGCAAATATTTAGTTTGTAAATCTCTATCTTGAGTTTAATGTTGTAGTAAGTTAGGGCCTTGGAAAACTGTAAATACCCCCCCCCCCATTTTGCAGATAAAAGTTTCTGTTTATATATAATACATTCGGACTGATCAGCCTGACATAAGCAAAGTTGCTGTTTTTATCTCTAATGTATTTGAAATGATCATTCTGACATAACATTATACTATACTGCATGTTAACTGCATGTTATCTGTGCTGCAAGTTATTTTGTTGGTGAATTGTCCCTGAGGGTTCCTTTTTTGCTGTGTTTTTAGATTAAGTGGACCAAATCATCCATCCTGTGGCAGAAGATTTTTCTTGGTCCTTCTGAATTAGGAAACACTCCAGAAGAGCTCATGGTGTATTCATTTACTGGCCAGAGTGCTCAGAGGTCAGATTTCAGTTACATTTGCGTGAACTTGCTCATTGCCCGTTGGTGGCTGACAGTGCCCTGTATAGGTGCAAATGCTTGGACAGTAAAGCTTACCTATTTAACTAATATTAGTACTGTAACCTGTACCTTAGTGATGCAGTTGGGTTGGGTTGTGTGGCGAGGCTTAGAAAGGCCCTGTTGGTCATTGGTCATTAGTCTAGTATAAACATATGACAATTATTGTATGGACTTAAGCTTAGAGCAGCTAGCTTGTCTATCTAACAGCACTAACACCATATCTTACACTTTCTAACTGTAGTCCCTAAACCTAAACCCTACCTTAGGAGACCACTGTATAACCCAGTCCTCAAACTGTAATAGCCTACCCTAGTGCTGGCCTGGACAACATGAATATACAATTTCCAAATTTCAACATAGCCAGCTTAGTAGTTATGGACATCCTGAGCTAAAGTAGCAGTTGCCTCATGTTCACAGACAACTTTTTAATCCTTAATCCTTCACCCTGAAGAAGCCATATGTTATGGTGAAAGTGCTTAGTTGGTGAATTTGGATGCATTTGGATTAAAAATTTCTGCCTAGAGCCTTGGACGTGGTTCCTTTTGTTTCTTACTAGTTTTGTACCCATTGGGCATTTTTCTTTTTGTGGTATTGGTCTTTGTTAAAATATAATGATTAGTTGCTTATCTGGAGCCGGGATCCACCAAGTTATGCATGTATTAAAGTCAATGCACCATAGGTAGCAGTATGATTCTGTCATAGTCCATGTGGGTGTAAATGACCTGAAACATACCTCAATGGACTATATGAAGAGACATATTATGGATTTCTTTGAATATATGTCTCAGACAGATATGTGCCTTGCACTGAGCAGCATTCTACGTTCACCAAGGATGATGCCACAGTATGAACAAAACATTACTGTCTTTAACAATTGTCATTCTAGTGTGATTCAGTATTTGCCTCCATGGAGGTGGGTGGGTGGGCATGGTTAATAAATCATGTTGCTTTGCCAAGGATGGTCTGCACCTGTTCTGTTTGGGCTTCCAGATATTGGCTACAAATTCAGGACTAAAGGTGCAGGTGTATTGATCTACATTAGGAACAAATATACCTGTAGGTTGGTCAAACAGAATGATGCCCTGAAGTTCATCCATGTGTAAATCACCATAGATAAACTCCCTTACCATATCCAAGCAAGCTATAGGTCATCACTGATACCCATAGAATCCCATAACTTGTTCCTATACCTGCTGAAGGCACACAGCATCCAGCTAAATGCCCTGTTTCTGGAAGATTTCAACTACTCTTATATAGACTGGGACACATACATTGCCTCTATGCATACTAAAGTAGATTTTACTCAAATTCAAGTTTAAAGGACCTTTGGGGTTGTTAGCCTAATCACCTATTTGTTTAATTCCTAACTACTTTAAAATAAAACCCAGAAATAACATGACAACTGAACTTTAAAATGTGCATTTCGCCTAGTTGGACTTTCCTGGTAACCAAATGTAAATAAAAAAATAATACTGGCTGAAACAGAAATCAGTAATAAGCTGTAATCTATGCATGCTAGTTTCCTTTGAAAATATATATTTTATGGACGCATTCATGTGTATTCATTCTGATGTAGCTATGTTGTGCTGGACGTGATGTCTTTACTGATAGTAATGCTTTTACATGACTAGAGTATTGTAGTGTATAGCTACATCATAATAAACCCTAGGCTTACTTTGTCTTAATGAGAAGTAGTCTGACACTATTCACTGCTAACAGAAATAGGTTCATCGGAATATACTAGGTAATGATCACCAGGACTTTTATAAGCCTAGCCAAGCAATCCAACCCAGTTGTCTGCCTATGTATTAAGGGTGTTTATTACAGGGGGGGGATGTTTATAGGTTCTTATTTATATACTAAGTAAATCATCTTTGAAATGCACATTCAGCATATTTAATAAATTAATTCTATATCTTGTCACATTCTAGCTAATGTGGTCCACAATGCAGTGGTTTCAGTTTGATCACAAGGCTTTGAAAAATATTGATAGTTATAGCCGTGATATCACCTGCCTTGCACTACTGTTCAACAGTGTAAATACTGACTCCTTTCCAACAGAGTCCTCTCTTGTTTTAATCGGTTTGTTGCCATTAATGCAAATTTCAGCTAGTAAGATAAGGTAAAAAGTATAAATAAATAATAGTCACGAAAAGAACTTCCACCGATGAGATGGTGAGATGTCAGTTGCTGGTGACTAGTCTGGGCTCTTAATTGCTAATGAACTGCATCATCTGGATGAAAGGACCTACACTGAAGACAGACGTTACAGCTTGGACATTAGTGGTATATCTAGTAACACACTAAACTAAGTGAGGGAATTGAATTATTCTACCTTAATGTGTAGAATCTCTGCAATAATACTGCAAAGGTTATTGGAATGAAACCTCACATTTTGGCTGTATCAGCGACCTTGTTTGAGCCCACATAGTAGCTAACAAACTGCTAATATCAGGTCACTGCATCTAAACTCAGAAGCATTATGGGAAAATAGCACATGATAACATAGTTTAAGTTTCTGATGTCAAATGTAATTGGTAAACGACCTCACACAGTAAGTGGAAGAGTATGACTGCTTTTCCATAGATAAAACACACTTTGTGGCAGGTAAAACATACCGTATACAAAATGGATCCCCTTCCTACTATGAGAGAAATACTGACACAGAACTAGTAACTTCAGAGGCTTTGGACCATGACACTTGAGCAGAGAATGGGCCTGAGTAGTACTAGGGCTATTCTCAGTTAGAAAGTGACTCAGTCAGTAGATAACACAACTGGCACAGTTACTATATTAGACTGGATTTTAAGCAAAATGTTAAATCACTTTTCAACATCCTAAGTGGTGATTATGTATCATCACTCCTGCAGACATTGTCCGTTACCTGCTACATAAGTTGTAGAGAACATGAGAAGTCTTTAAACCAGTTTTGTGGAATCCAGTGCAAATGAACTTAATGAAATAAAGGTAACTAGTTAATCTCAAATAGACTTTCCATACTTCATTAAGCTGATGATTTATTTTCAAATATATATTGCAGTGTTTGTTGAATAAATATGCCTCCAGGTGAGAAGTCAGAATCAAAGCTAATGCACTGTAGTAATCAAATAGTTCAGCAGGAAAGAACATGTTATGTACCTCTCAGCATTTCTTTGGTAAAACATGGGGCACAACTTCTCATGTTGTTGTTGTTTGTCTTTCGGCTTTTTCCCGATAAGGGGTTGCCACAGCGGAACTCCGGTCTGCTAATGATTGGCAGTAGATTTTTACGAAACACCGAGGTGCCAGCTCGACGCTCAACCTTCAACAAAGGAATGCCCATTTACGCACGCATGTCTATCGAACGCTACCCAACTGCGGGGAGGACATGCAGACTCCACACAGAAGGCACTCCCAAGCCAAGCCGAGAATCAAACGGGAGAACATCTTGCTTTGAGATAACAACGCTACCACCGTACCACAGCAGAAACCACGGGGCACAACTTCTCATAAGTGGGCAAAATATGTGACAAGTTAGCTCAGAGGACTAAGGCTATGAGCTGTTAATAAGCTATGACCTGTTGTGCATGGTTTGATTCCCTTGGCCTTCATTTGCATATTGTGAGACCTTGAACAAATCACTTAACCCAGACAGTGCTTTGGGGAAACTGGGCTAGGCTTCTTAATAGTCTCCTGGACCCACTGCTTAGAAGCAATCTATGATCCTAATTGAACTTGAAACAAGAACCACAAAACACTGCTGTGTAAAGCATGACTATGTCACTACTGTTTATATACTACAGACCGTTAGAAATATATTTTTGCTTTTAGTTATTTATTTAGTTGTTCACTGGGGTAATGGACTGATCCACACAGACGTACTTCAGTTGCAGCACTCTGCCAGTAATTAACTCAAGAATCATTCACAATTCAAACTGAGACTGAAGGGTTTAAATGCTGAACTACTGAAGGAAGCTTGTTAACAGCTCATAGTCTCCGTCTTCTATAACAACTGCTAGTCTATTACAAAAACATGAACAAACAGCATATAACATTGACTTCTTTGTTTGGTAGAAAGGAAGAATTAAAATATGTAGCACATCTTGGAATGCGTACCACTTGACGGGTTTGTTTCATTAAGAATGCCTGCTACAATGTGTATAATCTAGGGATAGCCCAAGTAAAACTCTACCAAAAATAGCCTCTTCAATCCTAGCAAAATTCTGGGAAGAGATAACACTTTCTTGTTTATTTCTTTTCTAAGACCAACAAACGTATGTTTGCCTTTGATGACAGGTGCTGCAGTGAAGAAGGTGCTATGAAAATAAAACCTGTGCATCAGCGTCTGCTGTTGGCTTCTCACCTGTGCAAATTTCAGCAACAGACGTAAAGACACTTCTTATTCAAACTGCCTGGTGTTAAACAGAAGCATTAAGGAGACAAATAGGAGCATAGCTATTGTAATAGGTGGTAACTAATCAGACGCTGGCAATTATTAGCAAATATACATACAGAAGACTATAATCAAAATACTTGAATAAATGTACACAACCATTAGAAGAATGCTTACTAGATCACAATATTCTGTCATAGACTCAGCACAGATTCAATAAATCCTTGTATTGAACCAGAGATGACCAGACAAACTGCTTATAGGTCCATTAATACAGACTTAGGAAATTTTGCTGCAGTTATTTTACACCTAACAAAAGCAATTACTCTGGTAGACAACTCACTACTTTTAAAATAACTAAAAGGAAGTGATTGTGATCAAGAAAACGTGGCCGGATACAGGGCTGTTTGTCTAATTGTAATGTGTTATCACTGTGATAGAAAAGCAGCTTATCCCCTTACAGGCAAGACTGAAGTTTCCCCAAGGTTAACAACACATCATCTTATCGGGTAAAACCTAAAGTTTCCCAGGGTTTATAGCTCATCCCCTTATAGCTAAACACTGACGTTTTCCAAGGTTTAATACAGGGACTATTGTTATTCTGGTTTTGTACTTGTAAGATGTAGACAATATGGAGAAATATTTAAAAGGCACAGATGATGCCATTTTATATGAAGTACAAATGATTCTCTGTCCTTAATCCATACACTTCAGTCAGGATTCATCTTTCTTCATCGGTGGTTAAATAAAAGTATAGTACCTCACGAGTATAAAACCAAGTTATGCTGTTTTTTAAAAACTTCACAGAAATACTAGCAACTTTTTTTCACTACATCTCTGCTTGTACAGCTGGGCATCTGGAAACTGCAGGAATGTAAACACCTGGGTATAACACGAGGATTTCTGTTATAGATATGAGCACCACACACACACACAATCAAATCCCAGACATGTAATAAATAGCTAATGAAATGCAACTCTTCATATCCCTAGTAAAGTGAACCAAACCCAACTCCTACCCCCCAAACAGCATTTTGCACGCAGCGGTCAAAAACCTCCTTATTAATTCCATGATCACATAACTGTGAGGATGTCAGCATCTTCACGAGCAATACTATTCACAAGGAAAATATTCTGTTAACATTATGAAGTCTTCTACGTTTTGATGCAGAATGCCTCCAGTATAAATAATTTCTGATAGCTCCACTCTGAATGCACATCATTTTGTTATAGAATTGTTCAAAAGTACTATTTTTTCCCTTCTAACTCCAAGTAAGTTATCATTTTTAGACCACACAGATGGTGTAGTAAATACGTAAATCAAAAAATGGGGGTTCTTTATCAAACCAATTACCAAAGTTTTTTTATTGTAGCTAAAATTTACTATCACTCAGCATATTATGCTTCCAAAGTGACTATGAAGTTTCACTATATTTGCAAATAAGTTCATAGGTGTCTACTAGGCTAACAACCACAATGGCATTTTTAAGCCTAACCATGCATCCCAAATCTCTGACAAGTTCTGGTAGCCTTGATAAGTGCAGGCAGGGCTTGGGAAGTAAAATATTCACAAGCAGGAGTCCGGAAAATGAACCATTTACAGGTTGCCTGTATCCATTAGAGACATAGGTGCCTAGCCAGGGATGAATTTCCTGTTCTCCATCCAATTGTCCAAGAGACACTTGAATTGGGTTAGGGAGGAAATCTGCTTCATGTGCATGGGCAGCCTGTTCCAGAAAAGGAGTAGACTCTGGGATATATACCTATCTCTCCAGCAGGTCCTATTTATATCACAGACAAGGTTTAAGTCTTTAGTATGGGTAATTCTGGTGCTGTTTGTTTTGAGGATATGCACAAAGCCCATCAAAGTGGAATCTGACAATGCCTTGTATGCCAGGCATAGATCTCCCCTCAACAGCCTCCTATAGGAGACAAAATTCAAGGATAGGGCCTTGAGGTGTTATGTGTAGTATATGTTTCTTTTGCCCTGTATTCTTTTACTGAGGAACCTCTGCGAACATTCCAGTTGTTGGATATGTCTGGTTATGTACATACTAAAGGGGGCATTGTACTCAGTGATAGATCTGATGAATGCCGAATACATGGAACAATGACTTCCTTGGACCTTATTTATTTATAAGTTGCACAACATAGAATGATTTCTTCACTACTGTAGACAGGTGATGGTCAAAGACTACATTACTGTCTATGTGTGTCCCCAAGTCCTTGACTACTGGTCAACTCTAAGGGGTCAATACGATAGTTACCAGGAGTGCACAACTTCCTGAAGGATATTACTATTCATTTATTTGCATTTAATTGTAGTCCATGGCACTGGCATTAGTTATTTGTCTGTGTCAGCTGTTCCTGGCGAACATTTGTGTTGGTGGATGATTGACTGAAAGCTCCTTATTTGCAATCATCCATAACTTTGGTCAGCCAGAGGCCACTGACATTGAAGTAAATGCCAAAAAGGAACAGTCCCAGGACCGATCCCTGAGTGACTCCGCTTTTGACTATCCTCTTTGTAACGGTGGTCTCCCCAATTCTAACTTCCTAGGTCTGGTCTGTGAGCCGGCTGGCTATCCAGTGGGTGACATAAGGGTTTGCACCTAACCTCTTAATTTTATAAACAATAACCAAGTAGAATATAGTTCCATATGTCTGGCACAGGTCAAGGTATGCAGTGTGAACCATTTTGCCCTCATCTATTGCTTTGGTGACCTTTTCAAAGAAGTCCACTAGGTTGAATAGACATAACCTGTCCTTGAGTTGGGTTGGGTCCAGTGTCTGGAGGTTTCCTATGTCATTACCAATCATTTCCATGATAATTCTTTCCATAGTTTTGCATATGAGACTACTGAGACTTATCAGTCTGTAGTTCCCAGGGTCTGTAGAATGCCTACCTTTGTGCAGAAGGATGACTTGTCACTTTTCTCCATTCATGAGGCACAAAGCCTGTTTACAGTTAAACAAGAATTCCAGAGGGCCATTATAGGTCATGTTTCATACTATTTATAAGGCATACTGGGATATTGTCTGGGCCCAACGATGCAGGGTTCTTGGTCTTAGAGAGAGCATTAAGGACCTGTTCTCCAGTGATAGTAGGGGGAGTTATATTTGATATTTCCTGAGGGAAGGTTGAGGGGGAGAGAGGAGTAAAGCTGGAGCTGAATTTATCAGCCAGTAGGTTTGCTATATCTTCTGGCTCAGTATAGGTGGCTCTATTAACAGTGAGCTCTGCACACAATTGTGTATTGCCTTTGAGATTGTGGACATAGCTCAACAATGCCTTGCGATTGTCCTTGGCCTGGGAGGCCAAATTTACCTTAAATTTCGCTTTGGTATACATTATTTGTCCTTTGAGTTGTTTGCTACTTTGACAAGAGTGCTTTGATCCTGCTGGGTACTGCACCTCCTAATCTTTGCCATGATTTTCTTCCTCCTGTTATACAACATATATTTTGTGATTTCACCAGGGTGACTTGTTTTTTGAGTTAGTTCTGTACTTCTTCCTGGTGGGTACAACTGCCTCTATGCAGCTATTAACTTACTTGTATAGGGTTTCATTGAACATAGACAGTAGTGTTCTCAGGGTTTATGAGGGGACTTGAAATTTTGCCAGGTTATCACTTAATAGTAGGCAGTCAGCCTTAGAGTAGTTCCTGAATATTCCAGGATTAGCTAGGGTTCCAGGTTTTATTTTTACTTCAAAGGAGACTATTTTGTGGTGTGACCTTACCAGGCAAGACATTACAACAGGGAATGTGCAGCACTCTCCCTTATTAGTGAGGACCAGATCCAGTATGGTTGCACCCTTGGTTGGTGTATTGACAATCTGGTCCAAGGAGTTTGTGTTTACAAAATCCAGGGATCACAGTGCCTGTATGTCTGGTATCTTATATGATTTCCATTTAACAGTGGGGTAATTAATGTCTCTCATGAATATGGTATTGAGTGTGATGGTTAGTATTTCCAATATGTTTAAATACATGGAATGGGTTCCCTGGGTCATAGAGGGAGAGCTGTAGCTTGCAAAGAAGTGGAAATGGATTTTATCTATGGTGATTTGAACATGGAAAAGCTCAAGTACATTGTCCTGTTTGGCCAGACTTGAGGTATATTTATTTTTGATGTAAATCGAGACAGCTCCACCTTCAGTCCCTGTCTGTGCAGTAGTTGGTCTAAATATGCAGAAGGCAATTATAACCTTGCACTGTTGGTGTTCTCTCCATGGCTTGAGACCATGTCTCAGTGACTGCACAGATATCAAAATTCTCTGGGGTGAAGAGAGCTTCTAGGGAATGGAGTTTTTTGTTTAGACTCTTAGCACAATGAGCAGTAACACCTTTAGATTTTCTTGGTTTTGATTTGCAATGTCAAAAGTGCTTTCAGTTTTTTGGAATTGCCTGAAAAAGAATTTATGGGAGAGGACAATGCTTTAGCAAAATTTGAAAGCCTAGACGGGAGAGGTACATCCCTAGCAAAGCAGCATGGTCTGTTGACATCTCCTTCCATGCTGACAAATACGTATTGCAACCCCTTAGAATGGCACCAGAAACTAAGCCAATTATTAAAGTCAGTCATATGGCCAGAGAAGTAAATACTGTGTGAAGAAATAGCCAGGGAATTGTTATGGCTAGGCTTTTATAGGCCCTAGGGCCGATAGCATAGTACCAACCTATGAACCTATATTTTGTTCGTATCGCGGCATCATCCTTGGAGAAGGTAACATGCTGCTCAATTCTAAGCTCATGCCAGCCTGGGACACATATTCTGGGAGCTCCATGTTATCTGTCTTCATATAGTCTAGGCAGGTATGTCTCAGGTCATTTACAGCCACATGGACCATGACTGAGTCATACTGGTACTTGTGATCCAATGACCTGAGTGCATGCATAACGTGATCGATCCTGGCCCCTGATAAGCAACTGACTATGACTTTCTACTTACTCAGCCTGGTGAGATGGACATGCATGTGTTTCACAATGGAGTCTCTAATAACCAGAATGTTGGATTGTCTGGTGGATTGCCTTATGGGTTTAGAAGTAGAGGCTCCATGAGATGTGGCTGTATGTTTTGATGTGGGTGTTGTTTTGAAAGAGTGCATTCAATGCTGCTGAGGGTATTTGCTATGTCTACTTCATCTAGGAGATCTTTGGGTTTTAGGAATGCTGCTTTTAAATGCCTCAACATATGTGGATCTATGTGTCTGCTTTAAATTGTGTATGATGGGTGCAGTGTGTCACCCTTATTGACATAAGGAGTGTTTTTATGTGAGAGATTTGCCTCCAATGACATTTTGTAAGTACATCTCTCACATGCCAAATCAGTTTGTTTGAGAATTAGCTGGTTGTCAGTAAACATGAGGTGATTTATACATTGCCTCAGCTTGCCCATATCCACCAAACTGGTAAAGGAGATAGTGGGAAAGTTCATATCCATGGCAACAGACCCTTTTTTATTGATTAGACAGTTGGAGTGAGAATATAAAGTAATGTCAGCAGTATCTGGTTTGAACTCTGGGGTCAGTGCTCATCACTGTAAACTAGTTTTCCTGTGTACAGCTAGGTATTAGTGAAATTTCAATGGTGCTTTTACAGGAAAAATGTCAACTCACAGTGTCTGTGGCTTTACAGGGCATTTCCGAACACTTGAGGGGAAACTAATAAGTAGAGCCTGATGATTTATGGATAAAATATTTAGGCAGATATTCTGAAGTTAGAAGCAAATGAAGCAATACTTAATAAAAATAAATAATTAGCTTGTTAAAAATGATAAAAAGAGGGAACTCAGCTAAAGGGCTACTGCCTGACTACTAGTGTTGGTCTCCTCACAGCTTTACTCTGCTGGGACAAAATGCTCCTTTTCTTCTTCTCTCACCAGAAGCAAAACAGTAGCACCAATCCCAGGATGAGAAACAGGACACAGCCTATTTGGTAATCCACTGTCTTGTGCCAGATGATGCAAGGGTCTGTAGGCTTGTTGTAGCCTTTTGGTGGTAAATGCCTTAAATAGCAACCAGATTAATCAGAAAGGTCAAGCACACACACCCACTTCCCAACCAGAGACAGTCAGGAGTCTATGCACTATGATCCTTCTCTCACCAGGAGCATAATATAAGCACAAATTCCAAGCTGGCACCTATGAAGCAGTTATTAGGCTTTCTGGTGATCAACAGTCCCCAGAAAATAATGTCCCTATGCTCTTTCTCTCACCAGGAACAAAACAGAAGCACTAATCTCAAGACTACTACTAAGGCAGAATGCAGGGTCTCCAATAATTGGTGGTCTTGGAGTAGATGTTGCAGATTTTAAAAGTAAGATGGAAAAAATGGGTTAGTATCCCAACAGCAGATGACTACAAACTGGGAGCACTACCAGGTTATACCTCATACCATGCTTTTCGGCCCCAAAACTTGGACCGAACCACAAAAGGAGGGGGTGTATCAATATTTGTCAAAGATACCCACACCTCCAGGTTGGTGGCACAGCACGAAGCATCAGAGACTATCCATGTGCAACTAACTGTGGGTAAAACTGCCTTCCAGTTTATAGCCTGCTACAGACCACCCTCCCAAACACAGGAACCCCACTTGGCCTTCCTGGGAATACTGGAAAATATGAAGGTCTCTCCAAACACCATTATATTGGGCGACTTCAACTACCCAAACATAGACTGGGAGCATTACTCTAGCTCCAACACCCTAGCCCAAAGGTTCCTAGAATTTATAAACTCAAATGCTATGGAACAACTTGTTACCACTCCCACAAGAGGGAAAACATACTGGACCTGATCATCACCAACATGGGGACACTATGCTCCAGACCAGAAGTGTATCCCTCACTGGTAAGATCAGACCATAAACTAATCTCACTGGATATTCACATCCCGACCCCACCCCCTGCCCAGAAAACCATAGTGAAAAACTTCTCTAAAGCAAATTTCACACGCCTCAAAACCGAGGCGAAATCCTTCAAAGCCCCGGGCCTGTGGAAAATCTGGCCCAGACCGCAGAATCCTTTATAAACGCATTCTATGAACACCTTCAGGAATGCATGAATCATGCAATCCCAAATAAAACCAAGACCCAATCCTCCAAAGGCAGACGTCCTGTCTGGTGGACCCCAGCCATAAACAAACTATACAATAGAAGGAGGAAGCTACTACATGATAGAGCAAAATCCCAAAAGGGAAGGCATCTCTGATCAGTATTAGCAAAAACTACGGGCACTCATAAAATCGTCTAAGGCCAGCTTTGAGAGAAAAATTGCACAGGACACTAAGGATAATCACAAGGCTTTCTTTAGTTATGTTAGGAACCTGGGTGGGAATTCCCAGATATGCTCAGAATTAGTCCAAAATGACAAAAAATACACCAAGCCCACAGACATTGCCAACATCCTAGCTGACAGGTTTAGTGCAAACTTCTACCCCCTCTCCCCACCAAAAGGACAAATATCTATCCCGACAGAGTGCTGCCCCCCTAACATCTCAGATGCTCAGGTAAGAGCCGCCCTCTCCAAAGCAAAAAACACAGCATCAATGGGACCAGATGGTGTCCCGGGCTGCGTCCTACATAAACTCCAAGAAGAGCTAAACCCAAACATAAAACTACTGTTCAATCTTAGCCTTACTACAGGATATGTACCCAAAGAGTGGCGTACAGCAACAGTGGTCCCTCTCCACAAAGGTGGTGCCTCAACGGATCCTGGAAACTATCGCCCCATAAGCCTGACTAGCTTGGTCTGCAAAGCTATGGAAAGGATCATCATGGACCTCATAAATAAAGATATTGGGGACCTACAGACACTGGATCCTACCCAGTTTGGCTTTGTTAAGGGCAGATCCTGCCTCTTAAACCTGGTTGATTTCTTTGAAACAGTCACCAAGGCCATTGACGAGGGAAGGTGGTTCACACAGCCTACCTGGACCTCGCAAAAGCCTTCGATACAATACCCCACTCGGGCATTATAGATAAGCTCACCAGCTTAAATATAAACCCCTATGTCACTAGATGGGTTGCAAACTGGCTCAAGGACAGAACCCACATGGTTAGAATTGCTGGAGCCATGTCAGACTCCAAACCAGTTACAAGTGGCATCCCACAAGGCTCAGTCCTGGGACCTCTCTTGTTCGGTATATATTTCTCAATGGTACAGGCCAACACGGAAGGACTGTGGCTGACCAAGTTCGCAGATGACTGCAAACTGGGCGCCATAATCAGCTCTCCAGCCGACACAAGCATCCTCCAAAAGGGCCTCATAGAAACAGACAACTGGTGCCAGAGCCATGGCCTCAAGCTAAGCCAAAAGTGTATAGTCATCCCTTTGGCAAAAACAAAGTGCCCACAAATTACCACATAGGTGGTAATCCATTAAGTACAGAAGAAGTCATTAGGGACCTGGGGACCCAAGTTGATAGCAATCTCTCATTTGACAACCACGTGGCCAAAGTGGTTAGAAAAACATTTTATATAGCCCACCTAATCATGAAGGGATTCACATCTAGATCAGGGAGGTCATCGTACCTCTTTACTCATCCCTCATCAGGCCCATAATTGAGTACGATGCCCCTTTTGGGATGTACCTTACCAGACACCTGCAGCAACTGGAAAGACCCCAAAAGTACCTCACCAAGAGGATCAAAGGGCTCAAACAAATGCCATATGCTGCCCGGTTAAAGAAACTCCAGCTCTACTCAGTGGCATACCGCCTGCTCAGAGGCGATCTGTGCCTGACGTATAAAGCCATGTCCAACCCGGAATTAATGGACATGCTGCACCTCAGAAAATCCAAATCCCATCGAGCTACATGCTCGAGAGACTTGAACCTCAGCACTGAAATAAATAGGACATGCTGGAGGGACAGATTCATAACCCAGAGGCTCCCTTCACTCTGGAATAAAATCCCAGTCCAGGTTAGGCAGAGTCCCACATTGACTCTCTTCAAGAGGAATCTTGATGAGTGGATGGGAGATCATAGGTTTACCCCGGCTATCACTTCTGTGTCACTGTTAGACACAGGCACAGTATACTAACCTCAAAAAAAGGCATAGCAAAATTAATTTAAAATGGGTGGCGAAAGCCAAACACACTCTGGCTAGGCTTATAAATGCCCTAGGGCAGATAGCCTAGTATGAACCTATGAACCTATGAATCCCCAAATGATGTGGATAGTCTACAAAAGGGCCTTACAGAAACAGATGCTTGGTGCCAGAGCTATGGGCTTAATGCCAAGAAATGTATAGTTATCTCCTTTTGGAAAAACCATGTACCCATGAATTACCACATAGGTGGCAGTACAGTAAACACTGAAAGTGTGATGCGAGACTTAGGGATATAGGTGGACAGTGGTCTCATCTTCAATAACCACATTGCCACAAGTCAGGAAATCCTTCTGTGTGGCACACCTCATCACTAAGGGCTTTTAATCCAGAAAAAAGGAGATCATTGCCCCACTGTACTCATCCCTCATTAGACCCATTATAGAGTACAATGCCCCGTTTGGTATGTACCTCACAAGACATCTGCAACAGCTGGAAAGGCAGCAGAAATACCTCACTAAAAGAATCACAGGCCTAAAGCAGATGCCCTATGCTGACCTTCTAAAAAAACTCCAGCTTTACTCTGTGGCATATTGTCTACTCAGAGGCAATCTCTGCTGAACATAGAAGGCCATGTCAAACCCTGAGCTGTTGGACATGCTACACTTAAAGAAATCCCAATCCCTCAGAGCCACATGCTTCAGGGATCTAAACCTTGTCATCACAATGAACAAAACATGCTGGAGGGATAGATTCCTGACACAGGGACTCCCCATACTCTGGAATAGATAGCCCATACATGTCAAGCAGAGCGCCTCCTTGGTCCTCTTCCAAAGGAACCTTGATGATTGGATGGGAGATAGGAAATTCACCCTGGGGATCACGTCAATCCCCCTGCTAGACAGGGTTCCAGGGAAGTAAATACTGTGGGAAAAAATATCCAGGAAATTGTTATGGCTAGGCTTGTATAGGCCCTAGGGCCGATAGCCTAGTACCAACCTATGAACAGCTGCAGTGTGCACTAAGCAATTAGATATGAAAGAGGGGGTGAAGTAAACTTTAGCTAGTTAAGTGAAGAGCCACTAATTTTAAAAGAGCAAGATAGATTGGAAGAGGGTGGGCACTTTGTATTCTGGTTCTATGGAATTCAGTGGGATGGTCAATACATTTAAAGAGTTGAAAAGGAGTGATTTCACAAAATGATAATATTGTGTTTACTCATAATAGCCAATAGAAGAGAAGTGGGAAGGAGATATGTGGTCAAATTAACATAAGGGGCAGGCAACTAGAGGGACAGTTTCTTCATGTTAACTTCTGTGTGATTCACAAGAGACACAGCTGTGGTCTGTTTCCTAGTTTAAATATGCAATTAATAGCAGAATGCAAGTAAAATGGTGGTGCAGTGGTGCAGCGGTTAATTTTGTCACCTCCCAGTAAGAGTTTTTTCTGGTTCAATTCTCAGCTGCGGTGCCTTCTGTGTGGAGTCTACATGTCCTCCCTGTGTTTATGTGGGTTTCCTCTGTGTGGTCCGGTGAATCTGCATGTCTACCCTGCATTTGTGTGGGTTTTCTCTGGGTCCTCTTGTTTCCTCCCACATTCCAAAGACATGCATCGGGAGCATTTCTCCCTAGGCTTATACTCAAAATAGGCTCTGTCCTAGGTGGACTTTCCTAGTCAACAAATATTAAAATAAATAAATAAAAACACAGTATAAAGAAAATAAAATCACAATATACAAAACAGAAGAATACAATAAAGCAATACAAAATGCAAGCAAACAAAACAAACTAACCAGTCCACAAGACTGGAAACATTTTATATGAGAACAGCAAGTGTTACAGCAGAAATACTGCCCTTTACCCACCCCTGTGTGGTACTAAATAAAACACGATCCTCAGCTTTTCTTTGGGTGATGCCTTCTATCTAAATGAGTGTTCTTTGAGTTAACCTATTTGTTAATCTGGTACTTGTCAAACAGACAACTAAGGTAATCAGATGTGCACCAACTTAGAATGCCAAAGACATCTTCTAAGGCTAAAGACTGAGTAATAAATCACATATTACCCACCGTATGGATACTCCGCTTGTAAAAGATCATTGCACTCTAAACACCTCAAGGTTTTCTTACTTCCCATGGCACTATTTTATGGAAAAAGTCTTAACTTGTGGCATTACCTATATTTCTATCAGATTTCTAAATTCTTTTTTTACAGAAATGCATGTGGTTGGACATTCCTTCAATAAAGGCATAAGAAATCTGAAAACACTGGACCAGACCCAATTTGGCTTTGCCAAAGGGAGGTCTTGCCTGTTCAATCTGGTGGACTACTTTGAGAAAATCACTAGGGCCATGGGTGAGGGTAAAATGATACACACCGCTTATCTATACCTGGCCAAAACTTTAGACACAATCCCCCACTTGGTTCATAGGTTCATAGGTTTATAGGTAGGTACTAGGCTATTGGCCCAAGGGCCTATGTAAGCCTAGCCAACAAGATTCAATGGCTTACACCACCCAAGAAAGTTATTTTCCTGTGCCACTGTCGAGCAGAGACACAGAAGTGATCCCGGGGTGTATTTCCTATTTCCCATCTACTCATCAAGATTTTTCTTGAAGATTGCTAATGAAGAACTTTGCTTGACATAGATGGGTAGCCTGTTCCAGAGTATGGGAAGTCTATGGGACAGGAATCTATCCCTCTGGCATGTCCTGTTTGTTGTGGTTTAAAGGTTTAGATCCCTAGAGCATGTAGCTCAGAGGGATTGGTATTTCTTTAGGTGTAGCATGTCCAACAGCTCTGGGTCTGACATAACATTATATGTTAGGCAGAGATCACCTCGGAGTAGGTGATATGCTACGGAGTAAAGCTGGAGTTTTTTGAGATGGTCAGTGTAGGGCATTTGGTTGAGGCCAGTAATCCTCTTTGTGAGGTACTTCTGTGGCCTTTCCAGCTGCTGCAGACATACCTCTCAACTGTCCCTGATTTTAACTCATATTTTAACTCTGTCCCTCCTAATCCCTCCTAAAACTAGTGACATTTGGAGGAAAGGTGGTCAATTACACTTAATGAATAATGACAATAATTAAGAGTTAAGAACTTCTTTTACTTCAGAAAATGTGTATTAATTCATACGCTCTGATTCTGTCAATGTTTCAAGTTAATAGCACTGATATTTTAAAAGTGTCCCTGATTGTCCCTGATTTTTTCTTGGCTTTTCCCTGATTCTGTTGAAATTTGTCCCCAATTGGTTGAGAGGTCTGGCAGATATCTTGTGAGGTACATTCCAAAAGGGGAGTTGTACTCTATAAAGGGTCTAATGAGTGTCGAGTAGAGGGGAACAATTACCTCTTTTTTCCTGGATGAGAACCCTTTTATGATGAAGTGTGCCACATAGAAGGGCTTCCTGACTACTGTGGTGATGTGACTATCAAAGGAGAGACTACTGTCCACCTGGGTCCCACGGTCTCTAATCACACATTTGGTGTTAAGTAGATTGCTGCCTATGTGGTAGTTCATGGGTACAGAGTTTTTACCAAAGGGGGTGACACTGCACGTTTTGGCATTGAGCTTGAGGCCATGGCTCTGACACCAGACATATGTCTCAGCGAGGCCCTTCTGTAGGATGTCCACATCATTTGGGGACTTGACTATGGTGCCTAGTTTGCAGTCATCAGAGAAGTAGATACCAAACAGGAGAGGTCCCAGGACAGAACCCTGTGGTACTCCACTTGTCACTACTTTGAGGTCAGATTTGGAGTCTGCAACTTTTAGTGTGTGGGTTCTGTCAGTGAGCCAGTTGGCAACCAATCTTGTGACATAGGGATTTATACCTAGTTTAGTGAGTTTAGCTATAATTCCAGAATGGAGGATGGTGTCGAAAGCCTTGGCGAGGTCAAGATAGGCTGTGTGAACTACCTTACCCTCATCTACAGCTTTGGTGACTGCCTCAAAGAAGTCGATCAGGTTCAGGAGGCATGAGCTGCCTTTCACAAACCTGAAGTGGGTGGGATCCAGAATTTGGAGGTTACCAATTTCTTTGTTTCTGAGTTCCATGATGATACGTTCCATGGCCTTGCAGACCAGGCTCGTCAGGCTAATAGGTCGATAGTTCCTGGGATCAGTGGTGGCTCCCCCTTTTTGGAGTGGGATAACTGTTGCTGTGCACCATTCAGTGGGCACAAAGCCTGATGCAAGGCCATTATTGAACATGGTGCTTAAGTGGGGAGCCAGTTTGTTCTAAGTTCATGTAAAACGCAGCCTAGGATGTTGTCCGGTCCCATGGATGCTGTGTTTTTGGCTTTAGAAAGTACAGCTTTTACCTGCGTACTTGTTATTACAGGGACTCTGCATTCTTCCTGTATAGATATGGGCCCTTTAGGGGGTGGGGGTGGGGGGTAAAGTTAGCACTGAACCTATCTGCCAGGATGTTGGCAATATCAGTTGGTTCTGTAATTTTCGTGCCGTTGTGCTGTAACTCAGAGCAGATCTGGATGTTGTTATCGATATTCTTGACATAGCTATAGAATGCTTTGTGGTTGTCCTTAGAATTAGTGGCGATTTTGTTTTCGTAGCTAGCTTTGGAGGATCTTATAAAGGATCTCAGCTTCTTACTGAGGCTGACCAGGAAGCTCCTGCACTCATGAGATTTTACTCTCTTTTGCAACAGTTTCTTCCTTCTGTTGTACAGTTTGTTTATGGCAGGGGACCACTAGATTGGCTTCTTTTTTTTGGAGGATAGCGTCTTGGTTCTGTTTGGGATAGCACAATCCATGCACTCGTGTAAGGGCTTATCGAGTGCATTTGTGTAGGATTCAGCAGTTGTAACTGTATTGTCCATCTGCATGGGTGTCATGAAGTTCACCACTTCTGTCTTAAGAAGTATGAAGTTGGCTTTGGAGAAATTGTTTACCATGGTTTCCTTAATGGGGGGGGTGGGGGTGGGATGTGGATATCAAGGGTGATTAGCTTATGGTCGGATCAGACCAACGAGGAGTTGACTTCAGGTGTGGAACACTGGTCACTCATGTTGGTAATGACTAGGTCTAGGATATTGTTGCCCCTGGTGGGGGTGTGGATAAGTTGATCCAGGACATTGGAGTTTATGAATTCCAGAAAGTGTTGAGCTAAGGAGTTGGTACACGAGTAGTTTTCCCAGTTAATGGTGGGGCAGTTGAAGTCGCCCATTATTAGGGTGTTTGGTTCAACCCTAATATTTTCCAGTACATCAAAAAGGAGAAGTGGGAATCCTGGGGCATGGTGGGGGATCTGTAGCAAGCTACAATTTGGATTGCAGTTTTGCCCAGAGTTAGTTGCACTTGGATAACCTTGGATGCATTATGCTAAGCAACTAGCCTGGAGGTGTGGATATCCTTAATGAATATGGACACACCTCCGTCTTTGGTGTTTTGGTCCAGCTTACATGGCCGAAAAGTGTGGTATGAGTTATAGCCTGGTAGTGCAGGGGTGCTCTCTGGAGCCTTGAACCAGGTCTCAGTCACTGCACAGATGTCGATGTTCTCCATTTTAAGGAGTGCCTCGAGTGAGTGCATTTTGAGATTTAGACTTCTAGCATTGAGTAGCATTACCCTCAGTTTTTGCTTGCCTGTTCCTGTTACAGTGGTGAATTTGTCATTTGAACCTTGCCTAAAAAAGGCACTATAGGGGCAGCAAGAGCCTTAGCCAGTATCTGGAATCCCAGGGGTGACAGGTGCACGCCATCTGTGGCATAGCATCGTGGTCTGTCGACCATGTCATCCTAAGCAGACAGACACTGGATCCCCTTAGAATGACACCAGAAGCTTAGCCAATTGTTGAAGTCAATCACTTTGTCCTTGTACTGCGGTATCATTCTGGGTGATGGCAGAATGCTACTCAGGGCTAGGGTCATAACTGCCTGGACTACAAGATCAGAGAGCTCTTCCATGTCTCTTTTCATGTAGTCTAGGGAGGTACGTCTCAGGTCATTCACACCAACATGGACAATGACAGAGTCATATTTGTACTTGTTGTAGAGTGACCTGAGTGCGTGGGTTATGTGGTGGATCCTGACACCTGACAGGCAGCTGACAGTAACCTTTTCCTTGTTTAGCCTGGTGAGTGGGACATCAGTGTGCCTGATTATAGAGTCACCTATGACTAGTGTTTTGGGTACGTTGTTTTGCCTTATTAGCTGTGGTTGAGTGTCACACTGAGTCTGTGGGCTATGTGTCATTTGGGTTGTGTTGGAGGATGGAGGTTGCTTGCGTTTCTGCTTTGGAGGTCTCTGTTGCTTAGACAGATTATTATTGAGAGCCTCTGTGAATGTTTTTCTGCTACTATGTGTGGATTTTGGCGGTGTAGATTTAGTGAGACTATGTGTTGGGTGTGGTGTGGTGCAAATGTTTACCTTCTCCTCATGGTGATCATAGATAAACTTACTGAGTTAGGCATAAACCCCTACATCATTAGATGGATAGCAAACTGGCTCACTGACAGGACACATTCAGGACACATTGTCCAGATAGGTAAATCCACTTCTGATAAGAAACCTGTTACTAGTGGTGCCCCACAGGAGTCCAGTGTTGGGATATCTCCTGTTTGGTATATACTTCTCTGAAGTGAAGGCCAATGCTAGGGCCTCTGGCTCACCAAGTTTGCCAGTCACTTTAAACTGGGAGCAATCACTAAATCCCCAAACAATGCTGACATCCTACAAACAGGCCTAAAAATGACAAACAACTGGTGCCAAAACCATGGTCTGAGACTAAATGCTAAAAAATGTATAATCATACCCTTGGGTAAATAAGATATCCTTATAAATTATAATATTGATAGCACACCCCTAAAAGTAGACCCAGTGGTGAGGGACCTAGGAACACAGGTAGCTACCATAGTGAGGAAATATTTCTGTGAAGCTCAACTTACAATTAAAGGAGTGGCATTAAGATCAAAGGAAGTCATAGTGCCATTGTTCTCAGCACTCTTCAAGCCCATAACAGAGTACAATGCTCCTTACTGCATGTACATAACCAGGCACTTACACCATTTGGTGTGGGCCCAGATGTTTCTCACTAAAAAGAACAAAGCGTAAGACACATGTCTTATGTAGACAGATTAAAGGCCCTATGACTACCATGCCCTGACCCAGCAATCAAGGAGCCTCAGTCCTCACCACTAACACCAGAGAGGGTGTCTAATATAGGAAGAAAGGATAACAAATACACACAGTAAAGTGCAATTTCCCTTAAGAGCACACAGAGATCACAGTCAGTCCAGGGCTGGTCACTCCCTTGCTCTCCAGGTCCCCAATAAGACTCCCCACTGGCACAGCTATAGGGTCCAGATCTCAGCCTAGCTGTTGCAGCTAAAACCTCCAGCATCGTCTCTGTCCAACCAGTGCTTTCTGTCCCTGCCCAAGTAGCTGACACACGCACACTTTGAGATAAGAGTTTATACAACCACACAGCCACTCCTGGGAAAGGTTGGCACAGGTTCTCCAGCTCTGCCCCTATTATCCAGACTATATGGTAGTACCACCCAGCACCACCCAGCTAATATTTATCAGCTACTCAAAGACCCTGAAAAGAGTGTCCAATTATTACTGTACAATATTATTATCCAATTGGTAGTATAACTAAACAGTCAAGGCTTATTAGAGTGACTTGGTACAGTAATCACTATAAATATGCAATGTACTCTAGAGCTTAAATTATCTCTACACAAAACAGCCACAGTTGAAAGGTTTTAAAATATTTAATAATAAATAATAAAAATACAAGATAATACTTTCTACCACACAGTGATAGTCAAGAGTTCAGAGATCACAGAGAAATACTTAAAATAATTCAGTAGTACAGTTCTGACATCACAGAAAAACACTTAGTCTAATATTTCTAGTTTCTAGCTATTTTTAAAAGAAAACACAAGTCTAAGATAAACTTACATAAGAGGCAGAGTGCTGATGTGTTGGATGGTCAAGATAAAAATGCTTAATCCTCTCTGGTTCTCTCTGTTTAAATTGAAATTACAGTTCTGATTTACATTACATCATTCTTCACACTTTCCTGGGGTTCTCAGGCTACACATTACATCATTCTTAACACTTCACTGGGTTCCCAGGCTAACAGAAACTGCATTTACATTCTTAACATCTCCTTTTGTTATCTTGCAGCTGGTCAGGAGTACAGCAATAAAATACATTTGCATGTTTAAATCTATCAATTTAACTCTTGGTTAAAACTATAGAAATAATTTCTTTATCCAGACTTTTCGGCACCACTGTCTACATCAAAGGGTCACCGCATGCTTTACTTTGGTCAGTAGAGTGCACTATTGTCACATTTATTTCCAGTTCCACATGTAACAGTATTTCTTTACATTTAAGACAACAAGCCTGTAGTTTACATTCATATTTACAAATGACAAAATTATCTGCAAAATTCTATCTGGCTAGGCTGGCAGCCTTCATCTATCTTTACCCACTCTTCACAGGCCATATCCCTTTACTCCATCTCATATCATTTATTGAGAGGTGACTTATGCCTGACCTATAAGGCATTCTCTGATCAAGCCTTGAGGAAAATGTTACATATTTGCAAGAAAAATTATATGAGGGATACGTGTTCCAAGGACCTGAACCTTATTGTGACACTAACAGAACTTGCTGGAGAAACAGATTCATATCCCAAAGGCTATGTCATCTATGGAATAAACTTCTCATCTTTGTTAAACAAAGCCCATCCCTCACTCTTTTTAAAAAGAATTTGGACAAATGGATGGAGAAACCATAAATTCACTATTGGAGTACTGTCCAAGTCCCTCGTGGGCAGAGGTAGTCTGTAAAATAAATCAGGGCTCCAGCACCCAAAGACCCACTAGACTGAAAATATCCTATACAATATCTGGGGAATTAAGGTATAATATTGTCATATCCTTTGTATTATTGGCTAGACTTGTAAAGGTTTTTGTGCTATTAGCCTAGTAATCACCTATGAATCTATAATTTCAATCTACTGAACTGAATTCAACCAATTTTTCTAATTTTGACTCAACCTAAAATTTTATTTAATACTAAGTGTCTTACTGAGACCCTTTAGTCTTTTAATCTTTCTAGGAACACTTAACTCCTTTAACTCTGTTCTGGATCTACTGACTCCATTTTGTGCACATAAGCTCCTGCTGACCTCCTCAATCCTGCTAGTGGAACACATCAAGCTGAGAACCATAAAACTTTAAATCCAAAATCTTCTTCACATTTAAACATAGAAACATATATTGTCACACTTTTAGCAGAAGGGGGACTTGGTGGATGGACATTCCTACAATGAAAGTCAATATATTTAATAAAGTTATTTGCAGAAAGTACAAATAAAAAATAAACAACTTGGTGAGCCAACACAGAATAGTGTTGTTTGCAATTTACTATGAAAACTGTTCACTGATGTGAACATTCGATGAACGGATGTTCGATATAAAAGAGTTGATGATTGGGTATTTGTGGAACTAAAACTTCAATGAAGTAATATATACCTGGTTTAATGTAAAGAAAGCTGTCAGGTTAAGTTTAACCATTTTTACATCTTGTTTATGACCGGCATGTGAAACTGAATCCAAATCAATGTGATTTATCTAGACTAGTATAACTTTCATTTTAATGAGTCTTTGCTAGACCTGGGATGTTTAGCACCTTCCTGGATCCCATGATCAAAGCTTTGCTATCATTTAATCTTATGGTTCTACTAGAAGATGTTGATGCATAACCCACTGACAGTACGATGGATAAGTCAGAATCATCAAGGAACATAACTGCTGAAACGACAGTTATCAGAAAGTATAAATATAGATATATTTTTGCCAAGTGGAAGCCTTCCACAATCCTTATGTGAGTAATGTTGCCTCATTGACCTTTTATTTATATTTTATTTATATTTCCTAATTAGTTGGTTACACAAACATGGGGAAAAAAATCAAAATATTCTGCAATGATGAAAAATGCCTCACATAACTAAAGTCCCACAATGCATCTGATAATGGAACTACATTGGACTTATACATTCAGGAAGCTGCAGAAAGGGTAATTTGCATATATCTAGTTACCATCCAACAAAAGAGGACCTCTCACATATAATTATTATTCATTTACCCCATTTCATTGTATTATTATAGCTTTATCTGTTAGGTTGTTGACTATAGTCCCTAATCTAGGGATTTACAAACCAGAACTACATTTAGCAGCAGTAGTTATTTATTTATTTATTTTGTATTTGTTAATCAGGAAACTCCAACTGGAAAAAAGACTCTATTTAATGGTGTTCTAGGGAGACAAACTTCACAAATATGAGACGCTATGATATTAAGTATAGGACTGTGCATAGAAAACATTATTGTTTTACATAAAACACATTTTAACAGAACAAGCTTCAAACAGGTATTATAAAATACAGATATAACAAACAAACATCACAAACAATTTACAAACACTATAACATGTCATGATTTTGTTCTGGAACAGAATCTTAATTTTGATTTTTAAAATCCTTAAATCTTCTAATGGGAATGTAGAGCTATCTTTAGCAGCCATTATTTGTATAACGTATAAAGTATTGCGTCATCATATAACAACACCTGGTCAGGCTTACTCGATAGTTTCAGCACCTACCTTTATCTGTGTATCTACTGAAAGGAACAATTTCAGTTTGGTTTTCATTTATGGCTTGGGAGTTAATGCATTGTTACTCTAACTTTGCTAAATGAAAGTCTGACTTGTGAAACTGTGGGCACTTTCATATGTGAATAGTAGGCTAACTGTCCTGAAGGGCCATTTTAAGCTTAGCCAATAACCCATGGTCAGAATCAAACCCTGTATCTTGTGTCTTTGAGGTAGGGACCTTAACAATTATGCCAACCCCCTCCCTAAATTTTAAGCTGGTTGACAGCATGTTCATACTATGATAACTGCTCTGGAGAGTCATTTTAAGCCTAGCTAGTAACAAGAAATCAGGATCAAACGTTCTTCTCCTACTCCTTTCACTAATCCTCCATCTTATGCCACCTAATCTAGGTACAGTCTTTTCTTCTTAGTAATTCTATAAAACATAAGGGCCTTTCTATCTTACTTGGGTTTTGCTCAGACCCACTATTGTATTTAGTATTAGCTTTTTTACTCTAATAATATATTTTTTAGTATAATTTTTTGAGTAATACTTTTAGAGTTTATAATCTAAGTATTATAACTTTTTTTTTACCAGTGATTTCACTTTATGTGATTTTTACATGCATTTTTAAACATGTTTAACTACTCATGCTTGGAGCTTTTCTCCCCGGGCCTCTACTGAAAATGAACATGTATCCAGCTAGACTAGCCCGGTCAACAAATGTAAAATAAATAATAAATAAAATAAATAAACTCTGTACTTTGTGTCTACGAAGTAAACAACTTAACCATTATGGCAAACCCACAATGTGATTAAGTCAACACAAAGCGCTATAATATGAGTCTAAGTTTAAGAGCATCAACAGTAAACAATTTGCAATGTGAATGGGATTCAGGCCTTCTGTGTTGCACTGATTATTGCTGAGCCTCTGCGTATAAATTCATGACAGTTCTCTGCATCCTCATTGCTTTCTTTTTGAGTTGCTGGTTTGCTAATGCAGATATTTTTGCCTTTCTTTCAGATCAGCCCTGAGTATCTTTCTCTTAAGAAAAATGAAAAGAATACAGTTTTCTTCATGCACATAATTCGTTGGCTAATTATACAGCATTACTTTTTCGTGTGTGATTTTGCTCAATGTAGGTCACGTACTCCATATCTGTTTGCTATGTCATCCATCCACACACTATATTTGGCTCTACTATGAATTGTAGACTTCCACAAAACTTGTGATCCTAAATAATGAAAAATAATACCCAAAACACAGCATGGTAAACAATATAACTTTAAACATTTTTAAAGGGGGCAAGACCCCCCCACACACACACAGATACACATTTGTTAGGGTCTATGTTCAGCTATCGAATGGAACTTCCATTGAAGGCTGAACATCGAATCCTTTCATCAGTGGGGAAAGTAATTAGTTGGCCACCACTTCCCTGAGTACCTCATCACAGTATTTCAAACCTACCAAGGTGGGGTGCTTCACCCCCACACCCCCTAACTATATATACCAACTCTGAGACTGCATTACAGTGGGGAAAAGGGGAGGCTGGAAAGTGGTGGCCAACTAGTTACTTTCCCCATCAATGAAATGAACATTTGCTGAATGAAATTTCACTGAACAGGGATTAATGTTCAGCTGTTCGATGGACTTTTCATTTGATGGCTGAACATAGACCCGATCCCTTAAACTATTATACCAATTCCACAGTCACACCGACTTGAAGAAGGGAGGAATCTCTCTGAAGAAGTGAATCATTGCCAGAGTTCACTTAGAAATTTCACTGGGAATAATTTAAAATGGAAAACAGCCATCAACATTCTGATCGTTTCTTCTGCAGGCAACTGAAGCTCGAGAAGTTTCATCTCAATGAACTGTAGGGATGTCCTGTATTCACAGTAATTCCAAACAAATGTTGCACTAATGTACTCAACATGATCTTTTGCTGTGTAGGTACCTACTTGCTAAAAGAAATTACCTCTGCCACTTCCCTTTCAGTATCAGGTAAAAGGATGCAACAGATGACATGGAAGTGGTGAATGGCTTCCATTTTATGTTCAGAACTAGTACTTCTGTCCCTGTAAATTACCCACCATAGCTGCCATCTAGCTTATTTACATTAGTCATATGTTAATTGATTAGTGAATTGGTTCCTTCTAGACCATGAATAGATAACACAAATCCAAAAGCATACACATCAATACAAAACACAAAACAAAAATGCATACGTAAAGAAGTTGTTGTCTTTCGGCTTTTCCCAGTTAGGGGTCACCACAGCGGAACTCTGGTCCGCTAATGATTGGCAGTAGATTTTCACGAACACCAAGGTGCCAGCTCGACATTCAACCTTCAACGAAGGCACGCCCATTTACGCATGTCTTTCGAATGCCCACCCAACCGCGGGGAGGACATACAGACTCCACACAGAAGGCACTCCTCGCATTTCAGCCAAGAATCGAACGGGAGAACCTCTTGCTGTGAGGCAACAATGCTACCGCTGCACCACCATGGAAAGAAGTAAGGCAAAAAAACTTTTAATGAAAATATGCATGCATTATAAATGCATGGCTACATTAAGAGTAGAGTATACATGAGAATTATGCAAAAGGCATACAAAATAAATTGTTTTTAAAAATAACCATACTTTAAGCCTATTGTTAAACATGACACAAGAACTGTGCACATGAATTAATATCATATTCTTCTGGTCCTCAAATTGCAACTGACAAAGGAACCAACTCAATGAGCACAAGTCAGTGAAGTTAAATTCCCCAGCGTCTGTTTTCTACAGAAAATCTCAGCCAGTTGAGTTTCTAAGTAAGCAGCGATCATGACTGTTTTCTTTTGGGAAACTTCTCATTTCCTCATATTTGTGCACCATGGAGTTGATATACGTAAATTCAGAAAGTATGGGAAACTTGCTCTCACATGGGGAGAGAGGCGCAAGATGCAAAAACATGCTTACAATTTAAATTTTCCTGGGGTTTATTTACTAGCAGTTGTGCGTTGTGAGTTGATTCTTTGAAGGGTTGTAACTTGAAGACTTATACCAAAAACTAGGAATGCAAATCATAACTTTTTCATAACATCTACATACAACCCTTTAAAAGAGCTTTTTTTTTAAATTCATTTTTCTCAGTTACTTATTTGCTCACTAACTAAGCACACTCAATATATATCCATCTTTTTAGAAGCAGAGATGCAGCCTGAAAGTACCCCAAGCTCTGATGCTGTTGCCCCCACCTAGTATCATTGTACTATGGAATATATCATACAAATACTCCAATTCTCAAATTAAACCCATTAAATTTGGCAGGTAGTAAAATAATAAGTGTATGTCTTGGTGGACATCTTTGTGTTGTTTGCTGCTTCATTTGTAAATTTTTTATTTCCTGTATGTGTTTGAAGATTGGGCAGATAGTACCTTTGAGTTGGTCATAACATTGCCCTCTCAGATTTTAATTTTGTACCACAGATTACTTAGTGTATGCCTGGCTGCACATATGTTCAGGGTACTCAGATCTATCACCACACTAACATATTTGGGTTTATGACTAGACATCGCAATAACATACACCTATCACATAATAACATTGGATGGTGCAGTGGTGCTGTGGTAGTGTTGTCACCTCACAGCAAGAGGTTCCCCCAGTTCTATTCTCGGGTGGGGTGCCTTCTGTATGGAGCCTGCATGTCCTCCCTGTGTTCGTGTGGGTTTTCTCCAGATACTCCGGTTTCATCCACGTTTCAAAGACAAGTGTCTGAAATGTTTCTCCCTCAGCCTCTGCTGAAAATTGGCTTTGTTCCAAGCTGGACTTTCCTGGTAAATAAATGTTAAATAACATTAAGTAAACTTTGTAAGGTAAATGGCAAGCAAAATGTGCACCCACAGGTTATTTTATCAAAAGAGTTGTTCACTTGCTATGGAGGCAGACAGCAATGTGCACTCATCGAGTAGTGGCTCTCCCACACTGCACAGACCTCACAACACTCTCACTCTTGGGCTAACAACTTTCAAAGATTTAGGTTCAGCAGTCTTCTTACTTAAGAAATCAGACTGAGTCTGCCCTTTTTAAATTGTTACTGAGAACTGACTTAACCAAATAACCTACTTTCTCTTCAGTTTCACTAAACAACTGAATTTGATTGGTCTAACTCACTTCTAGATACGTCTACATCTAGAAAATGAGGGTCACCTTAAGAAAATGTAGTGCTTGTTATGACCTTGTAGTGTCACTAACAGTTTTTTCAAGTAAACCATTCTGAGTGTAATTAAACTGTAGTATGTGTTTGATCTGTTTAGTTATGAAACTGTTGACAATTTTTTGTTTTCTTTTACCTAATGAATTATGTTAAAGAATAAAAGCATTTATGCTGACCTGTTCATCTACTTATTCATAATCAAAGTCAATGTAACTAATTAATTAAGTTCCAGATATGTAGATATCTGTAATTAATAAATTAATTAATAACAGTTTTACGTCCATAATATGTAAATATCAATATGTCAGTGAAAGTGAACAGTAAACTATTTCACCTAATGACAAAGTAGGTTTTGGTTTATTTAATAATGTAACTCCACTGGGACCTAAACCTGAGGGAGTTATATTCCCACTCTGACTGAAGCCTATAGAGATTATCAACAGTGGAATGTCCTTTGGTATGTGTAGGATAGGAGTCATGAAACATTAATATGTGGGTTAGTACAGCTGCAACTTAGTTGACCCTTTCTTTAGTGGGAAATAAGATTACTGTTTTAAGAACCTCATGTAAACAGTGTGTTGAAAGTGCATTGACATTCCAATGATCCCTGCTGACCTTCCTCTGCTATGCCATGTTAGTAATCTCTGTCTAAGGTCACACATCTGCAAGACATCTCTCATCCCTTTCACATTTAGTGTGGACAGTGATGTTTATAATCCTTTTCTTGCACTGCCTACTCTAATTTTGTTATTGAGTCTCATGAGTCTTTATGCCTTGCTAATACCCACCCTAGTAGCCTGAGGCGCAGTCTTAGACCATGCCTGCTTTCTACAGAAAGGCTAGCCACTCAAGCCCAGGGTCAGTTTGTAGGTATCCATCCAATCATCTATGTCCTTTTTGAAGGATGATAGGGTATCATACCGCTTAATCTGCTGAGGCAGTCATTTCCCAAATGTAGGCAGCACTGTGTGATGAACCTGTCTCTCCATTCTATTTTATTTATCTGCTGGGAAAGATTTAGGTCACTGGTTCTGATATGACACTATTAAACTTGTGGTGATACAAGAAATCCCAGATGAGTCTGCTATTAGGGCTTGTGAGCCATTTGCTCACAACACATAGCCTCCCTGCCACTTGTTTGAAAAGGTAAGTACTCTGACTCCCATAAACTCAATCTCCCATAACTTCTTAGCCCTCCCAAGGCCTTATCCTGCAAAACTGTATAGTCATACCAAAAACTTAACTATAACCCTAAAACACCCTTATAACTTCTTAATGCTATAGCTCTCTTCCCTGTCCTAACCATAACATCTCCTTCCTGCTTCATAACCCTAAGACATCCTTCTCACTCTCTAACCCTAAACTTCCCTTCTTGACTGGTGCCCTAATACCACCTACCACTTCCTCACCACAGCCACCTCACTCACTTCATTCAAACTTAAATAAGGTACAGCCGTTGCTTGGCTAACCTCATACTTGAGATCAGGCATGAGTGCAGTCTACCCAAGCTAGAACACACTTGAGTTCTTGGCTTTGATACAGTAGTCTTTGACAGCCTGGGAGTCAAGCGCTGGTAGAATACCTTTCAGGACAGCTGGGTCTCTAATGACATGGAAGGCAAGAAATTGATCATCCCTAAAGAGTCTATAAGCCTTCATCTTGAAATCTGGTTGTCAACAGCATATATAGTTAGTATAGCTCCACAAAACTGGGCTATACTTGTGTTAGTTAACAGTATTTGTGTACAGACTATCATACAATAGGAACAGATCTCAGGTTAAAAGATGCAAGCCTGGCAAGACGTATCATGCCAGAAATACTAAATAATGGTTCCATATCATAGATACAAAGATCAGTCCTTTGAATTCCACAAGAGACTGAAAATTAAAATTTTATATCTAATTAAAGATTTGGACTGTAATAAATACCTTAACCTCTTGTGGCCATGTGAGGGCTTTTGCTCTCTACATGATTTTACATAAAATCAATTACCTTGTCTAAGGCATGCACCTGGAGCATTTCTCCTCAGGCCTCCACTGAAAATAGGCTCTGTCCTAGTCAGACTTTCCCGATCAACAAATGTTAAATAAATAAAAAAATAATAATAAAAAATAAAATTGTGATTGGTGCAGAGAGACAGTATACTTTCTCCTGCATTGGCCATGTGTGAGCAGAAAATGTTTTCATACCTAGCAAACGTTATACAAGCTCCTGTCAGACATTTTACTTTAAATGGCACATTATGATAGCAGAATTTTGGCATTGACAAATATTTATTTGTAACAAGTAGCTCTTCAGATCTTTGCATGCATTTCCCCATATCTGCTGCTTTTTTCTGTTTGGGTCATATTTGGGGCAGGTGTGTCTGATTACTCAGCTCAAACTGCCACATACTTCTCTTAAATAAATATATTTCTGTTTTTGTGATCATATATGAAGAGTAGAACTAGTTCTGGGTTCACTCCCAGGTCATGCAAATATCAATGACATATTTATACATCAAAGATCTATTCATAAGCAATTTTGCTTTTGCAGAATATGCATCACAGGGCAGAGAAGTGGATAAAGTGTTAAACCTATATTGTTCCCACAGTTAAACTGATGATGTCTTCTCTGTAGAATATAATACCCTAACGGTACAAAACAAACTTTACAAAATAATTTACAAAAAAACAGCTAAGGCTGTATTAAGTCTCAAGTGACTTAATGAATTGCAGAGTGTCATGCAATATTGTAGCACAAACTGTAAGAACCAAGACTCCCAGTCTGCTGAAGGAATTATTAGCTTACCACACCTTGGTAGTGCCTCATGTGCAGTTTACAAGATAAGTCATTCTGAGACAGTAATGTAAAATACTTAAAAAAATGTGTATTACATGCAAACAATATTTCTTCAACTAAGAAAAAATATACAAGGCCTGAAATCATAAATGCTCATTAAGGCTTAACTACTTCAAGCTGAAAGAGATTCAGTGGGACTAGCACTCTATCTTGGTTAACAAATGCAAAATAAAAATTAAAGTAAAAAATATGTCTTATTAAATATGCAACTATATGTAAATATCTGATTATTCTGTAAGTGGCAGATATAAAAGGTCAGCGGCTGCAGAAAGGGAACAGCTAAGCTGCATACAACCTCAATATATGATAAAAAGTATAATTGCTCCATTTCTGGCTGCAGCAGTCTTTTATGGTCTGTTAAATACATTTTTGCAGCTACATATTTTCCTGTGAGCACAAAAAAGAACAGGTAAAAAATAAAATTGTGATTGGTGCAGAGAGACAGTATACTTTCTCCTGCATTGGCCATGTGTGAGCAGAAAATGTTTTCATAATACATAATGACATAGTGCAGTCAAATTTCTTAGATGATAAGAATTTATTAGCAAACTACATTATGCTAAATCTTGTTTGCATTTAGTTAATATGGCAAAACTCATGGTTACTGCTAACTTTGAGAATATCTGGACAAAATGTTCAAAATATTCTAGTGGTACCCTATGAATTGGGTTCTTTATCATGTGTTAAGTTCACTGCAGTAAGTAATTTATTCTGCTGCTGCAGGAAAGTGTTTGAATTAGAATTTTTTTTTTTTTGAGAAACAAGAATGACTTAGCCACTCAAGCCAGTATGTTTCTATTATAGTTATCAGGTTTTGGATGTCAGGAAACCTGACACATGGGTATAAGAATATGGCTGATAGCCCTGTGCCCTGTAGGAGTACTGGGCTTGCTTCCCCCACCTTCTCATTGTCTAATGTGTGATCCTCAACAAGTTACTTAACCAGAAAGTACTCCAGAGTTTAGCCTAACATGGGTCTCTGTAGATCAGTGTTTTACCCCAGTTAGCATCTTTGTCTTCACTCTGGGACTTACAATCCAAACTAAAACCGTTGTGTAAAGTCCCAAAGACTCAATAGGTACAGGGCTCCATGGGAATGAAATAAAGTAGCTGTAAATGATAATACACAGTAAAAGAGTTGTGAATTTTTGCACACTTAATTGATTTGTGATCTCAGTGGGTGGGAAAGAACTAAAACCTGCAAGTACTTTTTGTGATGAGTTTCTCCTGAGCACAGTTCTTAAAAAGGGTTGGGAAATATATACAGCTCCTAACAAAAGTATGATGAAATTTCATTCAAACCCAACATGATATTTATTTATTTTTTGTTGACTGGGTTAATCCCACGAGGCTAGTATCCTCTTTTCAGGGTAGACCCAAGGTGGTATAAACACTACTAGGGGAAATTTGACAAGGACATCAGGGAACTTCCCTAAATCTTTTACATCCACCTGAGCTACCACCAACTCAAGCAGATGGGGCCTTAAATTAATATCTCATCCAAATGACAGCTCACTCAGGGGAGTTCAGTACCCCTTTATACTGCATTGAAGTATCAGTAGTCAATCTACCTGGTGGAAGAATAGAACCTACAGCCTTTTGTATCAAAGGCAAATGTGCTACTTATTGCATCAATGATACTATTACAAGCACTTTGGTAACTGGAAAAGATAGAAATGCTACAGAATGGAAGAAACAGTTAAATTGTGCTTTTAGATGGTATTTTATAGGCAGAAAAAATATACTCTTGGAAAAGGAAATGTGTGTTGTCCATAGCATACCTCTCAACCTCTTAGAGCAAAAAATCTGGACAAAGCCTAAAACGATGGGGGGACAAATAGGGACAGATTTTAAATATTGCTCTTACAAACTTAGTTGATAGAATAATAGGTTTTGCATTAGCATGAATTTTCTGAAGGATGTGGAGTCTTAAACTCAAATATTTGTCATTATTTAATTATTTCAGTCCTCAGCTATTTTCCAGAAAGTTACAGATTTTAGGAGGAACACACCAAAAATAAGAGGCAAAAATCTGGACATTTTGCAAAAATCTGTACAGTTGAGAGGTATGGTCCATAGTTGTCATTCAGGTATGTCCAGGGTTGATTGTCTGTTTTTTAAAGTAGTGTCCTGATATTATTTGAGGTGAAACCTGGATGACAAAATGTACAAATAAGAAAAAATATGGCTTACAATCACTTGCTTAGCATGCAGTCGCACTTGTTAAAGTTTCTTGGCACTCTGCTGCTTGCTTTATATGGGGGTAATATTATACTACTTAAAATGTAATGAATTTTAGCTTCTCCAAGCTCGTAGCCTTTCAGAGAAGGAGAAAGGCAGAATTTTTACTTCATAGGTTCATAGGTTGGTACTAGGCTATCAGCCCTAGGGCCTATACAAACCTAGCCATAAAAATTCCCTGGCTATTTCTTCCCACACTATTTACTTCCCTGGACCCCTGTCTAGCAGGGCAACTGACATGATCCCCGGGGTGAATTTCCTTTCTCCCATCCAAACGTCAAGGTTCCTTTTGAAGAGGGCCAAAGAGGCACTCTGCTTGACATGTATGGGCAATCTATTCCAGAGTCTGGGGAGTCTCTGGGTCAGGAACCTATCCCTCCAGCATGTTTTGTTTATTGTGATGACAAGGTTTAGAACCCTGGAGCATGTGGCTCTGAGGGATTGGAATTTCTTTAAGTGTAGCATGTCCAACAGCTCTGGGTTTGACATGGCCTTGTATGTTAAGCAGAGATCGCCTCTGAGTAGACGATATGCGACAGAGTATAGCTGGAGTTTTTTAAGGCGGTCAGCATAGGGCATCTGCTTTAGGCCTGTGATTCTTTTAGTGAGGTATTTCTGTGGCCTTTCCAGTTGTTGCAGATGTCTTGAGAGGTACATACCAAACAGGGCGTTGTATTCTATAATGGGTCTAATGAGGGATGAGTACAGTGGGACAATGACCTCCTTTTTTCTGGATGAAAAGCCCTTAGTGATGAGTCATGTCACTGCTCACTCTTTTTTTCAATGTATGGTAACTTTGGGGAGACAATAATCAATTGAGGAAGTTGTAAGGATAGATCCTGTGCTATGATGCATGCAAAACTCTTGCAAGACAATAATTTTAACTTTTTTTTTTAAATAATTTATTTGATCATTATTGTACAAATTTGAGTGTATGTGTTTTAGCTGTTGTTAGTCAGGTGTAACATGAGGCTAGTTGTTTTGAGTTGTTTTGAGGAGTAAATAAACAAGGACATATGCAACCTATAAACCCTTGACCCAAGCCAGTTTGGTTTTGTCAAGTTCAGATCCTGCCTTCTCAACAATGTTGATTTTTTAATAAGATTACTATAGGAACAGCTACAGGAAAATCAGTAACCCCCCTCATATCTAGATCTTGCTAAGGAATTCAACACTATTCCAGACTCGGGTGTTGTTAAGAAACTCTCCTAGGTATATATGAGTCCTTATGTAATATAACGGATAGCAAATTGTCTCACAAACAGAGCCCTGGAAATTAAGGCAGATGACTCCACTTCCTCCAAACATCTAGGCACAAGTGATGTATCACAAAGGTTCTTTCCTTGGGCCAGTCCTTTTTAGCATTTATTTCTTGGAGACCAAAGCCAATGTTATGGGCTTATGGCTTACCAGGTTTTCTGATAATTGCAAACCATGTGCCATTATTACCTCTCCAGATGGCAACAAGATCCTTCAGGAGGTTCTTTCCCATACAAATATCTGATGCCAAAACCATGGACTAAAACTAACTGCCAATAAATGTGGATAAGGAGAAGGGAAGTCTGAATGAAGATGTCAAAGCTAGAAACAGAGGGGCTGCAGCCAACTGGCATAGAGTCTCAGGTGTAGTATATGACAAAAGAATGCCAAAGAAGCTGAAAAGTAAGGTGTACAAGACAGTGATATGACCAGTACTACTATATGGTACAGAAACCTGGGCAGTAAAAGCTGAGCAGAAGAAAAGGTGATGGAAATGAAGTGACTAAGAAGGGTGGTAGGATGTATACTGTCGGACAGACAAAGAAATGAGGACATCAGAGCAGAAGGCAAAGTAGCTCCACTTGCAGAAAAGGTCAAAGAGAACAGATTATGGTGGTCAATCTGGTGAAGAAGATTTGGGACAGACACAAAGAAGGTAACCTATTTTTATTAAAAGACTGCACCCAATTTTAAACAGTTGTTTGAAAATAAAAGGTCTCAGGTGTCATCAATGGATGAGAGTACTATCCCCTGTGGCTGTTGTAAACAATGCCCCTTTTATAACAAAGTTACAAACTCTGGTACTTGATAACATCCTGAAAACTAAAATTATATTTCAGAAAGGGAACAGTTCCCCTACAAGATTTGTTTACCTGGCAAATTGTAATGGTTGTTCAGCATTCTATGCTGGCAAAACTGAGCGTGCACTGAAAACTCACATTTATGAAAACCTCTATGATATTGTCAACTGTTTATAATTTATTAGCCCTTATCTTCAAAACTGGCATTTGCGTCTGTTTCCTAGGACATGCATATATGGTGTGGGAGCCGCATTGCTGAATTCACATTTGAGTGTGAGCAGCTGGTTGGATGGGTATACAACCATGTGAGTCCAGGGCAGGTAGTTCCTGTAATTCAAGGAGTTGATGGCTGTAGAACACTCATCTTGACCCTTATGACTATGACCTGGGGAAAGTTCTACAGTGAAATCATTTTACAGGGACTAAATTGGTATGGCAAATAAATGGTACACAAAATAAGTCATTACAGTAATACATTATACCAAACAGTAGCAAGGCAAGACATTCAACAAATACAGTTTGACAGACAATGCGGTTTATTAAGTAATGAAGTAATTTAAGGGCACATTATGAGGGAAGATACAGTGTACCATGTTCTGGATGCATTGTACTTTAAAGCTGTGATTTGCAGTGTTAGCCAACCTCATGAAAACAGCTGCACTTTGACTCATTTTGCAAATATTGTGTAAGATTGTTTTGAATGCTTGAACGGCTTTGACGTTTTTCACATCTGTTGGCAGTTAATACCATTTAGCTAATCCTATTTTGGAGAGGATTTGTTTCTCTTTTGATTACTTTGAATCTAAGGCTACCCAATGCAATTGTATTTTCTTGGCTGTTCCTGAGGGGAATATTTTTGATCTCTAATTTGGAATAATATTTTCAGATGAGAGCCGAAAATTTTTAAAAACTTAGAATACTCAAATACGTATGCAATTCTGTAAGTGTTTTGCAACAAATATGCCTTTTCATATGAATGCAGTGATCGCTGTTCACATCTGCCAGAAGAACAAACTGAAGAATTTTATTTTCAGCTATGCATATTTTCTGTATGTTTTTTTTTTCCAGAATATAAGGTAATAAGTAAGAAGTATATTCAATTGTAGGAATTAGAACATTTTTGTCTAAGGGCATGCATGCATCTGAGTAGAGTAGGAGACGGAGTCTTCAGAAATGTTTTAATTGTGTCAGTACCTTACTGGAGATTTTATCCATATGAATACTAAAGTTTAATGGCACCTCACCGAAGTGTCATGTTTAATCATACCCTCACCTCAGGCTTCATGCCCACTAAGTGGCGCACAGCTACAGTTATCCCACTCCACAAGGGGGGATCCACCTTGGATCCCAGGAACTACTGCCCCATCAGTCTGACGAGCCTGTTCTGCAAGGCCATGGAACGTATTATCATGGAACTTATAAACAAAGACATTGGCCACCTTAAAACACTGGACCTCACCCAGTTTGGGTTCGTGAAGGGCCAATCTTGTCTCCTGAACCTGATTGACTTCTTCAAATCAGTCTCCAGAGCCGTGGATGAGGGTAAGACAGTCCACACAGCCTATCTGGACCTTGCCAAGGCCTTTGACACCATCCCCTACTCTGGAATCACAGATAAACTTACTAAGCTGGGCATTAATCCTTACATCACTCGATGGGTTGCCAACTGGCTTACTGACAGAGCCCACACTGTAAAAGTAGCTGACTCCAAATCCAGCTCCAGACAAGTGACAAGTAGAGTACCTCAGGGTTCAGTCCTGGGACCTCTCTTGTTTGGCATCTACTTCTCTGAAGTACAGGCCAACACTAAGGGACTCTGGCTGACAATGTTCACAGATGACTGCAAACTGGGAGCCATTATTGAATCCCCAAATGATGTCAATACTCTACAAAAGGTCCTTACAGAAACAGATGCTTGGTGCTAGAGCCATGGGCTCAAGCTCAATGCCAAGAAATGTATAGTTATCCCCCTTTGGGAACAAACATGTACCCATGAATTACCACATAGGTGGCAGTACACTAAACACCGAAAGTGTGATAAGAAACATAGGGACATAGGTGGACAGTGGTCTCACCTTCAATAACCACATTGCCACAACAGTCAGAAAATCCTTCTATGTGGTACACCTCATCACTAAGGGCTTTTCATCCAGAAAAAGGGAGGTTATTGTCCCACTGTACTCATCCCTCATTAGACCCATTATAGAATACAATGCCCCATTTGGTATGTACCTCTCAAGACATCTGCAACAACTGGAAAGGCCGCAGAAATACCTCACTAAAAGAATCACAGGCCTAAAGCAGATGTCCTATGCTGACCACCTTAAAAAACTCCAGCTATACTCTGTCACATATCATCTACTCCGAGGAGATCTCTGCTTAACATACAAGGCCATGTCAAACCCAGAGCTGTTGGACATGCTACACTTAAAGAAATCCCAATCCCTCAAAGCCGCACGCTCCAGGGATCTAAACCTTGCCATCACAATAAACAAAACATGCTGGAGGGACAGGTTCCTGACCCAGAGACTCCCCAGACTCTGAAATAGACTGCACATACATGTCAAGCAGAGCGCCTCTTTGGCCCTCTTCAAAAGGAATCTTGATGATTGGATGGGAGAAAGGAAATTCATCCCGGGGATCATGTCAGTCACCCTGCTAGACAGGGGTCCAGGGAAGTAAATAGTGTGGGAAGAAATAGCCTGGGAATTGTTATGACTAGGCTTGTATAGGCCCTTAGGCCGATAGCCTAGTACCAGCCTATGAACCTATGAACCTATAATGAAGGGTCAAAGGTCACAACAGTATTTTTTTCTTCCATAACTGTTTGAATAGCAATTTCTTTTAAATCTATTAAAACTGGGGGAGATAATGAGATGAAATACTTTGTGGAAGAGAAGATGATGATATTTGTTTTAGAACTGTTGATTTGGAGTTTATTATTACATTGGGTGGCTTTTTAAAATGATCTGTGGGTATTGTTAGCTTCAATTACCAGGTTATTGTCAGGGTGCATAGCTATATTATGATTAGGTATGCCATATCATTTATAAAAGGGGAGAATAAAACGTGGCCTAGAACTGAACCTTGTGGTATTTCTGTGTCCAGTGTCCTAGGCTGAGAAAATGAGTTGTTAGCATGGACTTGGGGAGGACAATCCTGTAAGTCATTTTTTTAAACCAGCATGTGCCGCTTTCTCCTAAACTGAGTTTGTGCAGCTTTTGGAGAAAGAGAGTATGATTTAGTATTGCAAAGGCACATGTCATGTCAATGAAAAAACTTGGAGAGATTTTTCCATTACTAATGCTAGTATAGTTGGTATCTGTAGCAGACAGCAACGTAGTTTGAGTACAAATTTTGAATTTGTAGCTTAATACAGCTTTATAATAACACCATAGAGACCACTGGAGTAGCTTCCCTTCTCACATATATACTATCTAACTTGTCATAAAGGATGTTTTTGATTCAGTTCCACACCATACATTTGTTAGCCAGCTATCAGACTAAATGTGACTATTTCCATTATTCAATGGATTAGCTCTTGACTTTCAAACCGTGCATTAACTAATGCAGAAGGTAACAAGCCATTACCTAAATCCATTTCTTTGGAAGTCCCAGGGAGTTCTGTTTTGATGCCCTATTTGTTGAATTTATTTATGACCACTGTTCATTAGTCCCACTGGAAAGGTGCTCAGAGTTTGCTGATGATGCCAAGTTTGTACTCTATACGTGACCAATGGATTTTGCAGATTAAGATGATCTCATGATGTTAGCAAACAGGAATAGCACCAAGTTCAATATTAAAAAGTGTTCCAAAGTTCTTTTTGGTAAATACAATGGAATTTTATAGTTAGTGCAATCTGCAGCTTACTAAATCTCTCTGGGTATTATTAGCACCAAGGATCTGTATTTTGATGCAAATGTTCAATACATTTGAGAAATCTCTTATGCCACAATGAATCTGATTTGGCTCACAGCATTAATTTCGGGAAGTACTATTTATACTGTATTTATATTACTTTTCCTCCACTTGACATTGCAATCAGTATATGTAATTGCTAGCTAACACTAAGATAACTCATTTTATCATGCTCTTGCTGCCACCTGTTTAATGCTGCCAAATTACATTAATTAAATCATTTATTGAGCCTTTTTGTTGACTGCGTAAGCTCACTGGACACAATTGCCCTTTCTCAGGAGTGACTTGAGGGCCCTGTCTGTTAAGTGACTTGCTCATAGTCATAAAGTAGGCAAATAAGGGTGGAAGGAGTCAAACCCTGTACCACTGGCACAAGAAGCAGCTCATAGCTGTAATACCCTGTGCTAACTGCCAAGTATGTAAAGTCACCATAAATCAAAAGGAAAGGCCTAATTTTTCAGAAAAATGCCGAGGTTTCATCTCAACAGGATAATTCTTGTTGAAAAGGTATAAGATGAAAACTTTTGAAGGTTTTCATTTGTAAAGTATGCAGTACCTCAATATACAATATTTGCATCTTAATAGTATAGAATACCTTGCACACATTGCTCTAGTAATTAGCACAGAAGATTAAGGCTGTGAGTTGTTAATTGGCCACCATTTGATTCTTTTAGCCTCCATTTGCCTACTGTATGATTCTGATCAAGTGACTTAACCAGCTAGTGCAGCTGGGCTGCCCTTGAAAAGGGTAACTTGCATCCAGGGAGCATACAGATTTACCAAATAAATAAAAATATCCATAAGCAAGTTTACAAATCTCAGCTGTTTTTCCCATCAACTTATAGTTATGGGGGATGAAAACCACATATGACACCAAGTTCTTAAGTTTTATTAACTATGCCAACATAGTCTGCTCTGTTGAGGAAGTCAGCTTAGGTTACTAGGGGTCCAGTATGTATGATGGAATATCCTTGATTTAATGGTCTTATTTCAATTAAAAGAAATTACACCAATATCCATGGTGCAGCAGATAACACAATCATCTTTGGTACATAAGGCTGTAGGCTCTATTCCTACAGCAGGTAGATCGATTGCTGAGACTGTAGTGTAGCATAATAGGGGTTCATCACTCCTGAGTATGTCATCCAACAAATGAGACATTAAACTGAGATCCAATCTGCTTGAGTTGGGGATAGCTCAAGTTGATGTAAAACATCCCTCAGCACCTATCAAAAGGAGTAGAGGAAATTCTCTGATGCCCTGGCTAAATTTCCCCTAGTAGTATAAATACCACTTTGGGTCTGCCCTGTAAAGAAGCTACCAGTCCAGTGGAACTAACATGATCAACAAAGGATAAATAAAAATAAAATCAAAACATTTCTCTAAGACTGTCAATTTTCAACAGACTGTTCTAATCAAGATTCCCGAACTTTCATCATTCGAGTCACATAACAACTTGCTTGAGTGATCCACATTAATGCATCTTAATGAGTCAACAGCTCAGCTAAAGCCCCCACCCCCACCCCGATGGAACTGTCTTCTACCCCACAAAAGCAAAATACTTCTTTTACTATATTCAACCAAATTCTGGAAAAATGTGAGTAACCATAAACTCATCCCTGATTTAGCACCCATTCCTCATGGAGAGGGGAACATGTAAATGTCCCAGCATATCCTTGTTTGGCCCATCTCTGTGTTATTCATATGCAAAATATAAGTGCTAAAACTAGAAAGAGATGTAATGCTATGTTTCTTGATATCCTCACAGATCAATAACCTAATAAGTAGTTATGACCTATGAGCCTATAGCTATTGCATAGTCACTGTCTGAAAACTATGCTTGTATGTATTTTTACAAATTATTTTTATAATGAGAGTGTTTTCGAAAAATGATAATTAACAATATACTTATCTTCCTCTATCAAATGTACAAAACCAGGAATCAGCAAGTAAGTTGATATTGTGTCAAAAGAAAGGCAATGCAGGCTTAAACAACAGATTATTCTTTAATAGACTATATGCTCATTTCCAAGTAGAAGTTCTTTAGTATTTTTAATTTTATTAGATCATATAATAAAAAGAATCATAAATGCCATAACAGTTGTGACAGAAAAGGCAATTTATCTACTAATGACATATTAAGTTCAGAATAATTTACCCAAATCTATGCAAACTTTGAGCTCTCTCATCTTAAACCACCTTTCTTTGATAAAGCCAAAATGATATCTCAAGAGAGACTAGGTGAGCCGATGTGCCAAATAAATTTCTTTCACATCCTTCTTACTTTATACCACAAGTATGCTGGGGAGAACAAATCTCCTTTTTAAGACAAAACTAAGTATATATATATATATATATATATATATATATATATATATATAAAACTTAATAAACTTAATTCTTCCAGAGAATCTGGAAGTTTACCATATTATTACACCATGTGCCAATTTGTTGAAATGACTGGACTTCACAATATTCAGCTGTCCTCTGTAAAGTAACAGAATAATAGCCACCTAACCATTTCAGTCATGAAACTATCTATACTTGGTGTAACATTGTGGCTGCTTATGCCAGATTTAAACATTATAGGGAAAAAGTGGAAGGTAGGAAAGACCTGACTGTGCTCATTTCATACACTAGAGAGTATGCTGTTAACAATGGATTCAAGCTTTACAAGTGGAAAACAGAAAGATATGTAAGGGTGAAACTAACTGTATTTTAGACCTAAGCTCCGTAGACTAGATGTGTGTGATCGCTTCTAATCCAAAAGGGATTTCGGGGAAGGAGGCCTACCATCTTCAGGTGGAAGAAGACATATTTAGCAGACTAGAGTTGCTATCCAGCAATGGAAAAATTTGATGAAGGCTTTTTACCTGTAAAATTTGCCTTGCCAATCCGGGAAATTAAAGTCTTCCCTAACTGCGTAGCTGTTACTACTTATATTGTGAAGGTGCTAAAGGGAAACACCTGTAAGTCTTAAAAGATTTCTGGACCAATTTTTAGACACTCTTTGTGTGGATTATTTTGTATCAGAGTGAAGCTATCCTGAACTGTTATTCATCTACAAAACATTTCATTTAAATTTTCTAATTCTCCCTGTTTTGCCAAGAAGAGCACATTTATGTTTATATCCCTTGTAAATAACCCTCCCATGGTGAATCTTGAAAAAGCAATAATTAAGAGTGCTTCTCTGACTACAACTGAACCGATACGGAGTACATAAGTCAGTGGCAGCTGGTGACTTCAAATCAAAGGGGGGCTGCAGGAGACAGCTGAATGGGTGGGGTCAAGGGGAAGGGGTGTGGCCAACTAGAAAGGGGAGGAGCTATGCTGAAAACCACAAAAACTAACTTTAATTAAATACGCTGCCCTGGGTGCCAAACCATCATTATGAGAGTCCAATTAAGACAAAAATAAGTGTAGAAGAATAAAAATATTTCAATGCATTGGCTGCATGACAGCTTACTTAATATCTAGATGGAAACAAAAGGTTGTGAGGCATGAAAAAATAAATTACATTTTAAATACATTACTGGAATGCCAGTCAAAATCAAGTATAGGAAAAACAAGCAGCCCTCAACTCAAACCACTTCTCCTTGCACTGCAGTTCTAATTATAATTTATATTCAGCTTTATTAAAGTACCAAGTAACATGCTGAAAGTAGAAATCTCTGTGATGCCCCCACTTGTAAAAATGTTTCTTATCCAAAAAAGACCTGCTGCCTGACAACTATCTACTTGTTTCATGGGAAAAACATGATCAAAGTAAAAAATGAAAAGCAAACAAGAAACAAGCTCAAGATACATTGCTTAAAGGATTACCATACAGGTTATGGACCACACATGATTGGCATTCTGTTTAGTTTATGGGTAAAGGCTGTAGAGATGACTGGAAGTCTCCAACAAGTGTGAACTTTTTAAAAGAATGTAATCCTGTCCTTCAATACCAAAGGCTTATACATTATCTAGTTAAGTATTCTCTGCATGGCAACAACAGAAAGGCTTTCAATGTTGGCAATTCTTTAATAGTATGCTTATTAAAGCTTACTTGCATCTTACAATCTCAGACAAGCTTACCTTATGGTCATTAAAGCACTGCTACTTAAACACAGAGAAACAGGCACTTTGAGTAATAAGCATAAATCTGAGTAATAAGCATAAATCAACAGTACAAAAATATGACAGAAACCAGACCATTCTGCAAAATCAAGGACAGATGAAAAGCCACTGTATTACTTGTGTCTACCTTGGATGGGGGGCACACTGCACATTTACACTGCATAACTACTCCTTGCCTTGCTTGGACACATCCAGAGTCACTACATGGGGGAGAGGGGTGCAACACGTATGTCACAATTTGAAATGTCTCTGGCTGACAGTGATGGCCCTGACACATTTGTCATACCTCTCAACCTCAGAGCAAGAAATCTGGACAACGCCATACACAGAAGTGGGACAAAGGCCCAAAAATAAGGACAATTTTTAAATATTGCTCTAATAAACTTAGAAAGATAATAGAATAGGTCTTGCATTAGTATGAATTTTCTGAAGGGTATAAAATCTGAAACTCAAATATCTGTCATTATTTTCTAACTTCAGTCTTTAATGATTTGTCACTAATTTGCCAAAACACACAATTTTATGAAAAATGGACCAAAAATGTGATGCAAAAATATGAAATAGCCACACAATACAGCTGGGGACCTGTCAAAGAAGGGACACTTTAATATTAGTACTGCTAACTTGAGCAGCTGACAAAATAAAAGAATCTACATGCATTTCAAGTAATCTATAACTCTGATTATTATAATTATTTCTTAATTGTAAACCCTCCATGTTTTCTTCCAAAATTGCTATTTTGCGGAAGGATTATTAGGGGGAAGAGCAACATTTTGAGCCAAAATCGGGGACAGTTGAGAGGTTGGCTATGCCTAATTCTATAAAGCAATTTGCATGTACCTCTCAACCTGTTAATGCAGTAAATCTGAACAAGGCCAAATATATTGGGGGAACATATAAACAGTACTAAAAATTGCTCTTGTATAAATTGAGACAGTTGATAGAATAACAGTTCTTACTTTAGCATGCATTTTTCTGAAGGTTATGAAGTCTGAAACTCAGTGTATCATTATTTAGTGACTTAATTCCTAAATGATTTGCCAGAAAACTACAAATTTTATGAAGAACAAACCAAAAATAAGAAGCAAAAATCTATTCATTCTTTGAAAATCTGGACAGTTGGGAGGTATAGTTCAGCTGGGCCTGTCTCGGTTTGCTGCCATTCCAATGATCCATTACTTGGCTATTTCACTCCATTTACCATAAACACTAATGTGCATACTGCTTTACTTCTGTGATGACTTGGACTTCATTTGAAAGTTTTATTTTTTATTTTACAGCACAAACACTAAGACATCTGCTAAACAAAGCAATGCAGTCTCACAATGAAAAACAGACTTAGCATTAAAACTTCTCTGCCCTTGAAACTCACATTTATTGAAATAGCATTGAAACCCACATTCAAAGAAAATACATTTTGCCAGTGGCAGATAAAGATTAATTTTGGGCTGTTTTCAAATCATAGGCCCCTTGCATATGAAACATACATGTGCTCTTTGATACACATTCCTCATTGTACTAAATTTATATTCCTTGTACAATACAGTACAGTTGTTAGAGGGCGTTTTAAATTTGTTTTGAACATTTTTCCAGTAAGCAATGAAACAAAACGCATGCAACCATAATGAAAAAACTGCCCAGTTCAGAACATTTCCATCATAAAAGTCTACTCAGACTTCCACAGTCCACCATTATTAGTAAATATGCACAATTCTACAGTCCACCATTATCAGTAAATATGCACAATTCTACAGTCCACCATTATCAGTAAATATGCACAATTCTACAGTCCATTATCAGTAAATATGCACAATTCTACAGGCCATTATCAGTAAATATGCACAATTCTGCAGTCCATTGTCAGTAAATATGCACAATCTCTGAAGAAGTAAAAGTCATCTAAATAATTCCACATTAAAAAAATCTGTAACTAATGAAGAGGTTGCTGCTAGCAAACACCTTTATATTTCATGGTTTCATCGAAAAATAAAGTGTCTGTTGCCCCTCAGGAATAAATTGCCTATATTACATTAAAAAAAATGATAAGCTAGTAATATTGCAAGAGGAAATGGATGGCAAACTGATAACAGACTCATAGTTAGTATCTTCACAAGGAGAACATTCTCAGTACGGCAGCATCGATCCCTTGTGGGAGTAGAACCCAGAGCCTTCTGCATCAAAAGCAAGTACACAACCTATTGTGCTATTAACAAGGCAAGCCAACTTCACTTAAGCAACACTAAACTTCTGTTCCCCTGCAGCTCTCAGCTCCTTTTAAAATCTGCTCAATACTCAACTGCATCTCAACTTCGCAGCACAAGAAAACTGGAAAAATCCAAAATTTATTGGGGGGGGGGTCAAAAGCCCAAAAACCAGGGACACATTAAATATTGCTTGTATAATCTTGGAAAATTGCTAGAATAAAATGCTGTGTTACCACCATACATTTTACTGCCAAGGTCCCTGTGCAAAACAGTCAGAGCAACATACCACTATGCTAAATCAGCTGCTTTGTGAAAGAAAAATGCTGTGTTACCACCATACATTTTACTGCCGAGGTCCCTGTGCAAAACAGTCAGAGCAACATACCACTATGCCAGATCAGCTGCTTTGTAAAAGAGAGGAAGACTGAAACTTAAATGGCTATCATTTAGTAAATTCAGTTCTCACCATAGCTGTCAACCTCGTAGTACAAAACATCTGGACAAACCCAGTAATGAGGGAATACAGCCCTCAAACATATTCAGTGAATTCAGTTCTTGTCATAGCTGTCAACCTTAGCACAAAAAACCTGGACGAAGCCAATAATGGGGGAATACAGTCCCAAAAATAGGGACAAATTTCAAATATTCATCTTATAAACTTAGAAAATTGCTAGAATAAAAGGTTGTGTTACTATGTATTTTCTGAAGAACATGAAGTCTGAAATTCAAATGCCTGTCAATTTTACTTCTGACAGAACAAAAACAATTTTCAGAAGAGGCCCAGGGAGAAATACTGCAGACACGTCTTTGTAAAATGGCAGGGCACCAGAACAAATCCACACAAACACATGGAGAAGATGCAGACTCCACACAGAAGGCACCCCATCCAAGAATCAAACCAGAAAAGCCTATAGATGCAAGGCAACAATACTACCACTGCACCATCAAATATGTAAGGAATTAAAACATTCAGAAACCTGAAGTTTGAAATTCAAATGCCTGTCAATTTTATTTAACATTTTTTAATCAGGACAGTCTGACTTGGAACAAAAAAAAAACAATTTTCAGCAGAGGCTCAGGAAGAAATAATACAGGCATGTCTTTGTAACATGGGAGGACACAAAAGCAAACCCACACAAACACAGGGAGAAGATACAGACCTCACAAAGAAGGCACCTCAGCTAAGAGTCAAACCTGCAGCTGTGAGGCAACAATGCTACCACTGCACCATCAAATATCAAGCATTGCAATATTTACAAACCACAGATATTATGAGGAACAGATCAGATCAAATATGAGGCAAAAATCTGCAATTTTTTTACAAATGGTGGTGGGTAGGGAATTCAGGTCTTTAACACCTGCATGCAAGGTACAGGGTTCAAGCCTGAGGTATTCCCTACCACCCACACACACACACACACACACACACACACACACACACACACACACACACACCTGTAGTAGCAAACCACAAAAACTAAATATACTGCCCTGGGTGCCAAACCGTCATTATGAGAGTCCAATCAAGACAAAATGAAGTGTAGAAGAATAAAAATATTTCAATGCATTGGCTGCATGACAGCTTAATATCTAGACGGAAACAAAAAAGGTTGTGAGGCATGAAAAAATAAATTACTTTTTTTAAATACATTAATGGAATGCCAGTCAAAATCAAGTATAAGAAAAACAAGCAGCACTCAACTCAGACCACTTCTTGCACTGCAGTTCTAATTATAATTTATATTTAGCTTTATTAAAGTACCAAGTAACATGCTGAAAGTAGAAATCTCTGATGCCCCCACTTGTGAAAATGTTCCTTATCCAAAAAAAGACCTGCTGCCTGACATCTTCTTGTTTCATGGGGAAAACATGATCAAAGTAAAAAATGAAAAGCAAACAAGAAATAAGCTCAAGATACATTGCTTAAAAGGATTACTGTACAGGTTATGGACCACACGATTGGCATTTTGTTTACGGGTAAAGCCTGCAGAGATGACTGGAAGACTGCAAGTGTAATGAGACTCTTAAAATAATGTACTCCTGTCCTTTATTACAAATACTGGCATATGCATTTCAATACCCAAGGCTTATACATTATCTAGTTAAGTATTCTCTACATGGCAACAGAAAGGCTTTCAATGTTGGCAATTCTTTAACAGTATGCTAATTAAAGCTTACTTGCATCTTGCAATCTCAGCCAAGCTTACCTGATGGTCATTAAAGTATTGCTACTTAAACACAGAGCAACAGGCACTTTGAGTAATAAGCATAAATCAACAGTACAAAAATATGACAGAAACCAGACCATTCTGTAAAAATCAAGGACAGATGAAAAGCCACTGTAGTACTTGTGTCTACCTTGGATGGGTGGGATTCTCTGCACATTTACACTGCATAACTACTCCTTGCCTTGCTTCGACACATCCAGAGTCACTACATGGGGGAGTGGGGTGCAACAAGTATGTCACAGTTTGAAATGTCTCTGGCTGACTTGTGATGGCCCTGACACATTTGTCATACCTCTCAACCTCAGAGCAAGAAATCTGGACAAAGCCATACAAAGAAATGGGACAAAGGCCCAAAAATAAGGACAATTTTTAAAATATTGCTCTGATAAACTTAGAATGATAATAGAGGTCTTGCATTAGTATAAATTTTCTGAATGGTATGAAATCTGAAACTCAAATGTCTGTCATTATTTTCTAACTTCAGTCTTTAATGATTTGTCACTAATTTGCCAAAAAAACACAATTTTATGAAAAATGGACCAGAAATGTGATGTAAAAATATAAAATAGCAACACAATACAGCTGGGAACCTGTCAAAGAAGGGACACTTTAATATTAGTACTGCTAACTTGCGCAGCTGACAAAATAAAATAATCTACATGCATTTTTGAAATAAAAGTAATCTGATTATTAGTTATTTCTTAATTATAAACCCTCCAGGTTTTCTTCCACAATTGCTATTTTGCGGAGGGATCATTAGGGGAAGAGCAAAATTTTGAGCCAAAATCAGGGACAGTTGAGAGGTTTGGCTATGCCTAATACTATAAAGCAATTTGCATGTACCTCTCAACCTGTTAATGCAATAAATCTGGACAAGGCCAAATATATTGGGGGAACATATAAACAGTACTAAAAATTGCTCTTGTATAAACTGAGACAGTTGATAGAACAGGTCTTACTTTAGCATGCATTTTTCTGAAGGTTATGAAGTCTGAAACTCAGTGTGTCATTATTTACTGACTTAATTCCCAAATGATTTGCCAGAAAACCACAAATTTTATGAGGAACAAACCAAAAATAAGAAGCAAAAATCTATTCATTCTTTGAAAATCTGGACAGTTGGGAGGTATAGTTCAGCTGGGGCTGCCTAAGTTTGCCGCCCTTCCCCCTCACAAAACCATGGTCAAATGGAGCCTTCCCCTGCAGCCATTCCAATGATCCATTACTTGGCTATTTCACTCCATTTACCATAAACACTAATGTGCATACTGATTTACTTCTATGATGATTTGAACTTCATTTGAAAGTTTTATTTTGCATTTTACAGCACAAACACTAAGACATCTGCTAAACAAACTTGGCATTAAAACTTCTCTGCCCTTGAAACTCACATTCATTGAAACAACATTGAAACCCACATTCAAAGAAAATACATTTTACCCGTGGCAGATAAAGATTAATTCTGGGCTGTTTTCAAATCATAGGCCCCTTGCATATGAAACATACATGTACTCTTTGATATACCTTCCTATTGCTTTGAACATTTCTCCAGTAAACAATGAAACAAAACGCATGCACCAATGACAAAACTGCCCAATTCAGAACATTTCCATCATAAAAGTCTACTCAAACTTCTACAGTCCACTATTATCAGTAAATATGCATAATTCTACAGTCCACCATTATCAGTAAATATGCACAATCTCTGAAGTAGTAAAAAAGTCATCTAAATAATTCCACGTTAAATAAATCTGTAATGAAGAGGTTGTTGCTAGCAATCACCTTTATATTTCATGGTTTCATCGAAAAATAAAGTGTCTGATGCCCCTGAGGAATAAACTGCCTAAATTACATTAAAAATAAGCTAGTAATACTGCAATAGGAAATGGATGGCAAACTGATAACAGGCTCAAAATTAGTATCTTAACTTTCAGTATGGCAGCATTCACCCCTTATGGGAGTAGAACCAACAACCTTCTGCATAAAAAGCAAATACACAACCTGTTGTGCTATTAGCAATGTGAGCTAACTTAGCATAATGAGCACTAAACTTCTCTTCCCCTGCAGCTCTCAGCTCCTTGTAGAATCTACTCAATACTCAGCTGCATCTCAAATTTGCAGCACAAGAAATCTGGAAAAAGCCAAATTTATTGGGGTGGGTCAAAAGGGCAAAAACCAGGGACACATTAAACATTGCTTGTATAATCTTGGAAAGCTGCTAGAATAAAATGCTGTGTTACCACCATACATTTTACTGCCAAGGTCCCTGTGCAAAGAGTCAGAACAACATACCACTATGCCAAATCACCTGCTTTGTGAAAGAAAAATGCTGTGTTACCACCATACATTTTACTGCCAATGTCCCCGTGCAAAACAGTCAGAGCAACATACCACTAAGCCAAATCAGCTGCTTTGTGAAAGAGAGGAAGACTGAAACTTAAATGGCTATCATTTAATGAATTCAGTTCTCACCATAGCTGTCAACCTCTTAGCACAAAACACCTGGACAAACCCAGTAATGAGGGACTACAGCCCTCAAACATATTCAGTGAATTCAGTTCTGGCCATAGCTGTCAACTTTAGCATAAAAAACCTGGACAAAGGCAATAACAGGGTAATACAGTCCCAAAAATAAGGACAAATTTCAAATAGTCATCTTATAAACTTAGAAAATTGCTATAAAGGTTGTGTTACTATATATTTATTGCTAGAATAAAAAGTTGTTTTACTATGTATTTTCTGAAGAATATTAAGTCTGAAATTCAAATGCCTGTCAGTTTTGCTTCTGATGGAACAAAAACAATTTTCAGCAGAGGCCCAGGGAGAAATACTGTAGACACATGTCTTTGTAACATGGCAGGACACCAGAGCAAATCCACACAAACACAGAGATAAGATGCAGACTCCACACAGAAGGCAACCCAGCCAAGAATCAAACCAGAAAACCTACAGATGTGAGGCAACAATACTGCCACTGCACCATCAAATATGTAAGGAATTAAACATTCAGAAACCTGAAGTCTGAAATTCAAATGCCTGTCAATTTTATTTAACATTTGTTAATCAGGACAGTCTGACTTGGAACAACAAAACAATTTTCAGCAGAGGCCCAGGAAGAAATAATGCAGACATGTCTTTGTAACATGGGAGGACACAAAAGCAAACCCACACAAACACAGGGAGAAGATACAGACCCCACAAAGAAGGAACCCCAGCCAAGAATCAAACCTGAAAACCTGCAGCTGGGAGGCAACAATGCTACCACTGCACCATCAAATATCAAGCATTGCAACATTTGCAAACCACAGCTATTATGAGGAACAGATCAAATCAAATATGAGGCAAAAATCTGCAATTTTTTTACAAATGGTGGTGGGTAGGGAATTCAGGTCTTTAACACCTGCATACAAGGTACAGGGTTCAAGCCTGAGGTATTCCCTACCACACCACCATGAGTCTAACCACCAGTATATTGCACCTGGGGCATTTTCTCTCTCTCACACACACACACACTTACAGCAACATCCGAATCCCATTTACCTGTAGTAGATCTTGTCCTTCCCTGCAAGTGACATGAACCACCATAAATAAATCCAAACCCCGATCCCTGCAAGTGAAACCACCATAAATAAACCCAAACCCCACGCAAATCCAGACCCGCGAGATTTTGACCCTGCGCGCAAAAAGACCCGTGAGATCTAGACCCTGCCGACGAGACTGCAGCAAATTCAGGACTGCTGACGTTGCAGTCCGACCCCGACGCGTTTTCCCAGTGAGTTTCAGGACAGTCTATGCAGTTTAAAACTAAACTGCATAGACTTCTGGGAGCTCCATTTCTCATGTTCCCAATCAGGACTGCTGTTGAGACAATCTGCGCATGCTCCAGACTCTCAGCAGCAGTCTGGACTAGTGCGCATGTGCGAAGTCCGCGAATTTTAAACATTTTTTTCTTTTCTTTTTATTTCTTTTTATTTTTATTTCTTTTATTTTACAGTTAAGGGGGCTGCAGTCCGGCAGTCCAATAGCATGGACCGCCCCTAACATAAGTTCATGTCTCTAAGGAAAAATAAAGGTTTTGTCTCAGAGGGATTAACATATCAAGTAAACTTGCTGCACAGGCCATATTAAAATAATCTTTCAGTGAGGATATAATAGAATTTACCGTACATACCGGGTCAACTGCATGTACCAGAAATTTTACTGAGGAGTCTTTTATTTTATTAGGACCTATTTACTTATTGGATCAGATAGCCTGAAAATGGGTTTTAATGTAAGGTGAAGTAATGATGGAGACAAAGGATAGCCCTGGTACATTCCCCAATCTAGTTTCTAATTTTCAGGGGTAAAAATATTAACTGTCAAAGATATTTATACATAAAATACATTTTTAATAATATTTAATAGCTGTAATCTGAGATTTAATTTTCCCTTGAGTTCATCATTTGTGTTAAATACTGATTGTTTTAATGAATCAGACTGTCTGCAAAATAGTCTGCACTTTTGCATATCATTAAATGTATGTATCTCTCTATTTCAGATGAAAGTAAATTGATTTGCAGATATATCAGGCAATGCCCCTAACAAGCAATTATTATAAATGTAAAGCAAATCTTATAGTCTGTGCTTAACAATGCAATAGGACAATAGTGATGCATTAGCAGGTTATGGAATAAGAATACATTTTGCCAAATAAAAAAGTCAACAAAATTTGCATTTGATGAAAGAGCCTATGTAAGTTCCTCTAAAATGTGAAGAACCAGTATCAGAACAATTTTTAAAACTCATCAGAGAAGACATCAGTTCCCTGAGGCTTCTTATTTGATAATGGAGAAACACATCTCTCAAGATTTCTTTATTCACATTTGGTTGCACTCATGTGTATTCCATTCACTCGTCCTTGTTTAAAACCAAAATTTAATCTAATTTTAAGCCCTCATATGGAAAAACAAAAATATTATTATAATAACTACAAAAAGACTTGCTAAGTTTTTGATTGTATGTAGTAATACTCACAGCTTTATTAATCTGTTGTATAATTGTTCTAAAAATCTTTGTTCAAAATCTCTGTGAAAAAGTCCTCATTGCTTGGCATTTTGATAGAGAAATGTCTTGTAAGTATGAACCATTTCTACTTGTTTTTGATTTAACCATCAGTCTATATTACCCTTAAGTTTTTAATAAGCTGACAAATACTTATGGTTTATCATTAACAATTTTTCTGCCACTGATAACTGTGCATATCATTTATCAAAGTATTTTGGTGTTTCTGCTTAAAATATGCAGGTTGGCTTTATAATACAGCCAGTAATTTAAGTTTTAAAGGCAGCCCATTTAGAATTAATGAAAGTTTCCAGTTTTGATTTATTTGCCAATATTTATTCATTTTCTGCTTAATTTATTTACAGTACATTTAAAATACTAACTTATGAGGCGTAAAATTATAATTAAATGGCCTGTACATCTGACTTAATTGATTCAACACTCAGGAAATTTAAGAAATTAATTTAGGACTAATTTTTAAAAGTGACATCTTTCAAACTGTCAGACAGAAACATAAATACTAATTTTAACACAAATACTACTACTATTACCACTACTCCTACTACTATTAAAATAATACTCTTCCTCCTCCTCATCCAGCTACTACTCCTACTACCACCCCTAATGTTAATACGGGTCTATATTAAATTGTTGAAATGGCATTACAGCGAATGCCATTTTGACGACACATAAAGAACGAAATACAACAGCGAAACGCCAGGTCACCGATTTTTTAAAAATCAGTAAACCAACAACACAAAACACACAAGTTAAAACATTTCAAAGTGGGGAGCTTTGCCCCCAATACCCCTCAATGTGGGTGGCTGTGCCCCCCACCCCACCTAACTAAATATACAAACTCCAAGATCGCACTGAAAAAGTGATTTTTTCCTGAGAAAAAAATCACTGACCTGAGCTTTCACTGTTATTGCATTTTGCTTTTTATGTGTCATTGAAACGGCATTCGGTGTAATGCCGTTTTCGACAATTTAATATAGACCCGCTAATACTACTACTGTTATTACTACCGCTGCTACTCCTACTGCTACTACTACTAACACTATTAATGCTACAACTCTTTTAGTTTTGCGGATCCTGTTTTGGTGCTCTGCAAACTACTGCAACAGCAGAAAGGAGAAAGAGAGACTTTGTTTAACTATAAGTACCTCTGTTTGCCTTTTTTTGCCTATAATTGATTTCTGCACCTTAAACTAGCCTTTTTATCTTACTGCATTTACTGATACTGTATTTTGCTATTTAAGATTGTTTACTCACTTTTTAGTCATTTTAAGTTATTTCTACTGTATTTACTGTTGTAGGCTACACACTCAAGTGTGCTAGCCTTTTCTATGCCTTAAAAGTGTGTTTACTGCTGTTTAAATTTTCTGACTGTTTTTTTTTTCAAAAAAAGAAAAAAAATCTTATCTGTTTGCTCATTTTGCACCATTTCCTCTAACTAGAATAATCCAGATTTGCTGATTCCAGGGCTGTATTTTGAGTTTCTGAGTTGTCTAGACCTTGCTGTGTTAGAGGAAAGTTTTTCTGCTTGTCAGTGGGAGTGGAAAGCACTGAGCAGCCTATCTACCGCTAGAGGAGTGGTTTCCAGCTCTGAATTTATACCTTATTGGCTGTTTTGGGCTCCTTTCTATCCCTGTTAACTTTCTGCCTTAAAAACCCATGCTTGTGTGGGTTTGAGCAATGCGCAGCTCTGCTAAGTTAGGGTAAACTATTACTGGATCCAGAAAGTCTACTCTTCAAATTTCCCTTAGATCTTGCTAGTTTTCACATTTTTTGCACCCCTGTAACAGTTACAAGCAAATGAAATCTGAGGGTTATGCTACTCAGTGCTAGAAGCCTAAATCTCATAATGCACTCACTCGAAGCACTCATTTAGAATGGAAAACATCAACACCTGTGCAGTGACCTAGACCTGTTTCAAGGCTCCAGAGAGCACCCCAGCACCACCAGGCTATAATTCATACCACACCTTTCGGCTCCCTAATCCGGACTGAAGCACTAAAGGAGGAGGTGTCTCCATATTCATAAAAGATATGCACACCTCCAGACAAGTTGCCCAACATAATGCATCAGAGATACTTTAGGTACAGCTAACACTGGGTAAAACTGCAATCTAGGTTGTATCCTGTTATAGATCCCCCACCATGTCCCAAGACTTCCACTCCACATTCCTAAACACACTGGAAAATATTAGGGTACCACCCAATACCCTTATACTGGGAGACTTTAACTACCCCTCCATTAACTGGGAAAATTACTCGTACCAACGCACTTGCTCAATGTTTTCTGGAATTCATTAATTCCAACGCCCTGGGCCAACTCATTTTTGCCCCCACCAGGGATAGAAACATCCTTGACCTGGTCATTACCAACATGGGCGACCGTTGCTCTACACCTGAAATCAATTCCTCCCTGGTCAGATCTGACCACAAGCTTATCACCATGGACATCCACATCCCAACCATGCCTCCACTAAAAAAAATACCATAAAAAACTTCTCCAAAGCCAATTTTGGGCTTCTAAAAACAGAGGTGGCAAACTTCATGATGCCCACTCAAATGGAAAATAGGTGCATGACTGCTGAATCATATACCAATGCCCTGTATGAGCACATACACAAGTGTAGGGAATGGGCCATACCAAATAGAACCAGGACGCTCTCCTCCAAAAAAAGGAAGCCAATCTGGTGACCCCATACCATAAACAAACTCTACAACAGAAGGAAAAAACTGTTGCAGAAAAGAGTGAAATCCCAAGACTGGAAAAACTCCCTTGTTGGCCTCAGCAAGAAACTGAGATCCCTTATCAAATCATCAAAAGCTAGCTAGTTAGCAAGGAAAACAAAATTGCTGCAGATTCTAAAGACAACCACAAGGCATTCTATAGTTATGTCAAGAATCTACATGGCAATACTCAGATCTGCGCTGAGTTACAGCACAATGGCAATACATATACAGAACCAACTGATATTGCCAACATATTGGCCGACAGGTTCAGTGCAAACTTTACCCCCCTTTCACCCCCTAAAGGGCTCATCACAATACCCAAGGTATGCCAAGTCCCTATCATCACGGGTACACAGATAAAAACCACAATGTCCAAAGCCAGAAATGCAGCTTCCATGGGACCTGATAATATCCCAGGCTGTGTGCTACATGATCTATAAAATGAACTGGCACCACACGTGAGTACTATGTTCAATCACAGCCTCATTTCAGGCTTTGTTCCTACTGAATGGTGCACTGCTATGGTCATCCCACTCCACAAAGGGGGAGCGACTACATACCCTGGGAACTACTGTCCCATTAGCCTGACGAGTCTGATATGTAAGGCTATGGAGCGCATCATCATGGACCTTATTAACAGGGGATGTAGGGAATCTCCAAACTCTGGACTCCACTCAGTTTGGGTTTGTGGAAGATAGATCATGCCTGCTTAACCTGATAGACTTTTTTGAGTCTGTCACCAGAGCTGTGGATGAGGGCAAGGTAGTTCACACATCCTACCTAGATCTTCCCAAGGCCTTCAACACCATACCTCAATCAGGAATCATAGACAGACTCACAAAATTAAGCATAAACCCTTATGTCATAAGATGGGATGCCAACTGGCTCACTGATATAACACACACTGTAAAAGTAGTGGACTCTAAAGCTGACTACTGACCAGTTACAAGTGGTGTTCCACAAGGATCGGTCTTAGATCCTCTCCTGTTTGGCATCTACTTCTCAGAAGTCCAAGCCAACACAAACGGACTCTGGTTGACCAAGGTCACAGATTAAAAATGAGAGCCATTATTGATTCTCCAACTGATGTAGATATCCTACAACAAGGTCTCACTGAGACCAATGACTGGTGCCAGAACCATGGCATTAAGCTCAATGTCAAAGAGTGCATTGTCATTCCCTTTGGGAAAAATTTGCTGCCCATTAACTACAACATAGGCAGCAGTCCGCTAAACACTAAAGGTGTAATAAGAGACCTGGGGACATAGGTTGACAGTAACCTCTCCTTTGATAACCACATTGCCACTGTGGTCAGAAAGTCCTTCAATGTGGCACATCTCATTACAAAAGGTTTCTCTTCCGAGAAGAAAGCGGTCATAATCCCTCTTTACTTGTCCCTCATTAGACCTATTATAGAATACAGTGCCCCATTTGGTATGTATCTCACTAGACACCTACAACAACTGGAAAGGCCACAAAAATACCTAACTAAGAGGATCTTAGGCCTTAGACATATGCCCTATATGGACAGACTCAAAAAAACTCCAGCTATACTCTGCCTCATATCACCTACTTAGAGGCGATCTCTGCTTGACCTACAAAGCCATGTCTGACCCAGAGCTGTTAGGTACGCTACACCTAAAGAAATCCCAATCCATCTGCACCACACGCTCCAGGGACCTAAACCTCATTACCACAATAAACAGAATATGCTGGAGGGACAGGTTCCTAACCCAGAGACATCCCATACTCTGAAACAAACTTCCCATTCACATCAAGCAGAGCACTTCACTGGCCCTCTTCAAGAGAAATCTTGATGAGTGGATGGGCAATAGGAAGTTCACCCTGGGGATCACTTCAATGGTCTTGCTTGACAGGGACACTGGAAACTAACTTCAGGTGGCAGTTCACCCCGGTGATCACCTCAGTGCCTTGCTTGACAGGCACTGGGAACTAACTTCGGGTAGCATGATGCCAGGGAATCTTCTTGGGCTAGGCTTATATAAGCTCCATGACCATTAGTCTTGTAGACACCTATGAACCTATGAACCTATGAACTCCTACTACTACTACTACCACCACCAATACTAGTACTCTGCTACAATGACTATTGCTGCTACTAATTCTGACTACCACTACTGCTACTAATTCTACTTACTGCTGCTACTCCTTCTCCTAATCTTACTAATACTACCACTACTGCTACTACTAGTAAAACTACTACTACTACTACTTTTACTGCTTCTGCTACTATTACTGTTACTAATAAAATCATTACTACTATTGGTACTACTACCATTAGTACTACTACTGCTATTCTGCTACTACTAAAGCTGCTACTACTACTGCAAGTACTACTGCTACAACTTCTACTGATACTGCTACTGCTTCTAGTATTATTATGAATACTACTACCACTGTTACAATTACTAATACCCTACTACTATTACTATAACTACAACTACTACTACTACCACTACAACTATAACTATAACTACCACTACTACTGCCACTTCTGATAATTCTACTACTACCTACTACTATTACCACTATTACTACTGTTACTACTGCTACCATAATTATTACTTCCCCTGCCTGAGACTGTAGCACACCTCTACATGTTGTAGTTACATAAACATGTACTGTACACTGAGCACAACACTTATTACTTCTCTGTCCCCATTCTGTAGCAAACTTCTACATGTTTTAGTTACATAACCATGTACCGGACACTAAGCACAACCCTCACTACTTCCCCCGCCTGCATGCTATAGCACACTTCTACATGCTGCAGTGACTTATGCATGTACTGTACACTGAGCACAGCACTTATTACTTCCCTTCTCCCCATGTTGTAGCGCACTTCTACATGTTGTAGTTACATAAGTATGTACTGTACACTGACCACAACACTTATTACTTCCCCTGTCCCCCTGCTGTAGGACACTTCTTCATGTTGTAGTTACATAGCATGTACTGTACACTGAGCACAACACTTACTACTTCCTCTGTCCACATTCTGTAGCACAGTTCTACATGTTGTAGTTATATGAGCATGTACTGTACACAGTGTACAACACTCATTACTTCCCCTGTCCACATTCTGTAGCACACTTCTACATGTTATAGTTACATAACCCTGTACTGTACACTGAGCACAACACTCATTACTTCCTCAGTCCCCATCATGTAGCACACTTCTACATGTTATAGTTACATAACCGTGCACCGTACATTGACCACAACAGTTATTAATTCCCGTGCAGCCATGCTGTAGCACACTTTTTCATGTTGTAGTCACATAAGCATGTACTGTATGCTGAGACAGCAGTCAATACTTCACTTCCCCCACACTGTGTCACACTTCTACATGTTGTAGTTACATAAGCATGTACTGTACACCAAGCACAACACTCATTACTTTGCCTGTCTGCATGCTGTAGCACACTTCTACATGTTGAAATTACATAATTGTGCAACGTATATTGAATACAACACTCATTACTTCCCTGCCCCCCCCCCATGCTGTAGCACAGTTGTACATGTTGTATTTATGTACCTCTGTACCGTACACTGAGCAAAACACTAATTACTTTCCCGGACCCTAACACTGTAGCACACTTTTGCATGTTATAGTTGGATATGCATGTACTGTACAGTGAGCACAACACTCATTACTTCCCCCGCCTTCATGCTGTTGCACACTTCTACATGTTGTAGTTACATAGGCAGATGGTTGGGAGGGTGGCCTAATGGTTAAGGTGTTTGCCTAACAAGCACAAGGTGCATGGTTTGAGTCTCACAAGGGATAATTGGCTAGGCTTAAAATGACTCACAAGGGCAGTTAGCCTAGTACTAATCTATGAACCTATGAACCTATATACTGAACACTGAGCACAACATTCATTACTTCCCATGTCCCCATGATGTAGCATACTTCTACATGTTCTAGTTACATTAGCATGTACTGTAAACTGAGCACAGCACTAATTAATTTCCCTGCCTCCATGATTTAGCACACTTCTACACGTTGTGTTACATAAGCATGTACTGTGCACTGAGGACAATATTCATTACTTCCCATGTCCCCATGATCTAGCACACTTCTACATGTTGCAGTTACATGAGCAAGTACTGTGCAGTGAGCACAGTACTCATTACTTCAACTGCCTACATGTTGTAACACACTTCTACATGTTGCAGTTACACAAGCATGTGCCGTACACTGAGCACAACACTCATTACTTCCCCTGCCTACATTCTGCAGCAAACTTCTACATGTTGAAATTACATAACTGTGCAACATGTATTGAATACAACACTCATTACTTCCCCTGCCCCCATGCTGTAGCACAGTTCTACATGTTGTAGTTACATAAGCATGTACTGTGCACTGAGGACAACATTCATTACTTCCTCTGTCTACATTCTGTAGCACACTTCTACATGTTGTAGTTACATAAGTTTGTACTGCACACTGAGCACAATACTGATTACTTCCACTATCCTCATGCTGTAGCACACTTCCAATGTTGTAGTTACATAAGCATGTACTGTACACTGAGCACAAAACTCATTACTTCCCCTGCCTCCATGCTGTAGCACACTTCTACGTGTTTTAGTTACATAGCATGTACTGTATACTGAGCACAACACTCATTACTTCCTCTGTCCACATTCTGTAGCACACTTCTACATGTTGTAGTTATATGAGCATGTACTGTACACAGTGTACAACACTCATTACTTCCCCTGCCTCCATGTCATAGCACACTTCTACATGTTGTAGTTACATACTTTTGTACTGCACACTGAGCACAACACTCATTACTTCCTATATCCGCATTCTGTAGCACACTTCTACATGCTGTAGTTATATGAGCATGTACTGTACACTGAGCATAAGACTAATTACTTCCTCTGTCCACATTCTGTAGCACACTTTTACATGTTGTAGTTACATAACCATGTACTGTACACTGAGCACAACACTCATTACTTTCTCAGTCCCCATTGTGTAGCACACTTCTACATGTTATAGTTACATAACCATGCACCGTACATTGACCACAGCAGTTATTACTTCCCCTGCATCCATACTGTAGCACACTTTTTCATGTTATAGTCACATAAGCATGTACTGTATGCTAAGACAGCAGTCAATACTTCACTTCCCACACACTGTGTCACACTTCTACATGTTGTAGTTATGAAAGCATGTACCATACACAGAGCACAACACTCATTACTTCCCCTGCCTGCATGCTGTAGCACACTTCTACATGTTGAAATTATATAACTGTGAAATTTATATTGAATACAACACTTATTACTTCCCTTGCCCCCCATGCTGTAGCACACGTATACATGTTATTGTTGCATAAGCATGTACTGTGCACTGAGCACAACAGTCATTACTTACCCTGCCTTCTACATGTTGTAGTTACATAAGCATATACTATACACTCTGCACAACATTAATTACTTCACATGTCCCCATGATGTAGCACGCTTCTGCATGTTTTAGTTACATTAGCATGTACTGTAAACTGAGCACAGCACTAATTACTTTCCCTGCCTCCAACTTTAGCACACTTCTACATGGTGTGTTACATAAGCATGTACTGTACACTGAGAAAAACATTCATTACTTCCCCTGTCCCCATGCTGTAACACACTTCTACATGTTGCAGTTACACAAACAGGTACTGTACACTGAGCACAACACTCATTACTTCCCCTGCCTCCATGATGTAGCACACTTCTACGTGTTGTAATAACATAGCCACACAATCTACATTTACGACAACATTAGTTCCCCTGCCCCATCCAGTAGCATGAGTCTACATCTTAAAGTAACAAAAGTATGTCCTGTACCGAGCACAACACCCATTACATTCCCAGCCCCAACTCTGTATCAGAACTCTACATGTTATAGTTAAATAACCATGTACTGCACATTGAGTACAACACTCATTACTTCCTCTGTCCACATTCTGTAGCACACTTCTACATGTTGTAGTTACTTTAGCATGTACTGTACACTGAGCACAAAACTCATTACATCCCCTGCCTCCATGCTGTAGCACACTTTTACATACTTCTTCTTCTTTTTTTGGCTGCTCCAGTTAGGGGTCGCCACAGCAGATCAACTGTTTCCATTTCCTCCTGTCCTCTGCATCTTGCTCTGTCACACCAACCACCTGCATATCCTCTCTCACCACATCCATAAACCTTATCTTAGGCCTTCCTCTTTTCCTGTTACCTGGCAGCTTCATCCTTAGCATCTTTTTCCCAATATACTCTGCATCCCTCCTCAGCACATGTCCAAACCAACGTAATCTTGCCTCTCTTGCTTTGTCGCCAAACCTTCCAACCTGGGCTGACCCTCTAATATACTTATTCCTAATCCTATCCATCCTCGTCACACCCAGTGCAAATCTTCACATCTTCAACTCTGCCACGTCAAGTTCTGACTCCTGCCTTTTTGTCAATGCCACTGTCTCCAACCCGTATAACATAGCTGGTCTCACTACTCTCTTGTAGACCTTCCCTTTCACTCTTACTGGTCTGTCACAAATTACTCCTGACACTCTTCTCCACCCACTCCATCCTGCCTGTACTCTCTTCTTCACCTCTCTTCCACACTCACCATTACTCTGAACTGTTGATCCCAAGTACTTAAACTCATTCACCTTCGCCACCTCTACTCCCTGCATCCTCACCATTCCTCTATCCTTCCTCTCATTCACACACATATATTCTGTCTTAGTCCTGCTGACCTTCATTCCTCTTCTCTCTAGAGCATATCTCCACCTCTTCAGGGTCTCCTCCACCTGTTCCCTACTCTCACTACAGATTTACATACTGTAGTTACATAAGTCTGTACTGTACACTGAGGACAACACTCATTACTTCCCCTGTCTCCATGCTGTACTATACTTCTACATGTTGTAGTTACATAAGTATGTGCTGTACACAGAGCGGGTCTATATTAAAATCTCAAAGTCTGACAATATCGAATGCGATATTGTCAACATGAAAAGACCGAAAGCGCACTACATTGAACATTTAAACGGAAAATCTCTGTAGGGGTAGATTTCCATTTACTTCAATGTAGTGCATTCTCAGAGTTGGTATATTTAAGTAGGGGGGTATGGGGGGTGCAGGGGGGCTTGCCCCCTGCCTACACACTAGTTTTTTTTTTTAATTTGGTATTTTTATTTTTTGGTTTTGATGGTTTAAGACTCCGATCACTAAAGTTTGATCTTTAGTGATACAAAGTTTTAAACCTTTGAGATTATAATATAGACCCCACAGAGCATAGCACTCATTTATTGCCCCTGTCCCCATGCTGTAGCACACTTCCACATGTTGTAGTTACATAAGCATGTACTGTACACTGAGCAAAAAACTCATTAATTCTCCTGCCTCCGTGCTGTAGCATACTTGTACACATTGTAGTTACATAAGTATGTACTGTACACTAACCACAACACTCATTACTTCCCCTGCCTCCATGCTGTAGCACACGTCTACATGTTGTAGTTACATAGCATGTACTGTACACTGAGCACAACACTAATTACTTCCTCTGTTCACATTCTGTAGCACACGTCTACATGTTGTAGTTACATAGCATGTACTGTACACTGAGCACAACACTAATTACTTCCTCTGTCCACATTCTGTAGCACACTTCTACATGTTGTAGTTATATAAGCGTGTACTGTACACTGAGTACAACACTAATTACTTCATCTGTCCACAATATGTAGCACACTTTTACATGTTGCGGTTACATAACCCTGTACTGTACATTGAGCACAACACTCTTTACTTACTCTGTCCTCATGGTGTGGGACACTTCTACATGTTATAGTTACATAACCATGCACCGTACATTGACCACAACAGTTATTACTTCCCCTGCATCCATGCTGTAGCACACTTTTTCATGTTGTCACATAAGCATGTACTGTATGCTGAGACAGCAGTCAATACTTCACTTCCCCCACACTGTGTCACACTTCTACGTGTTGTAGTTACATAAGCATGTACCGTACACTGAGCACAACCCTCATTACTTCCCCTGCCTCCATGCTGTAGCACACTTCTATTCACTGTAGTTACATAAGCATGTACTGTGCACTGAACACAACAGTCATTACTTCCTCTGCTTCCATCCAGTAGCACACTTCTGCATGTTGTAGTTACATAAGCATGTACTGTACACTGAGCACAGCACTCACTATTTCCCCATAGCCCATGCTGTAGCACACTTCTATATGTTGTAGTAAGTTAAGCATGTACTGTACACTGAGCACAACAATCATAACACCCCCTGCCTCCATGCTGTAGCACACTTCTACTTGTTGTAGTTACATAAGCATATACCATACACTGAGCTCAACACTCATTACTTCCCCTGCCTCCATGCTGTAGCACACTTCTATATGTTGCAGCTACATAGGCATGTACTGTACACTGAGAACAACACTGATAACTTTGCCCACCCCCATGCTGTACCACAGTTCTACATGTTGCAGGTGCATAAGCATGAACTGTACACTGATCACAATACTCATTACTTCTCCTGTCTCCATGCTGTAGCACACTTCTAGATGTAGTTATATAACCATTTTCTGTACACTGAGCATAACACTCATTACTTCCTCTGTCCCCATGGTGTAGTACACTTCTACATATGTAGTTATATAGCCATGTACTGTACACTAAGCACAACACTCATTACTTCCCCAGTACCCATGCAGCAGCACACAACTACATGTTGTAGTACATATGTACTTACTGTGCACCGATTACAACACTCATTAGTTCCCCTGCTTTCATGCTGTTGCGCACTTCTACATGTTGTCTTTACACAAGAATGTACTATATACTGAGAATAACACTCATTATTTCTCCTGCCCAAACTCTGTCCTACACTTCTACATGTTATAGTTACATAAGTATGTACTATACATTTGAGCACAACACTTATTAATTCTCCTGTCCCCATGCTGTACCATACTTCTACATGCTGTAGTTACATAACCATGTACTGTACACTGAGCCCAACACTCATTACGTCCCCTGTCTGCATGCTATAGCACACTTCTACATGTTGTAGTGACTTATGCTGTACTGTAAACTGGGTAAAACACTCATTACTTCCCTTGCCCCATGCTGTAGCACACATGTACATGTTGTAGTTACATAAGTATGTACTGTACACTGTGCACATCACTGACTACATTCCCTGCCTCCATCATGTCGCACACTTCTACATGTAGTTACAAAATCATGTACTCTACACTGAGCACAACATGCATTACTTCCTGTGTCCCCATGCTGTAACACACATGTATGTGTTTTAGTTACATAGCTATGTACTGTACACTGAACACATCACTCACTACTTTACTTGCATACGTGCTGTAGCACAATTCTCCATGCTGTAGTTACATAGATATGTACTGTACACTGAGTACAACACTAACTACTTCCCTTCTCCCCATGATGTAGCACAATTCTATATGTTGTAGTTACATAAGCATGTACTGTGCACTGAGCACAACACTCATTACTTTTCCTGCCTCCATGCTGTAGCACACTTCTACACACTGTAGTTACATAAGCATGTACTGTGCACTGAACACAACACTCATTACTTCTCCTGCCTCCATGCTGTAGCACATTTCTACACATTGTAGTTACATAAGTATGTACTGTGCACTTAGCACAACACTCATTACTTCCCCTTCCCCTATGCTGTAGCACACTTCTACATGTTGTAGTTGCATAAGCATGTACTGTACACTGATTGCACCACAAGCATGTACTGTATACAGAGCACACCACAAGCATGTACTGTACACTGAGCACAACATTCATTACTTTCCTGTCCCCATGCTGTAGCACACTTTTACATGTTATAGTTCCATAAGCATGTACTGTACACTGAGCACATCACTCAGTACTTTCCCCTGCCTCCACTGTAGCACACTTCTACATGTTGTAGATACATATGCATGTACTGTACACTGAACACAACACTCATTACTTCCCAGGCCTCCATGCTGTAGAACACATCTGCATGTTGTAGTTACATAAGCATGTACTATCCACTTAGTGCAATATTAATTACTTCCCCTGTTCCCATGCTGAGGCACAATTCTAAATGTTGTAGTTACATAACCATGCACTGTATATTGACCGCCACAGTCATTACTTCCCCTGTCTCCATGCTGTAGTACACTTCTGCATGTTGTAGTTATATAAGAATGTATTGTATGATGAGCACAGTATCAATACTTCACTTGCACCACACTCTATCACACTTCTACATATTGTACTTACATAAGCATGTACCGTACACTGAGCACAACACATTACTTTCCCTGCCTGCATGATATAGCACACTTCTACATGTGTATTGACTTAAGCATGTACAGTAGACTGAGTACAACACTCATTACTTCACTTGACCCATAGTGTAGCACGCATATACATCTTATAGTTACTTAAGCATGTACTGGGCACTGTGCACATCACTCACTACCTTCCCTGCCTCCACGCTGCAGCACATTTCTACATGCTGCAGTTATAAAAGCAGATACTGTACACTGAGCACAACACACATTACTATTACTTCCCATGTCCCCATGTTGTACCACACTTGTACATATTGTAGTTGCATAAGCATGTACTGTGTACTGAGTAGAATACTAACTACTTCCCCTGTCCCCATGATGTAGCACATTTCTACATGTTGTAGTTACATAACCATGTGCTGTACACAGAGCAAAACATTTATTACTAGCCCTTCTCCAATGGCTGCACACTTCCACTTAATAGTTACATAACCATGCTCTGTACACTGACCACAGCACTCATTACTTCCCCTGCTCTAATGGCTGTAGCACACTTCTACATGCTGTAGTTACATAAGCATGTACAGTACACTGAGCTCAACACTCACTACTTCCCCGTCACCATGATATACCACACGTCTACATGTTGCAGTTATATAAGCATGTACTAAACACTAACCACAACACTCATTACTTCACTTGTCCCCATGATGTAGCACACTTGTACATGTTGTCGTTACATAAGCATGTACTGTGCACTGAGCAGAACACTCATTACTTCCCCTGCCCCAATGCTGTAGCACATTTCTAGATGTTATAGTTACATATGCATATACTGTAGAGTGAGCACAACACTCATTACTTCCCCTGCCTCCATGCTGTTGCACACTTCTATATGTTGTAGTTACATAAGCATATACTGTACACTGAGCGCAACATTCATTACTTCCCATGTCCCCATGATGTAGCACATTTCTACATGTTCTAGTTACATTAGCATGTACATTTAACTGAGCACAACACTAATTACTTTCCCTGCCTCCATGCTTTAGCACACTTCTACATGCTGTGTTACATAAGCATATGCTGTACACTGAGCACAACATTCATTACTTCCCATGTCCCCATGATGTAGCACACATCTACATGTTGCAGTTACACATGCAAGTACTGTACACTGAGCACAATGCTCATTACTTCCCCTGCCTCCATGATGCAGCACACTTCTACATGTTGTAATAACATAACCATACTGCACACTCTGAGCAAAACTGCAATCCAAATTGTAGCTTGCTACAGATCCCCCACCATATCCCAGGATTTCCACTCCTCTTTTCTTGATATACTGGAAAATATTAGGGTTCAACCAAACACCCTAATAATGGGTGATTTCAATTACCCCACCATTAACTGGGAAAACTACTCATGTACCAACTCCTTTGCATAGCACTTTCCGAAATTCATAAATTCCCATGCCCTGGATCAACTTATCCACACCCCCACCAGGGGCAACAATATCCTAGACCTAGTCATTACCAACATGAGTGACTGGTGCTCCACACCTGAAGTCAACTCATCATTGATCTGATCTGACCATAAGCTAATCACCCTAGCTATCCACATCCCAACCCCACACCCCCCCCATTAAGGAAACCATGGTAAAAAATTCTCCAAAGCCAACTTCATGCTTCTTAAGACAGAAGTGGTGAACTTCATGACACCCATGCAGATGGACAATACAGTTATGACTGCTGAATCCAAAACAAATGCACTCTATAAGCACTTACACGAGTGCATGGATCATGCTATCCCAAACAGAACCAAGACACTATCCTCCAAAAAAGGAAGCAATTCTGGTGGTCTCCTGCCATAAACAAACTGTACAACAGAAGGAAGAAACTGTTGCAAAAGAGAGTAAAATCCCATTAGTGGAGGAACTCCCTGGTCAGCCTCAGTAAGAAGATAAGATCCCTTATAAGATCCTCCAAAGCTAGCTACAAAAACAAAATTGCCACTGATTCTAAGGACAACCACAAAGCATTTTATAGCTATGTCAAGAATCTCAATGGCAACACCCAGATCTGCTCCGAGTTACAGCACAACGGCACGAAAATTATAGAACCAACTGATATTGCCAACATCCTGGCAGACAGGTTCAGTGCTAACTTTGCCCCACTCCCACCCCCTAAAGGGCCCATCTCTATACCGGAAGAATGCAAAGTTCCTGTAATGACAGCTGCACAGGTAAAAACCACACTGTCCAAAGCCAAGAACACAGCACCCATGGGACCTGACAACACCCCAGGCTGCGTTTTACATGAACTTCAGAACAAACTGGCTCCTCACCTAAACACCATGTTCAGTCATAGCCTCACATCAGGCTTTGTGCCCACTGAATGGTGCACAGAAACAGGTATCCCACTCCACAATGGGGGAGCCACCACTGATCCCAGGAACTATCACCATATTAGCCTGACAAGCCTGGTTTGCAAGGCCATGGAATGCATCATCATGGAACTTATAAAACAAGACATTGGTAATCTCTAAACTCTGGACCCCACACAGTTTGGGTTTGTAAAAGGCATAACTAGCTTTGGAGGATTTTATGAGGGATCTCAGCTGCTTACTGAGGCTGACCAAGGAGTTCCTCCAGTCATGGGATTTTACTCTTTTTTGCAGCAGTTTCTTTCATCTGTTGTAGAGTTTGTTTATGGCATATTGTAATTATGTAAGTATGTACTGTGCACTGAGCACAACACTCATTACTTCCCCTGCCTCCATGCTGTACCACACTTCTACATGTTGTAGTTATATAACCATGTACTGTACACTGAGCATAGCACTCATTACTTCCCCTGTCCCCATGCTGTAGCTCACTTCTACATGTTGTAGTAACATAAGTATATACTGTACACATACATGGATATATACGCATATAATATGTATGCAAAGCTCCATAGCTCAGTGATCATAGTCTTATAAACCTGGAGTTGTGAGCTCAAATCTGTAGTGTAATGGTTAAGGTGTTTATCTTATCGGCAGAAGGTGCAGGGTTTGATTCTCAGCGGGGTTAATTAATTGGCTGAGGGCAGTTAGCTTTGTACTAATCTATGAACCTATATATATATATATATATATATATATATATATATATATATATATATAACAAATATCTTTGTGTGTATAAAAATATCTCTCCAAACCAAATAGAAGGCAGCTGTAGCAAGTAATTGTAGCCAGAGACCTCCATTCAGAATGTAAAAAGCTTTTAATAACGTAGCATAAGTGCTTTCATAATATCAGTTAATTCCTCAGGCGCATATATATATATATATATATATATATATATATATATATATATATATATATATATATATATATATATATATAGGTTCATAGGTTCATAGGTTCATACTAGGCTATCTGCCCTAGGGCATTTATAAGCCTAGCCAGAATGTGTTTGGCTTTCGCCACCCATTTTAAATTAATTTTGCTATGCCCTTTTTTTGAGGTTAGTATACTGTGCCTCTGTCTAACAGTGACACAGAAGTGATACCCGGGGTAAACCTATGATCTCCCATCCACTCATCAAGATTCCTCTTGAAGAGAGTCAATGAGGGACTCTGCCTAACCTGGACTGGGATTTTATTCCAGAGTGAAGGGAGCCTCTGGGTTATGAATCTGTCCCTCCAGCATGTCCTATTTATTTCAGTGCTGAGGTTCAAGTCTCTTGAGCGTGTAGCTCAATAGGATTTGGATTTTCTGAGGTGCAGCATGTCCATTAATTCCGGGTTGGACATGGCTTTATACGTCAGGCACAGATCGCCTCTGAACAGGTGGTATGCCACTGAGTAGAGCTGGAGTTTCTTTAACCGGGCAGCATATGGCATCTGTTTGAGCCCTTTGATCCTCTTGGTGAGGTACTTTTGGGGTCTTTCCAGTTGCTGCAGGTGTCTGGTAAGGTACATCCCAAAAGGGGCATTGTACTCAATTAAGGGCCTGATGAGGGATGAGTAAAGAGGCACGATGACCTCCCCTGATCTAGATGTGAATCCCTTCATGATTAGGTGGGCTATATAAAATGTTTTTCTAACCACTTTGGCCACGTGGTTGTCAAATGAGAGATTGCTATCAACATGGGTTCCCAGGTCCCTAATTACTTCTTCTGTACTTAATGGATTACCACCTATGTGGTAATTTGTGGGCACTTTGTTTTTGCCAAAGGGGATGACTATACACTTTTTGGCGTTTAGCTTGAGGCCATGGCTCTGGCACCAGTTGTCTGTTTCTATGAGGCCCTTTTGGAGGATGCTTGTGTCGGCTGGAGAGTCGATTATGGCACCCAGTTTGCAGTCATCTGCGAACTTGGTCAGCCACAGTCCTTCCGTGTTGGCCTGTACCTCCGAGAAATATATACTGAACAAGAGAGGTCCCAGGACTGAGCCTTGTGGGATGCCACTTGTAACTGGTTTGGAGTCTGACATGGCTCCAGCAATTCTAACCATGTGGGTTCTGTCCTTGAGCCAGTTTGCAACCCATCTAGTGACATAGGGTTTATATTTAAGCTGGTGAGCTTATCTATAATGCCCGAGTGGGGTATTGTATCGAAGGCTTTTGCGAGGTCCAGGTAGGCTGTGTGGACCACCTTCCCCTCGTCAATGGCCTTGGTGACTGTTTCAAAGAAATCAACCAGGTTTAAGAGGCAGGATCTGCCCTTAACAAAGCCGAACTGGGTAGGATCCAGTGTCTGTAGGTCCCCAATATCTTTATTTATGAAGTCCATAATTATCCTTTCCATAGCTTTGCAGACCAAGCTAGTCAGGCTTATGGGGCGATAGTTTCCAGGATCCGTTGAGGCACCACCTTTGTGGAGAGGGACCACAGTTGCTGTACGCCACTCTTTGGGTACATATCCTGTAGTAAGGCTGAGATTGAACAGTAGTTTTATGTTTGGGTTTAGCTCTTCTTGGAGTTCATGTAGGATGCAGCCCGGGACACTGTCTGGTCCCATTGATGCTGTGTTTTTTGCTTTGGAGAGGGCGGCTCTTACCTGAGCATCCGAGATGTCAGGGGGGCAGCACTCTGCTGGAATAGATATTTGCCCTTTTGGTGAGGAGTGGGGGGGGGAGTTTGCACTGAACCTGTCAGCTAGGATGTTGGCAATGTCTGTGGGTTCGGTGTATTTTTTGTCATTTTGGACTAATTCTGAGCATATCTGGGAAGTACCACCCAGGTTCCTAACATAACTAAAGAAAGCCTTGTGATTATCCTTAGTGTCCTGTGCAATTTTTCTCTCGAAGCTGGCCTTAGACGATTTTATGAGTGCCCGTAGTTTTTTGCTAATACTGATCAGAGATGCCTTCCCTTTTTGGAATTTTGCTCTATCATTTAGTAGCTTCCTCCTTCTATTGTATAGCTTGTTTATGGCTGGGGTCCACCAGACAGGACGTCTGCCTTTGGAGGATTGGGTCTTGGTTTTATTTGGGATCGCATGATCCATGCATTCCTGAAGGTGTTCATAGAATGCATTTATAAAGGATTCTGCGGTCTGGGCCATATTTTCCACAGGCCCGGGGGTTTGAAGGATTCCACCTCAGTTTTGAGGAGTGTGAAATTTGCTTTAGAGAAGTTTTTCACTGTGGTTTTCTGGGCAGGGTGGTGTCGGGATTTGAACATCCAGTGAGATTAGTTTATGGTCTGATCTTACCAGTGAGGGATACACTTCTGGTCTGGAGCATAGAGTCCCCATGTTGGTGATGATCAGGTCCAGTATGTTTTCCCCTCTTGTGGGAGTGGTAACAAGTTGTTCCATAGCATTTGAGTTTATAAATTCTAGGAACCTTTGGGCTAGGGTGTTGGAGCTAGAGTAATGCTCCCAGTCTATGTTTGGGTAGTTGAAGTCGCCCAATATAATGGTGTTTGGAGAGACCTTCATATTTTCCAGTGTTCTCATGAAGGCCGAGTGGGGTTCCTGGGTTAGGGAGGGTGGTCTGTAGCAGGCTATAAACTGGAAGGTAGTTTTACCCACTGTTTGTTGCACATGGATAGTCTCTGATGCTTCGTGCTGTGCCACCAACCTGGAGGTGTGGATATCTTTGACGAATATTGATACTCCCCCTCCTTTTGTGGGTCGCTCCAAGTTTTGGGGCCGAAAAGCATGGTATGAGGTATAACCTGGTAGTGCTGGGGTGCTCTCGGGAGCCTTGAACCAGGTTTCTGTTACTGCACAGATATCGATTTTCTCCATGCTAAGGAGAGTTTCGAGTGCATGCATCTTGAGGTTCAGACTTCTGGCGTTGAGTAGCATTACTCTTAGTTTCTTATCCCTTGTGATACCTATGGAGGTGGGTTTGTCTTTTGAGCCTTGACTAAAAAAGGCACTATGGGGGTAGCAAGAGCCTTTGCCAATATCCGAAAGCCCAGAGGTGACAGGTGCAAGCCGTCCCTAGCGAAGCATCGTGGCTTGTCGAGCATGTCATCCCAGGCTGACAGGCATTGGATCCCCTTTGAATGACACCAATAATTAAGCCAATTGTTGAAATTGATCATCTTGTCTTCATATTGTGGCATAATTCTTGGTGAGGGTAAGATGCTACTCAAGGTCAGGGTCATACCGGCCTGGGCCACATGCTCAGAGAGCTCCTCTATGTCTCTTTTCATGTAGTCCAGGGAGGTACGTCTCAGGTCATTCACACCAGCATGGACAATGACTGAGTCATATTTGTACTTGCCTTGGAGTGACCTGAGTGCTTGTGTTATGTGGCGGATCCTAGCACCCGACAGGCAGCTCACCGTGACCTTCTCCTTGTTCAGCCTGGTGAGCAGGGCTCCAGTGTGCCTGATGATAGAGTCACCTATTACAAGTGTATCAGGTGTGTTGTTTAGCCTTAAGGGCTGTGACTGTTCGGCACACTGGCTTTGTGAGCTATGTGTTGCACGTGTTTTGTTTTGGGGTAGCGGTTGCTTGGGTGTCTGCTTTGGAGGTCTCTGCTGCTTAGGCAGATTTTTATTTAGAGCCTTCGAGTATGTTTTTGTGTGTTTATGTGTTTGGTCTGCTGTCGTGGTAGGTCTATGTGAGACTGGAATTGTACTGAGTGTGGTTTCCTTCTCCTCCTGACTGGTTACGCCAGTACTGAGTTGAGTGAGCTTAGCCTCCAGTTTGGCTATATGGATGCATCTCTCACATGTGTTGGAATTTATTGGGAGGAGGAGAGGGTTGTCTGTGTACATGAGGCAGTTGTAACATTGCCTCAATATTCCCAGATTCACCAGCTGGACCGGAGAGAAGATTGACAACTGACCTTTGGACATGCTAGAATAGTATTGGGAATTCCTTTATAATTGAAAAAAAAAGGGCCAATGGGGAACAAGGTACTCAAGAGGACTTTGTGAGAGTTTAGTGCTTTTAATTTTTTAGTGCTGACTTATATAATTGCTTTAGTGAGCAAGTGCCTTTAGTGAGCAAGTGCCAGGTAACTTAAATGCAATGTGTTACAGGTAACTTAAATGCAAAAACGACAAACAGTAACTTTCTTTTAAGTGAAACAAGGAATATATATCTGTATACACACACACACACACACACACACACACACACACACACACACACACACACACACACACACACACACACATATTCAGTGATAGCTGTGAGTGATTGTGTGATTATAAAGATTATTGTATATCTGGAGTTGAAATTCCTAGCAAGCCCATACATTGAATTACCCAAGGACCATGTGCTATGAATGATAACAGACCAGACATGCTACCCTAATTGGAAACATTTGCCCCTATAGTGTCTGACTATGGACCACTGTATAACCCCTACAGCTATAAGTACAAGGAGTGATCAATGTCAGTGGTGCAACAGGTCAAACACTTGCCTTTGAGGCAGAAAGCTGTGGGTTCTATTCACACACCAGAAAGATCACTTACTGCAGTGTGATACTGCACTCCTCAGTATGTTGTCTTATAGATGAAATATTAAACTGAGGTCCAATCTGTTGGTAGAAGTTTTGGTAGATGTAAAAGATGCCATGGCACCTATTAAAAAGAATAGGGGGCTTTTATTTAACACAACATAAAAAAATGTTTTACAAACTGTGCACATTTACATATATACACAATTCTATTTTTTACTATTAATCATTTTTCTTATAATGCCCTCATTGTTATTTTTTATAAATAATTCCAACTCCTTCTTCCACAACAGTAAATCAAAATTTTCACAATATATCTGCCAAAATTAATTGCCCATTAAACAAAATGTCATCTAATCTTTCATTCCAAATAACCAATATTGCATACAATAAATTATTTTCTAAGCTTCTCACATATTCTTCACTCTTATTCTAATATCTATACATAATCTTATTCATACTTATATTATTTTCTTCAATATTCTCAGAAAATATTTCTTTACCCAACTTTTTCCAGAATTTCCCCAGTCTTCTATGTTTTAAAAAACATGCCCTGTTATTTCTTACACCCAATGAAATAAACATTCTTTCAACTTTCTTTTTATATGGCAATTTTAAATCGTTTTTTTCTTAAAACTTGCATATTTTCTGTCCTTGACCTAGCACTCTTGTGTGGGGTCATTTACTGCACTGTTATAACTTGATATTACTTGTGAACCTCTGCTATCTCTGTAAAAAAACAAAAAAAAAAATCTTGCTTTTTTCCCACTTTTCTGAGAGTTAAAAAAGTTCAGTTACAGGCTTGCTGTTCCTGAACTGTTTGAAAGTTTCTGTGAGGCCATTTTTGCTTGGGCTGAAGGAGGGTCTCTCTGTTGATCAGTGGCAGTGACTAACATTGAGCAGCTTCCCTGCCCCCCGTAGAGGTGATTACTGACTTGAAACTGTAGTTTTATTTTCCCTTTTGGGTCTATTCCTGCTTCTTTCCAGCCCCTGCTATCAAGCACGCTTTAATGTGCTTTAGCGATTTAGCGCAGAGTTGCCACTAGAGCAGCATCGGGCAGCGCGCCGTTAAACAAGGTTAAACTCTTTCTGGCTCCAGAAAGTCTGTTCTTCAATTTTTCCCTTAGAACTGCTCTGTTAGGAACCTAAACAGTTTACACCTACACTAAAAAGTGCAGCACTTGTTCCAAATAGCTTTTTCTTCTCAAAAGCTCAGCACTTGTCTTATAAGCATATCCCTTGTCTTATAAGCATTCTCTTAGCAGGTCAAGCACTCCCCTGCTAAGCCCACTACTTTTCTGTCTCATACCAACTCATAATTCTTTCTAGCATGTCGAAGGGTCAGATGCTGGCGTCCTCTCCTGCCCAGTTGGTGTATCTGGGAATTCTGAGACAATGTTACAATTGCCTCATGTACACGGACAACCCTCTCCTCCTCCCACGTAACACTAACACTTGTGAGAGATGCAGCTATTTAGCCAGACTGGAGGCTGAGCTCTCTCAACTCAGGACTGGCAAGACCAGGCAGGAGGAGAAGGCAACTACACACACCACCATACCAGTCTCACATAACTCAACCACACCACTGAATCAAACACATAAACACACTAAGACATACTCGGAGGCTCTGAGTAAAAATTTACCTAAACAGCAGAGGCCTCCAAAGCAGACACCCAAGCAACTGCAAACTCAATACACCACACAAACAACACATAAACAACAAAATCAGTGTGCAAAGCAGTCACTGCCCTTAAGGCCAAATACAACACCAAACATACTTGTCATAGGTGACTCCATAGTCAGACACACTGACGTCCCGCTCACCTGACTGAGTAAGGAGAAGGTCACAGTAAGCTGCCTGTCGGGCGCTAGAATCCGCCACATAACACAAGCACTCAGGTCTCTCAACAGCAGGTACAAGTACGACTCAGTCATTGTCCACGCTGGTGTCAACGACCTGAGACGTACCTCCTTGGACTAAATGAAAAGAGACATTGAGGAGCTCTCTGATTATGTAGCCCAGGCAGGTATGACCCTGACCTTGAGCAGTATCCTACCTTCACCTAGAATGATGCCACAATACAGTGATAAGATAATCAGCTTTAATAATTGGCTTAAATTCTGGTGTCATTCAAAGGGGATCCAATGTCTGTCTGCCTGGGATGACATGCTGGACAAGCCACGCTTCTCAAGGGACGGCTTGCACCTGTCACCCCTAGGCTTCCGGATATTGGCAAAGGCTCTTGCCACCCCCATAGTGCCTTTTTTAGGCAAGGCTCAAATTCTAAACCTACCACCCTAGAATACAAAAAGTGTAAAAAACTAAGGGTAATGCTGCTCAATGCCAGAAGTCTCAATCTCAAGATGCACGCACTCGAGGCCCTTCTCAGTATGGAGAACATCGATGTCTGTGCTGTGACAGAAACCTGGTTCAAGGCTCCTGAGAGCACCCCAGCACTATCAGGTTTCACCTCATATCATGTGTTCCGGCCCCAAAATCCGGACAACACCAAGAAAGGAGGGGGGGTGTCCATATTCATAAAGGACACCCACACCTCAAGGTTGGTGGCAACGCATGATGCATCGGAGACCATCCAGGTGCAATTAACCATAGGCAAGACTGCTCTGCAATTTGTAGCATGTTACAGGCCACCCTCTCAAACTCAGGAACCTCACATGGCCTTCCTGAAAACAATGGAGGGGAAAAATGTATCTCCAAGCACCATCATACTAGGTGACTTCAACTACCCTAATATAGACTGGGAACACTACTCAAGCCCAAACACTCTAGCCCAAAGGTTCCTGGAGTTCATAAACTCAAATGCCATGGAACAACTAGTCACCATCCCCACAAGAGGAGAAAACATACTTGATCTCATCATCACGAACATGGGATCACAATGTTCAACACCGGAAGTATACCCCTCACTGGTGAGATCAGATCATAAACTAATCTCGCTGGAGGTCCTCATCCCGCCCCCACCTGAAATAAAAAAGACCACAGTGAAAAACTTCTCAAAAGCCGACTTCACACTTCTAAAAACTAGTGTGGTCTCCTTTAAGGCCCCTGAGCCAGTGGTAAACATTACTCAAACCGCTGAATCACTTACAAATGCCTTCTACCAGCACCTACAGGACTGCATGGATCAGGCAATCCCAAACAAAACTAAGACTCTTTGTACCAAAGGCAAGCGTCCAGTCTGGTGGACCCCAGCCATAAACAAGCTCTACAACAAAAGGAGGAAGCTACTACAAGATAGAGCAAAATCCTTGAAAGGTAAGACACCTTTGATCATTATAAGTAAAAAACTAAGAGCTCTCATAAAATCATCCAAGGCAAATTTTGAGAGAAAAATCGCCAAGGACTCAAAAGACAATCATAAGGCCTTCTTTAGCTATGTTAGAAACCTAGGAGGAAACTCCCAGATATGCTCAGAATTAGTTCAAAATGATGTGAAGATTACTGAATCTACACACTTTGCCAACATACTGGCTGACAGGTTCAGTGCAAACTTCCCCCCCCCTCCCCCCCAAAAGGAGAGATATCTATACCAGAGGATTGTAGCCCCCCAAACATTTCAAACGCCCAGGTGAGAACTGCTCTCTCCAAAGCAAAAAACACAGCATCCATGGGACCGGATGGTGTCCCCGGCTGTGTGCTCCACGAACTCAATGAGGAATTAAACCCGCAGTTAGGACAGCTGTTTAATCTTAGCCTCACCTCAGGATACGTACTCAAGGAGTGGCGCACGGCGACTGTGGTCCCACTTCACAAGGGCGGTGCCTCCACCGACCCTGGAAATTACCGTCCCATTAGCTTGACAAGCCTTATCTGCAAAGCCATGGAGAGGATCATAATGGAACTCATAAATAAAGACATAGGGAACTTGCAGACTTTGGATCCAACCCAGTTTGGCTTTGTCAAAGGCAGATCATGCCTTTTAAACTTGGTTGACTTTTTCGAAACAGTCACCAAGGCCATTGATGAGGGAAAGGCAGTCCATACAGCCTACCTTGACCTGGCAAAGGCCTTTGACACAATACCCCACTCAGGTATCCTCGAAAAACTCATCAGCTTGAATGTAAACCCATACATCACAAGATGGGTTGCAAACTGGCTAAGTGACAGAACCCACAGGGTCAGAGTTGCTGGAGCCATGTCAGACTCAAAGCCTGTCACAAGTGGTGTCCCACAGGGCTCAGTCCTGGGTCCACTCTTGTTCGGCATCTACTTTTCTGAAGTACAAGCAAACACAGGAGGGTTATGGCTGACAAAGTTTTCAGATGACTGCAAACTGGGCCATAGTCGAAAACACATCTGACACAGATATCCTTCAGAAGGGCCTCACAGAAACGGATAACTGGTGCCAGAGCCATGGCCTAAAGTTAAATGCCAAGAAATGCATAGTCATACCCTTCGGGAAAAACAAGGTTACCCCTAGCTACCATATAGGTGGCAATCCACTGAGCACAGAAGTCATCAGGGATCTGGGGACCCAGGTTGACAGTAGCCTTTCGTTTGACACTCATGTTGCTAAAGTAGTTAGGAAAACCTTCTACATTGCCCACCTGCTCATGAAGGGATTCACATCTAGATCAAGGGAGGTCATCGTCCCCCTGTACTCATCACTCATAAGACCTATGATTGAGTACAATGCCCCATTCGGAATGTATCTGACCCGACACCTGCAGCAGCTGGAAAGGCCCCAAATGTTCCTCACCAAAAGGATAAAGGGTCTCAAAAATATGTCTTATGCTGCCCGACTGAAAGAACTCCAGCTCTATTCAGTCTCATACCGCTTGCTCAGAGGTGACCTGTGCCTGACATATAACGCCATGTCAAACCCTGATTTGATGAATATGCTTCACCTCAAAAAATCTAGATCCCTCAGAACCACAAGGGCGGGAGACTTAAACCTTGACACGGTTATTAATAGAACGTGCTGGAGGGACAGATTCATCACCCAGAGACTCCCTATGCTGTGGAACAAAATCCCGGTACATGTGAGGCAGAGCACCTCTCTGGCCTTGTTCAAGAGGAATCTTGACCAATGGATGGGGGATCGCAGATATACCCCAGGGATTACTTCAGTGTCACTGCTTGACAGAGGCACAGCAAAATAATGGGCATAGTTTTATTCAAACTAAAGGGGTGGCGAAAGCCAAATAACTATGGGCTAGGCTTATAAATGCCCTTGGGCAGATAGCCTAGTATGAACCTATGAACCTATGAACCTATATCCCCCATTACTGGTACCTTATTTATTATTTATTTATTTTATTTATTTGAAGTTTGTTTGCCAGAATGGTCCATTGGGCCGAATGAGCCCATTTTCAATGGAATCCTGGGGTGAAAAGCTCCATAAATACAATATCAAGTATAAAAATATGAAATAAAAGTAAAATAAAATAAAATAACAGTCTGTTAAAGTCTCAGAAGAGTACATATAAGCACAAGTAAATGTTAATACAACTGGAATACACAAGACAATAGTTAGTAGGTATGTACAGAAGATATTAAACATAAGTGATTATTTACAATGTGTATGTTTCCATAGGGGGGATGTGATTGTAGACTAAGGGGGTAAGGTAGTAGCTGGGGATGTTATGCAGGATGGGAACATTAGCATTCCCAGAGAGATGATAAATGTGAGTGGAGGAGAGTTTTAAAGATGGGGAGGCTGCTGGCGCTGCGGATATGAGATGGGAGGGAGTTCCAGAGACGGGCTAGGGAAAAAGAGAGTAGGAGTTTACCTGCTGGACGGGCAGGTTTGTGGAGTTCAATTAGGTTCTGAGTGCTGGTTCTTAGGGGTCTGCTAGGTTGGTGCATGGTGAAGGTTGAGGTGAGTGAGGGGCAGAGTGAGGGCTTGAAAATGAGCTTATGAGCATGGGTTAGCTGAGTGTAGATAAGGTAGTTTGGGAGCTCTAGCCAGTTTAGTTTGTGGAGGGCAGTACAGTGATGGGAGGAGGATCTGTGCCCAGTGGTGAATTTGGCGATTTTGTTGTAGCAGGAGGAGAGTTTTGTTTTGATAGAGGATTTTAGGTTGGCTATGAGTGGGGCACCATAAAGGAGAGAAGGGATGAGGTATGTGGTAGAGAGGAGGAATCTAGTGGCTGGGGAGAGAAAGCGAATATGGTGATAGAACACACCAAGTTTGTTTGTATATGGGAATCAAATTTAAGCTGATTATCGATGAGAGCTCCTAACAGTTTAGCACTGGAAACAATTTCAAGAGATGTGTTCTTGTGACTTGTTATGAGGAAGGAATTTATGTCGATAGTTATGCTTTTGGATGGGGTGAATAACATGAGTTTGATTTTTGATGGATTGAGAGCTAGATGGTTATCATGCATCCATTTTTCAGTGGTTGAGAAGGCATCTTGAGTTAGTTTTATAAGGGACGGAATGGAGTTTGCAGCACAGATAATTGTTGAATCATCTGCATATTGGACTATTTTAGCATTTGGGATATTGTGGTGGAAGTCATTAATGAAGATTTTGAACAGTAAGGGACCTAACATGGAATCCTGGGGTACACCAGTGACAGTGTTGAGGAATGAGGAAGTAGATTTCTTCCATTTGACATATTGTTGCCTGTTGGAAAGGTAACTGGTAAACCAGTTGATACAAGAGGGTGAAAGATGTAGGTTAGAGAGTTTGGCCAGCAGGAGGGAGTGGGATATGGTATTGAAAGCCTTAGAAAGGTCTAGGAGGGGGGTGGAGACAATGCAGTTAGAGTCTCTGGCTTTATTTACAGTTTCGAGGAAGGAGAGTAGTGCAGTAGAAGTGCTGTGACTGGGTCTGAATCCATGTTGTGTTGGGGTTAGTAAGTGACTGTTGGTGACGTATGGTAATAGTTGAATGTGGATACTTTTTTCAAGTGGTTTAGAGGTGGGAGATAAGATGATGATAGGTCTAAAGTTGGAGATGTTATTATTGTTTCCTCCTTTATGGAGGGGAATAATGTAGGCTTTTTTCCAAATTTGGGGTACATAACCTTCTTGGATTGGATTGACCGGTTTATAAGTATACAGATGGGGGAGGCAATGGCTTCAGCAGCTGTCTTTAGGAAGAAGGAAGGGATATTATCAGGGGCATTAGAGCAAGGTTTTAATTTGAAAAGGAATTTTTTTATAGTAGATACAGGTATGGGTTTGAGAGAGAAGAGAGGGAGGTGGAAGAACCTGAGGAGGAAGGGGTAGTGGGAGTTGTAGCTGGATGAGTGGAGTTATTTGTGAAGGATGATGTTAATTTAGATATGGAGTCAATGAAGAATCTGTTAAATTGGGAGGCTAGGTCGGTATCAGAAGTATAGTGATCAGGGTGTGGGTTTTCCTTTTTGCCAGGGTTGAAGAGGGAGGAGATACTATCCCAGAATTTGTTTGGGTTAGTCTTGTGATTGTTTTGGAGGGTGATATAGTAGGATTTGCGGTCAGAAGTGATACGTTTTTTAACTCTGTTGCGGAGTATTTTGTATTCATTTAGGATGGCTGAGGTTTTGTTTTTATAGTGGTTTTTCAAGTCTTTATCATGGAGGCGCATGACAGTTAAGGTATCTTTGGTTAACTATGAGATGGTTTTGCTCTTAATTCTTTTCGTTCTTAGGGGGCCAAGGTGTCTAGAAGGTTTAAAAATTATGTATTAAAATAGCTGACAGCTTCATCTAGGGGAAGTGTATTTAGTGGACTCCAGTTAAATTGTTTAAGTAAGTCAGAGAAGGTGTTGGGGTTAAAGTTTTTTAAGGAGGGTACAGAGATGGTGGTATGTGGCAGTTGTAGGGAGGGAGAATGACGGTGAGCAAAAGTAGGAAAGTGGTCACTGAAAGAGTCAGGGAGTGTACCACTACTGGAGATAAGGTCTGGGTGTGATACCAGAATCCAGTCTAGTGTGCTTCCAGAGGAATGGTCCTTAGATGGCCTGGTTATTGAATCGATTAGCTGATGAAAGTTGTAGAGGTTTATATTTAGGGGGTTTGTTGGGCATTGGACAGAGGACCAGTTGCTGTTAACGTCACCTAGGATAACAGTTTCATTAGTAATATTGGTGGAGAGCCAAGAGAGAATGTCCTCAAGAATAGGTATGTTATCACCAGGAGGGATATAGAGGGAGGCTAAGCATATTGTTTTATGCTTGTTTAGGTGGAGTAGGGCTAGAAGTACTTCGGCACTGGCAAATTGGGGTACTGGCTTAGAATATGAAGTAACTGAAAAGGAAGAGGAATAGAGTAGAGCAACTCCACCTCCTTTTTGTGGGTTCTGTCTTTCCTCATGATATTATAGTTGGGGGGGGGTATTTCTAAATCTTTTTTGGAGGGTTTTAGCCATGTTTCAGAGATTGACAATATGTCAGGATTGTTATGGAGAAGCCAGGCATGGAGGTTGGGGATTTTGTTATATATACTTTGAGCATTTAATGCTGAGAAGGAGAGGGTTTTTGTAGATGAAGGTGTGTAGGGTCTATATTATAATAGTGAAACTCCCTTTAACTGAACACGAAAACACTGACACGTATTGCGCAAAATGCGAATATGCCGAACGTACTAAACCGCGAAATACAAAAAGTCGAATCCCCATAGTCGGCCAACTCCACCTCCCACTACATACTGGCTACACAAACAAAATAAATAAACCACATACATACACTAACCAAAACCCTACTTCTAACCCTAAAGTAAAGCACCAAAACCCTACGTCTAACTCTACACTAAACCTTACATACATTACTATCTATGCACTTACCTTAACCTGCACCCTAACCCTAAGGTCCGTAACTATCGCACACTTACCCTACAGTGATATACCAAAACAAAACAATTAATCCACACACATACATTTAACAAAACCCTAATTCTAACCCTACACTAAACCTTATACACACTACCTATCTATGCACTTACCTTAACCCGCACCCTAACCCTAAGGTCAATAGCTATTGCACACTTACCTTACAGAGCTGTACCGTAGATGGGCCAACCATGACACTTCGACTTTTTGGTTTTCGCAGTTTAGTCCATTCGACATAATCGTGTTTTGCGCAATACGTGTTGGTGTTTTCGTGTTCGCTTAAAAGGATTTTCGGTATTATAATATAGACCCTTTATTATCAGTCCCCTTAGGAAATCCTGGCACTCTACTATCTTGGTACACCACCTTTTCCTTATGTTAATGGCTTTAATCACTGCTTCTGGTAAATGTTCTCATGGTTTTATAAAATAACAGTGTTTTATCACATTATTATACCACATCCTTCTATCTTCCTCTGTATCGATTTTTAATTTCCATTTATTTTTTCTTGATAATTTTTAATTTCCTCATTCACATATTTTTTTCTATTTCTCATCTCCAATAACTTTTTGTATTTATATTTAAACATTCTCTCTATTAATTTCTCATTTTCTTCCTTTACCTACTTTACTACTTTAAATAAGTTTAAAGTAGCAACAACTGGATTTAGTATCCCCAGCCCTCCTTCATCTTCACTCATATACAATACACCTCTTTTCACAGGGTTTAATCTTGAACCCCACATAAAACTAAATGCCAATTTCACAATTTCTTTTTATTTTTTTTTCTGGGATCATATAAACATTTGACATATATTCTATGCTATGCTTCCCATTAATACTGAATTCACCAGATAAATATTTTTCCTGAATGCTAATGTATATGTCCTCCACAGAAGACATATTTCTTTCACTTTGTTTATCATACCCTCCCATTGCATCATAATTATATCAATTTCCCCATATTTTATTGCAAGCAAACACACTTGATTCATTGAAAACTACACCCCCCAATTTTTACCACATCATTGAAACCCTTGCTTTTATCTTTATTTATAGTTCTTCCCATTTCCTTTAAACATCAGTTCAGACAAACCAACACTTCCCTCATTCATATTTTGTTCTTAGCAAGTAGAACTATAGTATCTGCATATGTACAAACTACTGGAATCATTACCTCCTTTAGCATTTCCTATCTAGCATCTTTCATTTTATGAACTAGTTACCTCACTATCGCATTCATAACCACTGCAAACTGTGATGCCCCACATCTGGGCCAGTAATCAAGGAGCTTCAGTCCTCACCACTGACACTGCAGAGGGATGTTCACCTGGAACAAAAATTGGTGCACACCGTATTTCTGATGCAGCTCTCTGTATCAAGCACACTTTCCCTCAAGAGCACACAGGGAACACATTCAATCTGGGGTTTGGATTTCTCTCTCTGTCTCCCTCCACGTTTCCTTTAAGACTCCCCACTGTCACAGCTATAGAGTTGAGTCATAAGCCAAGTGTCCAAGCCAAATCCTCCAGCACCCTCTCTGTGAAACTAGTGCTTCATGTAGCTCCAAACAGCTCACACACATGCTCTTTAACATTTGATTTTCATATACACACATACCTGGGAAAGGCTAGTACAGATTTACTAGCTATGCCCCCTTTTGCCCAGACTATAAGGTAGTTACTGCCACCAGACACTCCATAGACAGCTATTCTAAGGCTCTTACAAGGGTACCCAATTATACTGAGTGAAATTAATATTAGTACAAATGGTAGTGGTTTGACCAATGCAGCAAGTCTTTCAGGAGTGGAGACAGGGTCACCCAAATAGATATGAGTACTCTCAAAGGTTAAAATATTCTCTAAAGGACCAGCCAAAATAAAAAGTTTAAATATATTTAATAATATATAATAAAAGAACATGAAAATATGGAATATCTATTTACAATAAACACCAGACTTCCAATCACAAGAAATATTAAAGTAACACAGATGAACTGATTCACACAGATACAGAAAAACAGTACTTAACTAATCTCACTATATTTTTCTGACTGATCTAGAGAATTACTATTCCCTATTCACTTACTAGAACAAGGCAAATGAAGTAGATAAGGCATTCTTCTATGTCAGGTTTGAAAAACAGAGTGCTTGGAGACTTCAGTCTCATCTAGTACAAAAAAACATAATTTCAGTGATGGATTACAGAATGACATGAAATATAACTGGTCATCTGATTTCTGGTTCCCATGCTACTCCCTTTCCTAGAAAATGACCCAGAATCTTGCACATATGTATCAATAATACACACAGAGCTTTGCTAAGCTCTGTTGCAGCTTCTGGAAGTCATACAACAATAAAAAACTGTCACTCTTCCTACAGAAGCTAATAAACCATTCTCTGGCATAGTCCTTTCATCTCTGACTACAATCAGAGCTGTAAGATTCAATCTTTATGGCCTAAATTAAGTAATTTAATTTCTTACTATTTTTCAAAGTTAGCTGGACTGAGATTAACCTCTTCTCTTCCAGTATCCTCTGTTAACATATATGCATTTCTTCAGTTACAACAATACATTCTGATATGAATATATATTTCTTTTCTGTCTAGCAGGACATACGGTTGGTACATTTTTTAACACAAGCAGCTTTATAAATGCATTTTTAACACAAACACCTGTACAAATCAGTTTGATATACAAATGACATATAATTCTTTATAAAATTCCAGCTAGCTCTGCTGGCACATGTTATACATCCACTGCCCTACTTCTCCCGGCATAGGTGGAAATAACTCACATTGTCACACAAACAATATTCCACTCATGGAATTTTCTTGTCTTATACCACACTTCATGCATATTTCTTTATTTCATTCTCTCTTATTTTCCTCCCTTTTACTCTTATACATGTTTTCTACACGCTGAACTATAATACTCATAATTTGCTCTTTTGTTCTTTTTATCTCTCCTTTTACATTTTTATTCTGTTCTTTTTATCTCTCCTTTTACATTTTTAATTTCCCTCATTATACTAATGTCATCCTTCACTATTTTACCCAAAATATGCAGATACCTCATGTCTCTCTCCTCATTTTCCCCTACGTATGATTTCTCTGCCTAAACAGTAATGCCTTAATTTTTTCTCAATTTTTTATATGTTACTTTTTCCATATCATAATACTCTCTTGTACTGTTCTCTAAATTCTCAAATACATTTCCATACATTTTCCCATACTTCATTTTGTCCCCCATGCTTATGTCATCCTGCCAATGAAAAAATAAAACACTTTTTACACTTCTTTTTAAATTAAATCCACCATTTAGATCAGTTTCTGTAAACGTTCTGCATGGTAATATGACTCTTGTGTAACTGATACACTTCCCACTCTCAAATGTCATCCTCACTTATTCTTTTTATTCCATTTCTTATTTTAAAATACCCCCTTTCGTCCATCATCCCACCTCCATTCATATTTATAACTGGTCTGAAATAATGTCACAACTGTATCAACATCTGCTACCTTCTGATAATACAAAATAATCAGTTTTAGATCCAAATCTCTTTTTCTATAAATCCATTGATTTTTTTCCACACAGCTAATTTAGCACATTTTTTTCACTTTCTGTATTTTTACATCTTTCCTTTTCTTTTTACATTTCCACTTAAACCACAATTAAAGTCTTATGCAATTATAATTTTCATGTTAACCACCTCAGATTCTCTCTTTCCTTTTTAGCTACATATGCACATAATGCTATAATTCTATAAACATGTTCTCTCTATCTCACTTCCAAGGTTAACCTTCTCATCCTTAACAATGTTACATCCAATATTTTCACTGTTTTTTGGACAATACCACTCCAGTACAATGTTCATTTCCTAAGTTTCACACTATATTTCTACCCCACAATTGTTTTGTTTGCAGTCTTTCTTCACTTGTCAGGAATCATATATCCCCTAACAGAATAACATCCACATCACATGTAGTACACCATTCTAGTATCTCTGTTGTTCTTACAGTGTTAGTAACACCATTCACATTAAGTCTTCTAAAATTGTTTTTCCTTGTAAATTTAGGGGAATTCTACTCTTTCCCCAGTTGAATATTTTTTCCTAGGTTTATGTACAAATAACCCTTGACACTCCAAATGAGATTTTTCACTTCTCCAGACCCATTTCTTTAGTGCACTCTTTCTGTCCTCATTTATTCCTTCCATAAGTTCATCGATTAGTACTAGGCTAACTGCCCTTGTGAGCCATTTTAAGCCTAGCTAATTATCCTCTGTGAGACTCAAACCCTGTACCCTCTGTTTGCAAGGCAAACACCTTAACTATTAGGCCACCCATCTTCTACATGCTCTTCTTCATCTAGCTCACTCCTTCCCCCAGCCTAAGTCCTTCCTCATGTATGTTTTCTTCCTTTTTCCATTCTTTTTCATTATGTATTGTTTGCGCTTGACAATCCATCCAAAAGTGTCCCTTTTTTTGCACAGCCTGCATTCAGGCACACACCTTCTGGTTGGATGTCCTTCTCCCCCACACTGCTTACAACGTCCCTTCTTACAATCATTAATTAAATGAGAAAAGTCTACACAAAAGAAACATGATTTAGACTGGCCAGCATATTTTATTGTCCCTCTGTGACCAGCCAGAAAAATAATACTTTTGACAAGAGTTTCACCATGTTTTTCTTTTTCACATTTCAAAACAGTTTCCATCCTCCACCCTGCATTCCATAAGTTTTTCTCGAGTCAAACTTTTATAATATTATCAACAGTTTCAGACAGAACCTGCATGCATTTTTTATCTTTGTCTTTTTCCAATTTATCAGTTCTAAACTGCAACTTAACATTTTTTAATATTTAAGTTACTACCAGAAAACAAATACTTGTTCCATGGATAAATGTTCTTTTTGCTACAAGGTTCCGGAAATTCCATCATCAGTCCATCAGTTTCAAATGTTATGTCATAAAAATCTCTGTCCGAGTATGTATAAATGATCATATTTCTTGAGCTGTGAAACACAAAAAAGTTACCAAATTGTCCCATACATAATATCTGTCTATTACGTTGTCATTTTTATTTGCTCTTATTTTCACAGTTGGTCTTCTCTTCTTTTAAAAACAGTTTTACTTACAGTTTATTGCTGCCCTCCTTTTTTGCCTGTTCTTACTGCTGCATATGTTTTAACTGCTGCATTCTGTGCTGACACATCACCTGGTTCCTTTTCCACATTACCATCCCAGGTTTATAGCCAGAGAATATAATTTCATACTTGTGTGCTGTTATTGCTGTCCCCCAACCCATCTGTCAAATAAAAACTGAAAGGTCCCCCCCAGCCCTTAACAATTTTTTGCATTACTTTCCCTTTAAAACCAATAGATATTTTTCAGTGTATGTAACTTATTGGAGGCATTAATTTAGACATTTGTGGACATAGTATAGTCTAAATAAGCATAGTTTCTCTAAGTAATGTCTAGAAAACTATATTCAGTAGCATGCAAACAGTATGCCTAACTACACCCTTGTACCATCCTCAGCACTTTCAAAAAAGTTGTCTGGCATCTCACTCCATGAAATAGCTGAACTTGACACGGGATCATCCTACATAATTATTCTTAACAGAACATCATCTGCAAACCCTCCTGATGCCATTTCTGTTATCTGCACCACTTCAACAGACTCACTTACTTACTTCTGCATATAGGCAAAACTCTGCTCATGTGTAATAGTCACCATATAGGAATATTTATTTACATTCTGAAGCTCCATATCAAACACATTTTTCGCCAGATTCTCACTTTCCACTTCCAAACTCTCCGTAGCTTTTGTCTCTTCCTCCACCTCCTCCTCCATGCTGCAGCTTTTCTTAGGTTTCTTCCTTAGCTCTGGCACCATCTAGCAGCTCTTAAGAGTAAGAGGAGTTCCATTATGCTCTGCCCAAATTTCTCCAAGTAGTATAAACACCACCTTTTGGGAAGGTGGTGTGCCATGCACCCTGCATCACTGCTAAAATGTGAACTGGAACATGTACATCGATTCCTGCCATGATTGTAAAATGCACCCATCATGTGCTTGTTGCACTGTTGCTGTTCCCTGCATAAGCAGTCACTGCCTTTCTATAGCTACCAGCATAGTGACAGCTCTTGCTACATGTTCTATATTACTGATAGAGCAAAACCTGGTACCTGCTCAGACACTACTGTGATGAATGCAAAGCTGCATTCATGCTGACTCATTTAATTGCTATAATCCTTGCTATGGCAGCCAGTGCCCTGTTGTAGGTGTTGTAACAAAATCTACACATGCTGTATCCCTCAGCCTAAATGTGTATCCTGCCCAGTCACCTTGTGCACAGCTGTACCTCTGACCATGCACCCTAACTTTGACAAACTCTTTGATATTTTTTATGTTTCATTGATGTACACAGTGTATGTATGCAAACCCCATATTTGCTACCTTACTGAGTAGCAAAATCTCCCTGCTTTTATTGCTCTGATGCGTATGGTGATATACATGTAATGGGTGAACAGCATGCTTCCCCCCATGTTGCCTTACTCGCTGTGATTGTGCCCGGTGCTCAATTTTCAGTGTAGATTTCTTTCCCTTCTTTAGGATTAACATGTTTCCTGGCAGTCCTTCTCTGGCTTGATGTGCCACAGGCAAACTTAAATAGACCACTGAGTCGCTGAAAGTTTACTATACAGTTCTAACTGTGGCACACTAATAGTGTAACAAAAATGAGGGATTCTATTTATAAATCACATCAATCCTGATAATAAAACACTCTCCTTACTGTATCTAATCTGAATCACAAAGAGTATCTATGAATCTTGCTCTCTTATACTCAGTTATATGTATTTTGCCCCTCCCATAATAACTCCAGGTTTCCTTTCCTACCATCCAACTGACCCATTCATTCCTTTGTTAAGTGTGTGAGACAGACACGTTTGTTCACCAGCAAAGGTGACAGCCTTATGGCCCATTCCTTCCTTCTGTCCTTTAGGGCATAGTGTTATCAACCTAACCATTGTCCATCTATTCCCTGGGAGCTTGGCACAAGCTATTTGTGATAGCACGGAGTCCGTAACACATAAAACAGTCCGTAGGAGTCAGTGGCTTCTGTAATATAGAAAGGCACATGCATGCAACCACACCTTTTGGCCCCCTACCAATATGATGCACCTATATGTAGCATATTGCCAGTCCATTCCAGCTATATACACCTGCACTGCCTCTGCTTGTGAGAGCTAAGGTTGGAACCTGACCAGTTTCCCTACCTCTGAGGGTAGGTAAGCCTACATTTACTGCTCATAGGTTCATAGATTAGTACTAGGCTGACTGCCCTTGTGAGCCGTTTTAAGCCTAGCCAATCACCCCATGTGAGAATCAAACACTGCATCTTCTATGTGTAAGGTAAACACCTTAACCATTATGCCAACCTCCCACTCATACACATCTTGCCCTGCCCATTATTTCTGGCAACCAAACCATTAACTGAACATGGGACGTCTGGGTCATAGTCAGGAATTTATGCCTCTATGGCATGGAACTAGGACCATTTAAGTATACTTTTTGTAGGTAAAATTAAAAATGCCAAACAAGCAAAAAGCTAAAAGAGTAAATTATCCAAAAGCTTTTGAAACAATGTTGGGAACATACAAAATAAACTGCAGTCATTTATTCAAAGCTTACAAAGAACAGATATGCAATAAAGACCCAATAAAAAGATACTAATAGTGGATAAATTATTTATTTGTTTCATCATCACCAACTCCCCTTTTCCATTTTGACATGGGTTAAGGGTGTTTCATCAACTGCAACCACCTCTCTTGATTCAGAACCAGGTGTCCTACCTTTTTTGACAGTCATGACTAACTCTCACAGGTCTTCCCTCAGGCAACCGAGCCGTATCTTGGATGGATCTTCCCATCTCCTCATCATCTTTTCTATCCCAAATCAGCTTTAACAAGTTGCCTTGTGCTTTTTTGTGCATATGACCAAACTGCTGTATTCTGTTCTCCTTGACATTTTCTGTATTTGGAGCTACTTTGGCTTCCATTTTAACTTTCTCATTTTACATATTGTCTTTAGCAAGGCTTCATTAGACTGGTGATGTTTTCGTCCAGGTCTGATGAAGTCTTACTAAAGATGAAAGTGCTTGCTGGATGTTTCTGAAGTCTTTTGACTAAATTCCTATCTGTTCATTATTTTGTTTTTTTTTTCTTTTTGGTGCTCATAAGGTTTACAGTGTTCATTCCTTTCATTAGTAGAAGTTAATTCTGTAATCTCTTTATATACTGTTACCTTTGTTATACCTTTCAATTGTCCAGATGTTTGCCTCATATTTTGCGTCTGCTCCACATAAAATCTGTAGTTTTCTAGCAAATCTTTGAGAACTGATGTCACTAAATAATAACAGACATTTGAGTTTCAGACTTCATAGCCTTGAGAAAATGCATGTTAACACAAAAACTTTGATTCTAGCAACTTTCTAAGTTTGTAAGTGTAATATTTAAAACCTACCTCTATTTTTGGATCTTTTATCTCCCCAATAATTTTTGTTTTGTCTGGATTTCTTATGCTAAGAAGTTGAGGTACTAGGCTAACTGCCTTTGGGAACCATTTTAAGCCTAGCTAACCTCCCTTGGTGAGAATTAAATCCTGTACTTCTTGCCTGGGAGGTAACTGCGGTGGTGGTGCTGCGGCAGCATTGTCGCCTCACAGTAAAACATTGTCCTGTTCGATTCTAAGCTAGAGCGTCTTCTGTGTGGAGACATGTGTGAATGGGTGTACCTTCATTGAAGGCTGTGTATCAGGGCTGGCAACTCGGCACGTAAAACTCTACTGCCAGTCATTAGCAGACCAGAGTTCTGCGGTGGCAACCCCTAACCGGGAAAAGCCGAAAGACACAACAATAACTTCTTGCTTGGGAGATAAACATCTTAATCATTATGCTAGCCACCAATCTGTTTTATCATTACCTCTTATCACTAACTGCTTCTTCGTCATTTGTTGTTGTTTAAAAATGCAACCTGGATTGATACTGCAAGTGGTCAATTTATTTATTTTTTTTATCAGAGCTCAGTCTACCCAGATTAACAAAAATATATAATAGGAACATAAGAACAATACTAGGCAGAAGCCATAGGAAATATAAGAGGCCTAGAAATATACACCTTTACGGAGACACTTAAATGTTCTTGTCAGTGAATACTTGTAGTGTGTTCACCTCCCCAATCAAACAGGGCCATACATGACAACCCTTGTATAAATTGTTGTCTACCTATACATACATACATACATACATACATACACAAATAAATAATATGCAGAAATAAATAAATAAATAAATACATACATACATACATACATAAATAAATAAAGATTGCAGCTTCATAAATGAAAGCAGTCATGCACTCTCAGTGTGTGGTAATTTATTTGTTGATTGCTACATTTGTAACAAGCAGTTTGCTATTTTCTTTTCTTTTTTTTTTTTTGCGCCTCAACTTTATATTTATGTGGTGACAGCTTAGAGAACTGGACGCTGTCCTGGATGACCATGGTTTTATCTTAGCTACTTAAAGTTACTAGCTTATTTTTTTTTATTTTCCCTTCTCTCAAGTTTTTCAACGTCTTATTTATCCCATTTAATGGCATGGCAATACTCTTGTCTGTAGTAAGTTTCATCGGATGTGCCTTCAATTTTACATTTCAGTTTGATATAATTTTCTGAAGTCCTGCTCAGAGTCTGCTTGAAGCATCACATTGCAGACAACAGCCCTATCGTTTCAACCTGTCCAACTTTATTGCTTGTTATTTACTTGTTCATATTGCGATATGGCAGCTTGCCATACAAAGTAAATAATAACACTGGTATTTTGCTGGAATTTCACCCACAAAACAAATCACAGTATCTGCTTACTATCTTGGGGTGTGTTTTTACAATCTAAGAAACACCTGGCCTAGATGTAAGAATGAAAAATAATGAATAATCTTGGGACATTTTGCCAACAAGCTCATTTTTATTTATTGTATGTTCACTTGCACTGCTCATTTTAGGAAAATAATTTGTAAGTTGTTTAACTTCAGTAAAGTTATTGCTACAAAGCATTACTGTCAACTTCATTTGTTTATTTTTCTTTGTCAACCAGGTTAATACCACTAGGCTAATAGCCTCTTTTCACAAAAGCCCCAAAGTGGTATTTATACTACTGGAGCAAATCTGGTCAGAACATCAAGAAACGTCACCTATGATTTTCGATAGGTGCCATGGGATCTTCCACATCCACCTAAGCTACCATCCACTCAGGGAGATGGGGTCTTGCTTTAACATTTCACCTAAAGGACTCTACACTCATGAGTACAACACCCCTTTGTACTGCATTACAGTATCAGCAACCAGTCTAGCTGGCAAGGGAACAGAATCCACAACCATGCATATGAAAAAGCAAGTGTGCTACCTATTGTGCCACTGACATGCATGAACAATAAGCAACATAAAAAACACAAATCTACTCAGCCTTCAATGTCTTCCTACACTAAATGTCATTTTATGTCAATGTATGCCTCCATTACTCCTAGGGCACCTTGAAACTAAATATATGACAACAAATAAATACGGCAAAATAAAATTGCTTATGGGTAGAGGAATGATTTGTGCATGAGCTATATACCATAGACCTAGGTTAAAATCCTGCATCTACTTGTTGTATATTGTATAGCTCATGGGATTACTTCCTAAGAACGTCTGAGTCTTCAGTTCAAAGAGTTATTCAAATATGGTGTACTTTACTGAATGACCATTGGAATAAACAAAAATCGTCAGCTAAATGGATAAATCTGTATAACCATTTACAACATGCTTAGCAAAAATGGCTTATTCAGAAAATAACAATAGTCTACTTCTACAGAATGTCTAATTGTCCGAAGTATGCAATCAGCTTTTGTTAACAATAGTGACACGGCAGATAAAATATCACCTGAGAAAGCTCTGCCTTACAGAGTATTCCTATTATTACAGACACAAAAGAAAGATGTTTTCACACATTGTTGGCAGATGACATCACAGGTGTTGTTTTGCAAGAGAGAGACATTTTTCTCACGATTCTATAGTTCTGCTGAAGTTTCGGTTAAACATAGAAGAGTGAGATTGTCATTGTCACCTATAAGTGCTCACATCAGCATAGTGTACAAATATTTTTTTTCTTGAAAAAACAGTAATCTGTCTGGCTGCTGGTTATTGAAAGACAACTGTATAATAGACATTCATAAAATAGAATGCCTTTGTGAACTGTACAAAAAAAAAAAAAACTTTTGTAAAAGTGCCCTGAAGTAAAGGAGTTCATGACTGAAAATACAGGCATTTAAAACAATATTTTTGACAATATCCAGCTTGAAAGAAAGTTTAAATGTCATGAAGTCAGATGAAATGCTTATTAAAAAAGTATTCATATAATTAAAAATGTGTTACATTATTTTTCCTTTAATAATGTTACACGAATCTACAATAAATGTGTAAAAAATGCTTGGTCAGCTGTTAAATTTATAACATAGAAACACACATCCGTTCATTAAAGGAACATGATCACGTTGGTTTTCACTTTCCTGGGAAAATGATCCACAATATTTAAGCAGTTTAGCATAGAAGGTTAATGTTATGAGTTACTAATGAGTTTTCCCCTATAGTTCTGGGTTTGATTTCTTCAACTTCCACTTGTAAACTTTATTCTGACCAAACATTTTATCAGGCAGAACTCATCAGTTATCTCTGAAAAGGTATGATTGTGCCTGTGTGTGTGTGTGTGTGTGTGTGTGTGTGTGTGTGTTATATATTTGTGTGTGGTGTGTAGATTCTGTTCATTTGCTCGACATCTCTTTAATGGACTGCACTTTGTCGACTATACAAATAGTCGACAGGTATACAAAATCAGCAATCATCTGGTGTGGGAATATTTCCTTTCCCTGGGAATTTTGTGATATCAGAGTAAGTAAATATAATTAGCAAGTCAAATGGGGTATTGTTTAATTATTTATGTATTTTGAAGTAATATTTCCATCACCAAGAAGCACCTCTGCGCATGCATTCTAGGAAGCTGATGTTTCCATTTTTCACATAGAGTGGTTTACATTCAAGATGTAAAAATTTATGATAGTTGACCAACTGAAGGTAAATCATATATATATATATATATATATATATATATATATATATATATATATATATATATATATATATATACATATATATATATATATATATATATATATATATATATATATATATGTATATATGTATATGTGTATATACATCTTAAAGCATGCAACAGACCTGAAACATTTCTAAAAAAAGTCTGCTAAGGCATGCCAAGTGGGATATCTATCAACTAGACCTGTTTTTGCAGAATGTCATTGATGTTGCTGCAGATTTTTGCCCTCTCCCTTGTAAAGTTTTTTTGATTGATCACATGCATTAGCATCAGATATTAGTTTTATAATGCATGTTCTTCAGAAAATGCATTTTGATGCAAAAATCTGTTGCTATACTAAGATTGTAAGTGAATTAGCATAATATTTAAAAATTGACCATGATTTTGGAGCTTTGCCCTCATTAGTTTTGGTTTTGTCCATGTTCCCCCGTACCTCTCACACATTTTCTCTGTCTTCTCACCACGGTATCCTTTCTTGCAGCTATTCTCACTCGCCTCTTCTATTGTCTTCATACCTCTCTGTATAATGATATGCTGCTATCGCTGTATCTTAAGCCATCTCAGTCATTATGGCTATATCTTATCTATAAAGCTGTGCTAAGCATAATTCCATTTTTCCATCCATGTTTCGACATTTTACCTGCTTCTTGAACTAAATGTTTTAGCAGTCTTGCATCTGTAAATATACATATATATTTATTTTTTAGCTTATCCTTGTATCTTTAAATCTATTTTGTTCATTTCTTATGTGAGCCTGTTCACCTAGGCTGTGCCTGCAAATTGTCCATTGAGATCAGTGTACTACCCAGGTAAATAGATATAAATAAATAAGCAAATATACAAATAAATAAATTATTGAACAGTGTACTTTAGAAGTATGCCAACTAATTTATTATTCACCTTAATGTTGTTGACCTTTTGACTGATGTCACTATCCATAAGAATTAGCCAATAATGTTTTAGTATCATCACATTGCAGTCTTATAGGTGAATAAGAAATAAAGACATGAGTTTGAGAAATGATTGGAAAAATGGGAGACTTTGATTTAGGCAATGTATTTGGGACAGCTAGCCTTTTGCTTCCACCTTCACATTCAGTTTTAATAATCCTTTTTTTGTGCATACCACTGCTGTTAGTACAAATAATAAAGAACAAAGGCAAAGGCTGATGTTGTTGTTTATGTATGTGATAAAAGTTACATAGCACGGGTCAGGCCACAGGGACACCAGTACATGCATGCAGATGGGTGATTACTGATGTGACACACTTCTTCTCCTTTTAGATATATAGCTAGGGAAGTAAATTAGACAAAAAAATTAATTATTAACATCATATTAAATTCTAAAGCTCATATTTATATGCAGATGTAGAATGCTGTCATACTTTGCTTTCTATTTCTTTTGCTTGAAGGCCAAAGAGCATCTGTCATTATTCCCCTTTTCCACATTTTAAGGTCAAGAGCACTAGGCTAATTATTTTCCTGGGGTACTTTAATCCTAGCCAATTACCCCAGGTGAGAATCAAACACTGTATCTTGTGTTTGGAAGGTAGGCACCTTAACCATTATGCCAACTTGCCAGCACTGCATGATTATGACATCCCGGGAGTGATAATGTTTCTCCATGGATTTTAAATCTCTTGACAGCCTGGGAGTGATAATGTTTCTGCATGTATTTTAAATCTCTAAGTATTTTTTTTTAATTGATCTCTACCTCATATGGGGTGGCCATGGTGGTGCAGTGGTTAGCGTTGATGCCTCACAGCAAGAGGCTCTCCGGTTCGATCCTCGGCTGGGGTGCCTTTTGTACAGAGTCTGCATGTCCTCCCTCTGGTTGCGTGGGTTTCCTCCGGGTGCTCCGGTTTCCTCCCACATCCCAAAGACATGCTGCAGGTGGATTGGACTCTCAAAATTGGCCCTAGCTCTGAGTGCATGCATGTGTGTGTGTCTTTTGTGGAAGGTTAGGTACTGGGCTGGCAACTCAACACCGTAAAACTCTCCTGCCAATCATGAGTGGACAGGTGATCCACTGTGGCAACCCCTAACTGGGAAAAGCTGAAAGAAGAAGGTCTCTACCTCATATTATCAGTGTTTACCTTAACCTTTTCTACCTTTCCCTTATTATGTACATTTTATCTTATGATGCTGTCTAAATACCTGCTCCCTAGTTGTGTTGTTGACTGTCAATTAGTTTTTTCTCCTGCTGTCTACAGCTAAATTACTTCAGAAATTATTATTTTAATAAATTACAGACTATCTTAATAAATGTGGTCTCCCTATGCATCTAGATAAGACTACATTTTGTAAAAGTGTCTCAGCTGCACTGTAGCTGCTCTCTCTGATGTAAGTCTTCTGCCAAAGATATACATCTCTGGACTGATGTTTCATTTACAGTTCTTACCAAAGGCTTTGATTTGTTTAATAAATAAAATGATTTTCTAGCTGACAGATAGATTGTTTCCACTCAAGAGGAGAACATCCCCCCCCCTCCCCCGTGACTGGTATCCACTTTGGATTTCCTCATGGTTCTGGCCTCTTTCCCTTTGCTCTTTTTAATTGTCATCAGTTTCATCACCACAGAGCTCCCATCTCTGTAACCTCTTCTGTAAACACATAGCATGGTCACACACAAGTCCTTTGTCTCACGTCAGTCCATCAGAACTAACCTCCAGAAGGATGAAGATTCTTTTTAGCTATTCAAATAGTTAATGTTTAACTGGGATAAGACAAAAACCATGCTGTTTTGGACCACCCAGTAGATAAAACACACTACATCTGAACGTACCTATCAAACTCTTAGTGCAAGAAATCTGGACAAAGCCTGACAAAAGATGGAGACAAAGGCCCAAAAATAGGGACAGGTCTTAAATATTGCTCTTATAAACTTAGAAAGTCACTAGAGTAACAGGGTTTGTGTTAATATACATTAACTGAAGGATTTGAAGTCTGAAACTAAAATGTATTTCATTATATGGCGACGTAAATTCTCAGATTATCCCAGTGGTTTGTCACAAAAATCACAAATTTTATGAGGAATAGACTAACATATGATGCAAAAATTAGGACATTCTGTGAAACTCTGGACAGTTGTAATTGCTTTATCATGAAAGTTACTTTGAAATTGATCAGACCTATTCTTCATCACATAACATTACCCAATTGAAATTAAAGTAAAATTTTGTTATTTTTGTGCTAGACATGAAGTTGTGGAAATCTCTTTGCCTAGCCTTTGTATCATCCTGTTTAATGGAACATCTCCCTACCCTTGGCTAAGAGGAAGGAGGACACATTACTCCCTAAGGTCACAATGGAATGGAGTAATCATGCTGTAAAAAACATTAATTGAAAAGGAAGTCATAATTTCTCTGTCTTAAATCCAAATACCTGATATGCACTGCTGCTGCAGCTGGAAACTGCAAGGGTCTTAAAAGTTTAGAACTAATTTGAATAATCACCTGAAAAAGAGGATATTAGTAAATGCTTTTTTCTATCACTATCCTACCAGACAAGTCATGCAGTACCATGAAGTATCTGTTCTACCTTAAGTAGCCTGATCTAGAGTGATGGTCTTCCAGTATTGTTATTTGTGTCCTGCTGTTTTACTCTTAGTTACTTTTCTTGTTGGCTACACTTTGTAGCTTCTCTACTACTAAATATCTAATAAATTTTATATGCCCAAGTTCTATGTTATTGCATGTTCATCACATTTTGTTTGTCTGCCTGTTTTCCCCCAGATTCCCTTGTATGGTCTCTTTGATCACTGTTAACAAATATTAAAATAAATAAATACATAAACATTTTTGTCGATATTATGCAAAGATGGTTGATTTTTATTCTCAAATGTCAGCATGTTTCAGTCCAAAATACATTTCTCTTGCGGATTGCTTAGATGCTCAGGAAAGCATTTCCTGGGCCCCACTTGGCTTGAAACAGTAGTTTCAGTAGGTAAAGCGATAAATGTCACCTCTGATACAGTGTCATCCTTCTAAGAATCATTTGTTTTACTGCAAAAGTCTTTAAGTCTTAATGAATGTCACTGATAGTCCTTCCTTCTATGACCACAACACTGGTTATTCGTCCATCTTGTAGTCTGAAAATGATCATCCATCATTCTTGAAATCTACAGTTAGTCATCAAGCACTCATTAATTGCCTCATAGTGGTTTTTACAGTAAAAGAATCTGCAGCACCAAGGAGTGTTTTGCCTTTATTGTTTATTATTTGAAACTAACAGCAGTGGTATGTACCAAAAAAGTATTATTCAAACTGAATATGAAGGTGGCAGAAAAAAGCTAGCAGTGTGTTTAATCAAAGTACTATTTATTTTATTTTACATTTATTTACCAGGAAAACCCAACTTGGAAGAAGTCAATTTTCAGAGGAGGCCTGAGGAAAAACACTCCAAATGCATGTCTTTGTAGGTTTACAATCAAAATGTAGAGTTCAGGCTCGGCAAATACGGGAATGCTGACTGTGTTTTGGCCAATTCCTGTATTGCTGACCTACAATTCTATGAGTGTTCTGTGCAGTGAATGCCACTGTGTATTCGCTCATATGTGGTTAACTTTAAGATTACAGATCATTGTACAGTGTGGATTGGGAAATTTACCCTTTTCCTCACTGTAGCATGATCTCGGCACTGGAATATATCATTTTCAGCAGGTGTGGGGGGCACAGCCCCCCATGGGGGGGTGAAGGGAGGCTTGCCCTCCTGCAAAAATGAGTAGGTAGGTAGGTTTACATGGCATGAGGTATAACAACCAACGATACTGAATATGCCAAATTTGATATCATCACTATCTTGGTTTGACATTGTCATCCAATTAATATTCTGCACGTCGATATAATGGCACAAGATTTTGATCAAATATTTTTTTTACATTCAGGAATTTGATAGCAAACCATCTTTGTAAAGCATGAGGAAACCAGAGCAAACCCACACAAATGCAAGAAGGACATACAGACTCCGCACAGAAGCCAAGAATCAAACCAGAGAACCTCTTGCTGTGAGGTGACGATGCAAACTTCTGCACCACTGTGCCATCTTTTGTATCTGTGTATTTATTTCTGATAGCACTTCTGTCAACAAGAGGTGGAGACATTATGTACATTACAGAAAACGCTGAGTAGTTACAGTGTTACAGAAAACACCAGCACTCAGTCACTATCTTACTTCATAGAGCACAGCCTGCAGCCACTGTATGTGACCCCAATATTGCAGTAGCTCTGTCACAATGCCTTACACATACAAGTTTACTGAGACATTTGTCATTGTTTCATAGCCTGCAGTCACCATATCTGACCCTGATATTGCAAGAGCTCTGTGACAAAGCCCTACACCTACAAGTTTAATGAGACTTTTGCCATTGTTACATAGCCTGCGGTCACCCCATCTGACATTGATATTGCAGGAGCTCTGATGCAAAGCCTTACACCTACAAGCTCACTGAGACTTTTTTCATTGTTTCATGGCCTGTGGTCACTACATCTGACTCTGATATTGCAGGAGCTCTGCCACAAGGTCCTTCACCTACAAGTTTACTGTGACTTTAGTCATTGTCACCTACAAGTTTACTGTGACTTTAGTCATTGTTTCATAGCTGTTGTCACTACATCTGACCATTATATTGCAGGAGCACTGTCATAAAGTCCTACACCTACAAGTTTACTGAGAATTTTGTCATTGTTTCCTAGCCTGCAGTCACTACATCTGATCTCAATATTACAGGAGCACTGTCACAAATACCTACACCAACAAGTTTACTGAGACTTTAGTCGTTTCATAGCCTGTGGTCACTACATCTGACCTCAATATTACAGGAGCTCTGTCACAAAGCTCTACACCTGCAAGCTTACTGAGACTTTGTCATTCTTTCATAGCCTGTGGTCACTACAACTGACCCTGATATTGTAGGAGCTCTGTCACAAAGCCCTACACCTACAAGTTGACTGAGACTTTTGTCATTGTTTCATAGCCTGTGTGTCACTACATATGACCCTGATATTGCAGGTCTGTCACAATGTTGTACAACTACAAGTTTCCTGAGACTTTTGTCATTGTTTCATAGCCTGCAGTCACTGCATTTGCCCCTGATATTGCTGAAGCTTTGTCACAAAGTCTACACCTACAAGTTTAATGTAATTATACTAATTGTTGCACAGCCTGTGGTCACTACATCTAACCTCAGTACTGCAAAAGCTCTGCCAAAATGCGCTACAGCTACCAGTTTACTGAGACGTTTGTCATTGTTTCATAGCTTGTGATCACTATATCTGACTCTGATATTGCTGGAGCTCTGTCACAAAGTCTACACCTACAAGTTTAATGTAATTTTGCTAATTGTTTAATAGCCCGTGGTCACTACATCTGACCTCAGTACTGCAAGAGCTCTGCCAAAAGGCGATACAGCTAGAAAGTTTAATGAGACTTTTGTCATTGTTTCATGTAAGCATATTTATTATCAAGAACCTTCCTGCATATTAACTTTAATCAGTTAAATGCATGCTTTCTCTGTAGAATAGTAAGACCCCTTACTAAGTTGGCTGCTGTCTCCTTTCGCTTGACTAGTAGACTATGTTGAATATGCCAGGCATTTTGCCTCAGGAAATGACAGAAAACCTGTTTTACTTCTACCTCTTTGGTAATTGCTTTGTCTAACACCCAGGATCACGGTGATATCACAGAACACTCATGAATAAATATTTCTTCAGTTTGTGGTCCACATGAATATTCATTGTGTTGAGACCATGAAACTTTAACAACTTAAGAAGTGAAATAATCAAAGAATAAATCCATGGAAGTAAGTCTTCAAAAGCAGGCTCCCTCTTTTTTTTTTTAGTTGCTCGTACTTAATGATGTATTAGCCGAACATTCCATTCCCATCACTTCATTCAGATATACCAGTTTTAAGAGCTGTGCATTAGAAATACAACACTGATGATTATGCTTTCCATCAGTATACCAGACACTATGTGGATGCCACTGGACAAATCAAAACACAGCTGACATTTCTTTTAATTCATAGTATTGAAAGTTGCACAAACACACTTACTTGTATCAGACTTAAAATGCACTGGTATATAAAGACAGAGCTGTGCTTGCACTGCATATATCAGTCCAAGAAAATATTGCAGTGATAATTCAATTTGTGGAGCTCAGATGTTCTGGATTGCCAAGGTATGAGTGATAATCTGATGGATTTAGGTTTATCCATCAGATTAGGAATGATTTTCATTCCATGGCTAGTACAGATCTTAGTTTTGTTAACATTTATAAATTTAAATTTGTTATTTCACAAAAGCATTTTTAGTATGCCTGACCAAAACATTACTTTATTGGTAAACATCACAAAAAAATGGCCAGAGTGCAAGCAAAACTCTTATTTAATGAAATACAGTGAAGTGTTTTCTGTTTGTAAAATAAACTTCATCAGACTAAAACAGTGTTAAACCACAACTGAACTTCTTAAATAGCATTTTATAAGCCCGCCCTACAGTACAAAGGAAATGATGTCATGAACAAAATATATATATATATATATATATATATATATATATATATATATATATATATATATATATATATATAACACACATACATAAAATAAACTAAATTCCTTCATTAATAAATAATCTAAAGACATCCTAGTTGATTATTATTAATTAAAATATTTCTTGTTATAGAAAAAATATATAAAAATATATACATAAGTAAATATAGTTATTAAATCACTACCCTAACACAGGTCAGCAATAATTAAAACCAGCTGACAAATGATCTCACCTAAGTAATGCTTTTAGCCTGAGTATACTATTGATTGCACAGTAGTCATTCAAACCTGGCCATACTTAAGAATGTAGCTTTAGTTGCCGGATTAATTCTGCTCTTTCTAAATGTGGCATCCATGGGAACCCCCAAGTTGCTCATGGACCTGTTGGATACCACAAAATTCAAATCTATGTTCACCATACTCCTGTATGTGTTTTGCAAGTGCATTTGTAAAATTCTTCTTTCTAATGGCATATAGGTGCTCATATACTCTTTCTTTTAGGGGGTTATTAGTCTTCCCTATATAATAAGCTGGACAGTGCTTACACATTGCCACATATACTAGCCCTTTTGAATTATAATTTAGTTTATCATATATATTATATTTCTGACCATTAATCTGAACATATTTACCCTCAAACATATGCTTGCATAAATTACACATTCCACATTTTTTCAAATTTGGCACAAGAGTATGTAATGGAGTTGTGACCATCAACTATAGGTCATAAAGGTGGATTGGTTACAGCCTTATGTATTTTTGGAATACCAAATATAGTCGGAATACTCGGTGAAATAATGTTCAAATAATTATAAATGTCAATAGTTATTCTGTTTTCCAAAAATATATCATCCAAAGCAATAGAGATTCTCCTATAGGCCACATTCAACTCATTTCTAGTAACTTCTTCAGACGTGTCAGTGCTAAGTATTTCATATATCCTTTTGTCATAAACATGGATGTCCACGATTACAAGCCCACCCCCTTCATCCTGCATCATGATCCTGATCCTCTGTTGCAATAAATAAGTAAGTAAATCCCTTTCCTTCATATTTTAAATTATCCTGGAAAGTACTGTTCTTCTGAGTTAGTAAGTGTCTAATATCCAACTCACATATTTTCTCAAAAAATACCAAAGCCGGATGCAGAAGTAGGTTGAAGGTACTGCTGATACTGAATTCTGCAATATCTTGACCATGTCCTTCCCTCAAACAGGATTTTAAAATTTAACTTTCTTAAGAAAAGTTTTAGATCAATGAACACTGAGGCCACATTAGCACCAGTATCTGGAACAAACGTAAGTCCCTTACTTAATATATCGACAATTCCTTCATCAATAATTGTTTCAGAGAAATTGTAAACCTTAAAATCTCCCTCTGTATTCGTAATAATAGAAGGAACATGTGCACCACCATGACTACTGTGACTAATATCAACATTACTTAAATTAATTAAAAATTCGCCCTCCTGAACCGACCCTGTGCTTGAAACCCCCCCACCTCTGATTCTTCCAGCAAGGCATGTAAAAATCCCACCTAGAACCTGGATGAAAATTGTTGCTGTTATCCCTGTTATTATTATTACTAATGTTATTACTAATATTATTATTATTATTATTGTTATTACTATTATTATTATTAGTATTATTACTAATGTTATTACTAATATTATTATTATTGTTATTATTATTATTGTTATTATTGTTATTGTTATTATTGTTATTATTGTTATTATTATTATTATTAATAATGTTATTACTAATATTATTATTGTTATTATTATTATTATTATTATTAATAATGTTATTACTAATATTATTATTATTGTTATTATTATTATTATTATTACTAATGTTATTACTAATATTATTATTATTGTTATTATTATTATTATTATTAATAATGTTATTACTATTATTATTATTATTGTTATTATTATTATTATTATTATTATTATTATGAATGTTATTACTAATATTATTATTATTGTTATTATTATTATTATTACTAATGTTATTACTAATATTATTATTATTATTGTTATTATTATTATTATTATTATTATTATTATTATTATTATTATTACAATTCCTAATTCTCTCAGATCTCCTTAATGGTGGAAATCCCTGCTCATAATCATAACTATTATTCTCATTAATAGCCTGACGCTCAGTCGGCTCATTATAGTTAATACTACTTTTATTAGTGTCATTTTGGGCATACTGCCTGCTTTGACCCGAATCAGATTTCAGATTTTATTTTTGAGTGCAAGCATCTCACAGAGATGTTTATAAGTAGTGGTTATCCTGTTAGTTTATTGCATGAAGTGTATACTGAGGTTAGCCAAAAGGAATAATGGACATTTTTCACCAATCCTAAATCAACTGGTGAACTGGGTATATATACAAAAGGAAGATAAGCATATAGATTATAATGCAACCTTCATTACAACATTTAATGTTCATTTTTATGAGATAAAAACACTAATTTAAAAGAATTGGCATTTAATCGAAGTTGAAGCACCTGTTATTAATAAATTTAAGGATGGTGTCAAAATGATAGCCAGGAGAGGCAAAAATTTAAAAACTCTTCTTGAAATGTGTAAAATAACAAAAAAACACCAAGTAAAAGGCATGAAAAAATGTGGAATGTGTAATTTATGCAAGCATATGTATGAGGGTAAATATGTTCAAATTTATGGTTAGAAATATATATGATAAACTAAATTGTAATTCAAAAGGGCTGGTATATGTGGCAATGTGTAAGCACTGTCCAGCGTATTATATAGGGAAGACTAATAAACCCCTAAAAGAAAGAGTATATGAACACCTATATGCCATTAGAAAGAAGAATTTAACAAATGCACTTGAAAAACACATACAGGAGTATGGTGAACATAGATTTAAATTTTGTGGTATCCAACAGGTCCATGAGCATACTGGGGGGGGGGGGCATTGGATGCTACATTTAGAAAGAGCAGAATTAATCTGACAACTAAAACTACATTCTTATGTATGGCCGGGTTTGAATGATTACTGTGCAATCAATAGTACACTCAGGCTTAAAGCATTACTTAGGTGAGATAATTTGAAGGTGGTTTTAATTATTGCTGACCTGTGTTAGGGTAGTGATTTAATAAGTATATTTACTTATGTATATATTTTTATATATTTTTTTCTATAACAAGAAATATTTTAATTAAAAATAATCAACTAGGATGCCTTTAGATTATTTATTAATCAAGGAATTTAGTTAATGTATTTTATGTATGTGTGTTTTTTTATATATGTATATATATATATATATATATATATATATATTATAATATATATATATTATATATATATATATATATATATATATATATATATATATATATATATATATATATATATATATATATATATATATATATATATATATATATGCAATTTATATTTTCAAAATTTAAAATTTTGTTCATGACTTAATTTCCTTTCTGCTGTAGGGCAGGCTTATAAAATGCTATTTAAGAAGTTCAGTTGTGGTTTAACACTGTTTTAGTCTGATGAAGTTTGTTATTTTACAAACAAAAAGTGCTTCATTGTATTTCATTAAATAAGAGTTTTGCTTGCACTCTGGCTTTTTTTTTTGTGATTTCTACAGTTTGGGCCGGATTCACGAAGGCTTGCAAGGAGTCTAAGAGCAGAGTAAGACTCCATGCAGCCAACATGTCTGCCGAGCGATCCAGGAACAGCCGGTAGGGGCGTGCAACAGAGCTCCTGAAATGACTCTTACACGGACAGGGCTAGGATATGCAAATTACCTCATTTGCTGCTGAAAGGTATGCAAATGTGGTAAATTTGCGATTCAGGAAACCCTAACCTGTTCGAGTAAGAGTAGTGTTATTTGCAGAAATGTACTTCGTTGACAACCTGGTACATTTCTGCAAATAGCAAAACAGAGCCATGACAGCTCCAAAAAAAGGATGCATCCAGTCGAGGAAGCATGCCAATGGCCAAAAATATGGCCATTGGCAATGTCCATCGATGCAAAAATAAAATAAATTAAAATAATTTTTTCCCCGATTGCAGATGTTTAAGTGTAGCGCAGCACCAAGCAAACGCGGTGTGCTGTAAAAACCAGAAAACCAATAATTCAAAAGCATAAATGTGGATTTTATAGTAATCCCTAATATACAATGCAAGGGAATGGCAGTCCAAAGCCAACATGGCTACCGAGTAGAGGTTGCTAAGAGGGGAAGCTCAGCCTAAGAGGTGTAACCAAGCATTAGTAGGCAATCCTATTCAAATGAGGGTAAGGATAGTGAATCCCAAGTTTACATAGCAAAAGAGCACAGTCAGTGTAGTGTAGGAGTAGGATAAAGGGTGTAACAGAGAAGAAGATAGATGACATCATAAGGGGGGTATGTCTGAGAGAAGTGAAGCTCATTGGAGTAGAGTGGCATGTGTCTGCTGTCAGATACTAATCACTGGAAGAGGTGTGTTAACAGGTACCCTAGCTAAAGGCAAGAAATTGAAGGTGTATGCCGTGAACAACACCAAAGTTTCTTGTAGAAATGCCTGCACCGTGTATGCACGTGTGTGCTCCTGTAAAACCGAGTAAGCCTGTGTGCGTGCGTGTGCACCTGTGTGCGCGTGTTTAAGCCAGAGTAAGCAAGTGTAAGGATGTTGAAACCCGTGTAAGCATGTTTGCGCTTGTGTGCGCATGTGTTAGCAAGAATAAGCAAGTTGTAGTCCGTGTAAGCATGTGTGCGCGCGTGTGAGCTGGTGTGCGCGTGTTTGCACTTGTTTGCGTGGCACTGCCCCCCTGAGGAAACAGAAAGGGAAAAGGAAGCACAACAAATAGTAGGAAGTTAACCAGGGAGTACTAGCAGAGCTAGCAGGTGAAAACAATCAGAATCAGGCAATTACACAGGCAGTACACTAGCCCATCCCAGCCCAGCACTTAAAACTCGGCAAAAAACATTCCAGTATGTTTTTCTCAGACACACTGCAACACTGCAGTAAGCTAATAGAAGTGAAAACTGAAAAAGCTTTACTGAGACAAAGAAATGTTAGGGGCTGCCATTGCTGTCATAAGGCGACATATGCAACATGCTGTGGGTGGTGACAATGCAAATGCTGCTGAGAAACCCACAGTGAGGAGACGGAGAAGAGTGCACAGGCCTAGGGTAACCTACCAGGGGCTACATGAGCTGGAGATAGTTGAGTGCTATAGAGTGGACAGAGACCTCATGCAGCAAATAGTTGAGCTGTGCAGGCCATGCCTCACACACAGAACCAACAGAGGGGAACCCATCCCAGTGGAAACCAAGGTATGTGTTGGCCTAAGAATATTAGCAACAGTTACCTTCCAGAAACAACTGGCGATATGATGGGGATTTCACAGGCATCAGCATCCAGAGTACTGCACCAGTTCCTGAATGCCATGGCAGCATATGTCGGCGATCATGTATATTTCCCCAATTCCCGTGAGGTATTGGCCAGCAATATGCGTCTCTTCCAGCAAATAGCGGAATACCCTGAGGTAGTGGGTGCAATAGACTGCATGCACATTCACATCAAATCACCAGCTGGTGAGCGGGGTAGGGTCTACTATAACCGCAAGGGTTACCCCTCCATCAACTGCCAGGTCATGTGTGATGCCCAGGGCATAATAATGAATGTGTGTCCTGGCTGCCCTGGAAGCTACTATGACTCCCATATCTGGCATCTGACACAGCTGTACCAGACATTTGCCAGTGGGGACATCCCTCATGGTCACCTAGTGGGGGATGCTGGATATGCACTCGAGCCGTAGCTGATGACACCCATCAGAAATGCACACACACCTGAACAGGAATGCCATAATGAGGCACACGCACAAACACGAAATGTAATCGAGCATGTGTTTGGGCTGCTCAAGTCACGGTTCCAGTGCCTGGACACATCTGGTGGAGCCTTGTAGTACTCACCAACTACATGTACCCAAATAGTCATGGTATGTGCTATGCTACACAATATGATCTTGCGAAAACAGCTGCAGCAGGACAGCATAGGGCCGGGCACAACAGCCCCCCACCATTGCCAAGGCCATCACAGGCAGAGCATGACTCGGAGGAGGAACAACCTGAGCCTGCCCCAGTAGGCAGAATTAGGCGTGCCCAGTATGCTTTGGCCTTGGCAAAGAGGCAACGCATAGCATATACACTGGCTCAGTAGGAATCCTGGAAATGATACCTCTCTCCAACTCACACATATAGTAAAAGGGATGCCTGACTTGACACTACCTGTTAACAAACATGTATAGGGAGTGTAAAATGTGCATCCAACATAGGCAGCCCTGCAGCAACACCTGAGGCATGATTGCTATGTGTTAAGCAATATAAAGCACTGCTAAACAGCTCTCACCACTATTTAGTATATGTAAACAAAATTGCACACACTAACTAGCACAACTACAGGCAATGTTCAGCAATATTGTGCACTGTCCGATGCCTGACTTGACACTACCTGTTAACAAACATGTATAGGGAGTGTAAAATGTGCATCCAACATAGGCAGCCCTGCAGCAACACCTGAGGCATGATTGCTATGTGTTAAGCAATATAAAGCACTGCTAAACAGCTCTCACCACTATTTAGTATATGTAAACAAAATTGCACACACTAACTAGCACAACTACAGGCAATGTTCAGCAATATTGTGCACTGTCCAGCAATGTTGGGCAACATTGAGCAATGTTGTGCAAGTCTGGTCAAATGTGGGTATAGTTCAGCAAAAGCAGGTTAACATGTTCATATTTGCTTCACTTTTCTTGAAGTAGTCTGTTCTGGCATGTATGAAAGTATGAAGCAGTGACAGTCCTCGAACCCAAGATACAGTGCACTATAGTCATAGTACGGAACCACTAAACCATGACAGTATGTCAATGGCCAGCATGTATGGAAAAATGTTGATAAGTCAGTGCTAAGTATCTCATGGAAACCTTGCTGGCATAGCGTAATCCCTGTCGAGCTAAGACACAAAGGTGAGGCCTGCAGTAATAATAGAACCTGATATTCAACACACATATAGTATAAATGTTAATATTGGTAATGTTCACACACATCAATAAATGTAGTGGACCTCAGACAGCAACATACCGCAAGGTCACACTGGGCATGCTCACACACTTGAAAATATGAGACAAATGTCAGGCAACAAAACACTGAAAGTCTGAACTGGGCATGCTCACACACTTAGGGCAAGTTTGAGTACAGCAGTGGGCCACACATATCCCTCAGTTGCATGTGTCAACCCAAGAACCTCACACTATTCACCAATCCGCCATGTCCACACAGTGGTATGACAACAGACACAATATAATATAGTGAAATCCTGTCACAATCAAATATGTTATGCAGAAACCTAGGTGGTTCATAGGAAGTGGTAAAGCAAAGAAGAAACAAAACCTGCAATCAGTACCATCACTGAACAATGTGCATCCCGAACATTAGCATAGATTCAGAGGTTGATACTAGGCTATCTGCCCTAGGGTATGTAGAAGCCTAGCCACAGTGTGTTTGTATTTTGCAACCACGCTAGATCAGTAGACTGTGCCTGTTAATAGTAGGTCACACAAAATATCTCACATATGTTCACTTCATTCTGCCTCTGTCTAGCAGGGACCCATGACATATCCCAGGACTAAACATACGATCACCCATCCACCTGTGAAGATGTCACCTGTAGGTGATCAGCGTGGGGCTGTGCATATGTGGGACTGTGATCACATTCCCGAGTGAGTGGAGCCTCTGTGATGGTAACATGCCCCTCCAGCATGTCCTATTAACATCATTGCTCATATACCTGTCCCTGGAGCATGTAGCTGTAAGGGACTTTGATATCCTCATGTGGAGCCTGTCCATCAATGCTGTGATGGACATGGCTTCAAACAAAAGGCACAGACTGCATCCAAGTAGGCAGTAAGCAACTGGGGAGAGCTGGGGTCACCATAGCCAAACTGTGCATACCATCTGTGTGAGTCCCTAGATCCACTTGGTTATGTTAATCTGTGTACATTCCAGTTGCTGCAGGTGTTGGGTAAGGTACATCTGAAATGGGGCATTGTATCCAAGCATGTGCCTGATGACTATAGGGTCACAATGACCCCACCTGATCTGGATGTAAAACCGTATGGGATAACGTTGGCTAAATAGAAGGTGTGTCCAACAACATTGGCAACATGAATGTCAAAGGTGAGAGAACTATGTATTCATGTCCCCAAATCACAAATCACACACATTGTACGTGATGTATCATCACCTATGTGGTAATGTGTGTGCACAATGTTACTACCAAAGGTGATGACTATGCATCTAAAGGAAGGTAGCTGTAGGCCATGGCTCTGGCACCAGTCATCCATCTCTGTGAGACCCTTTCTGAGGATGCTTGTGCCAGCTGTGGAGTCGATTATGGCGCACAGTTTGCAGTCATCTGCAAACATGGTCAGCCATATTCCACCTGTGTTAGCCAGTATGTCTCAGAAATATATACAGAACAAGAGAGGTCTCAGGACTGAGCCCTGTGGGATGCCACGTGTAACTGGTGTATAGTCAGACATGGCACCTGCAATACTGACCATGTGTGTGCTATCCATGATTCAGTTAGCAATCCATCTTGTGACATATGTGTAGATATTGAATCTGGTGATCTAATGTATAAAGGCCAAGTGGGGTATTGTGTAGAACTGGTGTGTGAGCTCCAGGTAGGCTGTGTGGACAACCCTGTCTATGTCTATGGACCTGTTAACTGTTTAAAGACATCAAACAGCTGCAAGAGGCAAGATATGCCCACAACAAAACCAAATTGTGTAGGATCCAGTGTCTGTAGGTTCACAATGTGTATGTGTATGTGTTCCATGATGATACACTCCATAGCATAGCAGACCAGGATAGTTAGGCATATATTGGGATAATGTCCAGGGTCCCTTGTGGCACCAGCACCGTGGAGCGGGTACACTATAGCTGTACGCCATTCCATGGGTACATATCCTGTAGTAACTGTGATATTGAACAGAGACATAATGTGAGTGTAAAGTTTGTCATGAATCTCGTGTATGCCACAGTCTGGGACACCATCTGGTCCCACTGATGCTGTATTGTCTGCTATGGAGAGGGCAGCACACACATGTTCATCTCTGATGTCAGGGAGGCTACACCCTGTTGTGAAGGACATGTGCACTGCAGGGGGGGATGGTGGGGAAACATTCCCACTGAACCTGTTGTCCAGGATGTTCACAATGTCAGTGTGTTCACTGTATCATTTGTAATTATGCAGTAACTCACAGCATATCTGTGAGTTACCACCCAGGTCTCTGACATAACTAAATAAGGCCTTGTGATTGTCCATAGTGTCTGTTGCAAGTGTCCATTAGAAGTGGGCCTTAGATGAATCAACAAGTGATCGTAGCTATACCATAGTACTGATCAGAGATGCCTTCCTGATTGTGATTGTGCTCTATAATGTAGTAGCCTCCTCCTGTCCCTGTATAGCTCAGTAATGGCCGTGGTCCAGTAGACATGTCCCATGCCTTTGGAGGAGTGAGTCTTGTAGTTATCTGGGATAGCATGATCCATACATTCCAGTAGTTGCCCATAGAATGGGCTTGCAAAGTATGAAGTGGTCTGAGCCGTAATTAAGACTGTCCCAGGGTCATTGAGGGATACCACCTCAGTTTGTACAAGTGTGACGTTTGCTCATGAGAAGTATGTCACTGAGATCACATAGGATGTGTGTGTGTATGGGATATGTATATCTAGTGAGATGAATGCATGTTCTGACCTTAACAATGACAGGTATACCTCTGTTGTGGAACATAGAGTCCCAATGTGGGTGATTATCAGGTCCCACATGTTTTAACCCCCCCTGTGTGTGTTGACCAGGTCTGCCATAGCATTTGAGTGCAACAATCCTAGTAACTGTTGTGCGAGGGTGTCAGTGCTTGAGTAGTATTCCCAGTCAATGTTTGTGTATTTGAAGTCACACAATATAATGGTGTTTGGAGAGACCTTCACATTCCCCGGCGTTCCCAGGAATAACGAGTGTTGTTCCCGAGTTTGGGAGTGTGGTCTCTAGCAGTCTACAAACTGAAATGCAGTTTTGCCCACTCTCAGTTGCACATGTACGTTCCCCAATGCTTTGTGCACTGCTACCAACCTGGAGGTGTGTGTATGAATGATGTATATGGATACCCCCCCTATTGTTGTTGTCCGGTCCAAGTTTTGTGTCTGAAAACCATGGTATGACATAAAACCTGTTAATGCTGCTGTGCTTTTGTGAGCCTGAACCAGGTGTTTGTTACTGCACATATATCGACAGATTCCATACTGATGTAAGTCCTGAGTGCATGCATTCTGAGGGTTAGACATCAGTTGTTGAGCACCATCACTCTCCGTTTCCTGTACCCTGTAACGTCTATGGCTGTGGTTATGCCTTCTGACCCTCACTTCAAACAGTCACTATGTGTGTGTCAAGAGCCTAAGGCAGTCTGTGAAAGCCTAGGGGTGACAGGTGCGTGGCGTCCATAGCGAATGTATGTGGCATGTTGAGCATGTAATCCCAGGCTGACAGACACTGGATCCCCTGTGAATGACAACAATATGTTAGGCAACTGTTAAAAGTGATCATTTCATCTGTATACTGTGACATATTACTTGGTGAGGGTAAAACGCTACACAAGGTCAGGGTCATACTGGCCTGGGCTACATGATCAGAGAGCTCCTCTATGTCTCTTGTCATGTAGTCCAGGGAGGAACGTCTGAGGGTTTACACACCAGCATGGTCAATGATGGAGCCATATTTGTACTTCAGTGGACTGACAACAGTGCATGTGTCATGGCATATCCTGGCACCCGACGCACAGCACAAAGTGACCTTCACCTTGTTCAGCCTGGTGAGTGGGATGTCATTGTGACCGACAATTACAGTCACCTAATACAAGTGTATGAGGTGTGTTGTGTAGGCCTAAGGGCAGTGACTGTGTGGCACAATGACTTTGTGAACTATGTGATATGTGTGTATGGTTGTGTGTTAGCAGTTGTTTGTGTGTCTGCTTTGGATGTCTCTGCTGCTTAGGCAGAGTATATTTAGATGCTCTAAGTATATCTTTGTGTGTCAAATGTATATGGTTTACTGTTGTCATAGGTTCCATGTGTGACTGTATTTGTGGTGTGTGTGGTTACCTTCACCACCCGATAGACTGTGCCAGTCATGGCTTGGGAGAGCTCAGCCTCCTGTCTGTCTATACAGTTGCACCTCTCACATATATCTGAGTTTGTTGGTAGGAGGACAGTGTTCCCTGTGTACATAAGGTAGTTGTAACAATGCGTCAAAATTCCAATATGCACCAGCTGGACTGGAGAGTACACACGAAACCGACCTTTGGACATGCCAGGATATAATGATGACATACACTGTCGACTGATCACAAAGGATCAGTAGTGTGTCAAGTGTGTAAAAGAGTATAACAGGGGTTTAGTGTTCAGGTTTGTAGTTGCTGTGGAAAGATAATCTGCAAAGGAGTACAGACAGAAACATTACACCTCCTTCAGCTATGTCAGAAATATTGATGTACAGTCATATATGTCCTGATTCAGGGTCAACTATACCTGAATGACAATGTTGACATCCTGTCAGACAGGCCCATACATACATACCCACCTCCCAGTGACAAAAGGCCCTAACATCATACCAGGAGATATCACATGTAGAATGTGTAAACTGGTCCTCCTAATGCCAAATAAATCCCATCACATGGATAAGATTGTTTCCCCATATTTGTCAACAGGACAAACAGACACTGCACCCGAACAGTCTGTTGAGCCTCACACTCTCTACAGGATCTTACACTGTTGAATGTGTTACAGCAACATGTGGCACACTCCACAAGTGTTGGTGCACAACACACCATGGGAACTATAGTCCTATAAGCCTACAAAGTCCGAAATGCTAGTCCATGGAGTCCATCATGATTGCAGTCAGGAACAGAGCTATTGTAAACCAACAAACACACAACCCAAACATCTGTGATATGTTAATGAGCACATCATGATCCCCAAACCTGCTAGATATCTTGCAAGGCAGCCACCCAGGACATACATCATTGACAGGAGCAACACAGGTCCCACATAGACTTTGAATAGCCCTTTACCAACATCACAGACACATGTTGTATCCACAAAACCAACAATCCGTGCATGAATATGTATTGTCATATGAAGGAATGGTAATTTGTCCACAGATAGATCACACAAGCTATGAATTGTGTATTCCTGTTCAAGATGTTCACACCTGCTGACCCACAAGGTTCATTCCTGGGATTGCATAACACTAAGTGCACACACATTACCATGTCCACTCTGATGATGTCAACAACCTACAAATATAGCATGTGAATAAAAGACACACAGTAAAGCATATAGCACATTGTGTTAATGTGTATCTCACTAGTATCATAACATAGTTAGGTAGGGGTTTGAATCCTGCAATTGCTGAGTATGTGTGTGTGTGAGATTGGCTTTGAGAGGAGTGGCCTTTTTGGAGACTGTGGAAACACATTAGGAGTGGTGAATACCTCTTTGCCAAGTGTGATGATGTCATCCTACAAATAAAGCATGGTTAATGAATGCTCCCAATAAAGCAAATAGCACGTCGTGTTAATACACATCTCACTAGTCTCATAGCATAATTAGGTAGGGATTTGAATCCTGCAAATGATATGTGTGCGTGTGAAGTTGCCTTTGAGAACAGTGGCCTTTTTGGAGACTGTGGAAACACATTAGGAGAGGTGAATACCACTTTGCCAAGTGTGATGATGTCAGTATCCCACAAATACAGCATTGGAGATTAAAGCACCCAGTAAAGCATATAGCGCGTTGTGTTAATGTGTATCTTCCTAGCATCATAACATAGTTAGGTAGGGGTTTGAATACTACAAATGCTGACTGTGTGTGGGAGTGTATGTGTGTGTGTGTAATCCTATGAAAGGAGTGGCCTTTTTTTGAGAATGTGAAAACACATTGAAAGAGGTGAATACCCCTTTTGCTGGTTTGATGATGTCAGTATCCCACAAAAATGGCAGTGGAAATGAAAACACCCAGTAAAGCATATGGCGCATAGTGGTAATGCATATGTGTCTAGTACCATGACATAGGTAGGTAGGTTTTGAATCCTGCAATTGTTGAGTGTGTGTGTGTGTGTGACACTGTTGAGCAAAGTGTTGTGTGTTTTGCTACTACTACTGTATGACATATCAGTAAAACAACAGTATGTGCATTGCACACTGCTGGTATCTGTGTGGCAAATACACATATGTACATGTGACCTAAATTGGTAACTGTGTGGACAAGACATATATGTACATGTGACCTCATTCACATCACAGGTGTGAAGCCTGCTGTCAACACAACTGCATCTGTCACCATTGACATTTTTTGCTGCTGCTGCTTCTTGGACCGTAGCTCACATATGTATGTATGTGACAAGTCCAGCCACTGTAGTGAGCTGTGCCGTAGGTCATCTGTGTCACACACACAGATGAAAGTTGTTATACAATAGTGTGTGTGGGTGTATGCCTGTGGCATATGACAGACATGCCCAAACACAACACAGTCTGTCAATAATGGCCATTCATGGTAGGTTTACAACAAACACGTGTATATGCATACAGACACCTTATTACTTATGTGATACACTGAGGGACATCAGCATAGCCTTGGGGATGTGGATATCAAAGGACAGATGAAATCACATGTGGCTGTCTGTACACATCGGTACCCCTGCTACACATTGTGTGCTACTACCAATGTGGTACAATCAGGATACTATGTGTAGCAAATGTGGATGAGTATACTGTTGTTGGATCATAGCTTCACAACATGTGTTTGTCAACAGGTATGTGTCTGTATGATACCCTCATGGAAGATAGGTGTCTAATCCAGGGAATGCTTTGTAGGCCACTGTATGCATCACCAGATGTGGATGTACATATCCCTAGTGTGTTTGCGTGTACCTAGGACGGACACAGGGAAAACAGGAGTGGTCACGGGAATGTGTGGTGGTCATTACCACTGGTAACTGGTATAGTACAAAACCAGAAAGATTCTAATGCTACTGTGTATCCTACAGCTGTGTGTCAGTTGTCAAGACATCATGTAATGATTTGTTAAAATCAGGCTGTTGAGGTTATGTACACTACCAGAATGCTAACCAATGACTGATATCAACAGTATCACCCACAGCAAAGTGTCATACCATGTCATACACACATGTGTACCCAAGTTGTGACATATGTGTAGTGACATGCATATTGGGCACCAATAAGAAATATGAAGTATTAACACTGTGTAGTACAGGGCATGTCACCCTTTACATGTGTCCACCATGCACATACATGCAAACAGTGCACCTCCACCATGTTCACAAATGTACACCTTGTAATCTGTACAGCACACATCATAGATGTTACATCCACTCAACAACACATGCTGCCAGTACCACACACATCAGCCAACTATCACATGTGTGGACAATCCATGTTTGGTATTAACACTGGTGTATACAAAACAAAGTTGATAATCACTGCTGGGATGCATCATGCCTGCTCAGATACACCTATAAGGATATCATTACCCATTACTGTTCACAACATGCTAACATTGCTACACTGCTAGTAGGTCACCCTGTGCATCAGCACCGTGTTATCCTGTTCCTGCATCAGTGTCACAGATGACAAGAGGTGGCACAGTTTCTTCATATGCACAGGGTGTGTGGTTGTTTTCCAGAGCCTGACAATGACCCAGCCAATCAACATGTATGTGTGTGTGTGTGTGTGTGTGTGTGTGTGTGTGTGTGTGTGTGTGTGTGTGTGTGTGTGTGTGTGTGTTTGAGGGACAATAGTACAGTATGGGTCAGTGTTGATGTGATGTGTGTGTATGTGTTAGCCCTACATGTTGGTAGTATGTGTGTGTGTGTCTGCATGCCCACAGTAGCCCCTTGTGGCTGCCAATTATGGGAGTTTGTGGAACAGCCACAGACTGTACCTGCCAGGCTGTACAGATCACTGTCTCCGGCCACGGACACAGTACCTGTGCCTGCCAGGGGTGACACGGACTGTATCAGGTACTAAGCCAGACTGAGTACTATCATCAGAGGCAGAGGGATGTTGACTGGACCCATGTCCCTGCTGGGACTGGCCAGAGCTACGTGCACATGATCGTCTCGGACAGTCTACCGACAGCCCAGCCACAACATTGCTGGGGCTGGTACTGGCACTACAGGAGTGGCTGGCACTTGGTTGTCATCTGCTTCGGCTGCCAGCTGAGGATGTTGCTGGCATACATCCACGTCGACATCCTGCACTGTCCTGGCACATGGACATAACATTGCGGAGGACATCTAGTGTCTCCCCCAAATGTCTATCAATGACATCGGTGTAATTGCAGATGGCACCGGCAAGGTCATGGATACTGTCATTGATCGCAGTGTTATGAGCCCTCTGCGCCCTTAGTCCCTGCTTGGTGTACCGTTCCATACATGCCTGTGCTTGCATCACAGCCCAGAACATACCTGAGGTTGTGAGACCTGTGCGGGCACACCTGCCAGGGGCATTACGCCCAGCAATGCTCCCATGAAAATCCCTGGACATATGCCTATGTGGTACCATTCTGTGTGTCTGGGCATGGCTGCTGTGTGGGGTTGCATGTGCCATGGATACCACACTTTCCTGGTCAATGCCTACCGTATGCTGTTCCTCACCTAAGGCCATTGGTGTTGAGGGATGTAATGGCAGTATGTATGTGCACATAGATGGGGTGGAAAGCTGTGTACTGTCGATTGGTGGACCACTGACAGACCCTGTCAAACATGCCTGTGCCACTACACATGTATCATCATGGTCACTATTATTGGCAGTGACCTCAGGTACCCCGCTGCACCCATCCAACATTACCTCAGCACCTGTGAGAGGGAGACAGGAAGCACACTTTACCATCTGTACAGGATGTTTGCACACATGCACACATGCACACATGAACACATGCACACATGAACACATGAACACATGCACACATGAACACATGAACACATGGAAACATGGACACATGCACACATGGACACATGGACACATGCACGCATAAACACATGAACACATACACAAATGACCACATGCACACATGCACACATGAACACATGCACACATGCACACATGCACACATGAACACATGAACACATGCACCCATGAACACATGAACACATGCACACATGCACACATGAACACATGCACGCATGCACACATGCACACATGAACACATGCACACTAATACACTACACATTCAAGTTGACACACACACCAACAGCAATATGGAACATAGTCATTAGTGGTTGATGGTGGAGTACAGTATCACAATACAAAGAGTCCTCTCACACGCGTCAGCATACAGGATGTGTGTTGCTCGACAGCATGCAGTGCGAGTGTAGAGAGTCCTTGTAGTTAACAGTATACATGTCATTGATGCATGTGTGTTGTTCACTGATTGCCCTCACCCTGGTAGACAATGTGTACATGACACAACATTGCACTGCAAGTCTAAAACACTTTCCAATGTCATGTGCACCATCACTCATAGGTATACAAACCATATCCGGATGCATACAACTGTCAGGTGTCTAACGATGAATGCTATGTGTAGTACTGCAGGTACTGTAACTGTATGTAGTGTAGTACCATAAGCCACCATCAGGCAGCATCATGTGGTCACTCAAGGACACTGATGCATGTCACACTGGCAACTATCTTGCTGTACCTGACCTGCACCACTTAGGCTACATTAAACAGTTCACAGACAGTCGTTGCATGGGCATGTCAGGTGTTTAGTAGGGAACATTGCCTAACATGACTGTGTTGTGTGTTGACGCATGTCACACTGCCCCATGATAGGCTGTACCCCTAGGTATAGTATATGTGCTGTGTTGATGACATATGGGATACTGGAGTACGACCTTACAGCAGGTGTCTATATACGCCATGTGTATCATATTAACACATACTGCATATGACAAAGTGGTGTATGTTGTGTGCATGTGTATTGACGATGCCTATACAATGTCCACTACAGTGTACCCCACTTGTCTGTGATGCTCTGTGTGTTGCATGTGTATGAGTCAGCTACTCATGTCATTGTGAAGTGCATAGTCACACAGAGAACATGCAGAGCATGCACTATGCGTATGTGTTTAACATGTGTATATGGCCTACAACTCTCCTATGACATGCAGATGTTATATGCTAAATTGACTGTAGCTCACTCACCGGCATGGGTCTCCTGTCTTGCTATTACACCAGAGGGACCTGCAAGGATATGAGACAGTATGTCAGTGTCAACAACTATGGCATTGCTGCTGTGAGTTTGCAATTATACAGTAGTACATGGGTGACAGTCACAGGCATACAGATAATGTCCCAAATTATCAGTATTGCATGACACCAGGCACCACATATTCTGCATACACAGTACACATCTGATTAATGCATATTACAACACTTTGGATAACAGTGGTCTATGGATATGCCATGTTACCTGCATGCTCATTGTCACTGTGCTAGGTGACTCCGGCCTCCATGATGACACAGGTTTGTTGCAACGGTTGGCCAGGAACCACCATGCTGAGGAGCAGCTCTTACACTCTGGTGAGGGGGGGGTGTGTGGCAGCACCACCACCTATGGCAAGCTGTTGTCTGTGGACATCGGAGGCATGCTGCCGGACATGTCTGATTAAATCACTGCAGTGATGGCATACGTGCTCATAAGTCCAGTTATGCATGCCTACATCATTCACCCGACGGACAACATTGTGCCACAGTGCAGTGTGACCATGCTGGTCCTGGCAGTATCTTGAAAACAGTAGATTGTAATGTTGGATGAGTGCATCTCTGATGACATCCTCCTCCTCAGGGGTATATGATGACTTTTGGTTATGTGCCATAACATTGGAAGACAATTAAACAGTAATTGTGAAAAAGACATGTTGCACACTCAACATTCTAATGTACAGACATAATTGAAATGCCATATATAGCAACTTATTGGCTGTCAGCAGATACACACTTTTAATAACACATATGACTGCTAAGACCACAACTGCCTGACAGTGCCTGGCACATGCTAAATACAAAACCATGTTCTGCACAGCCACAAGGTGAAACCAGTATGTAGGACAATACAACAGTACATGGCACACTGTATGTGACACAATGCAACACCTAGCCACAGGAGGTGTATATGAAGCTAATGCATACAGACATTTGTCATCAAGTTAAATCTATGTACAGTACGGTTACGGCACTAGCAGTACACCACACTACTTGTTGATAGCAACCCCCTCAGTAACATATGTGCACATTCACCACTATAGGTGGCATACTGCTGTACTACACTATACATGTTGCTAGATACACACCTATATCCTGTGACACAGATACCACAGAGGACATGTTACAGGCATACCCACACACACACATCAGACATACCTACAAGACACAAGGGTATGGCAACCCAGATTACAGTTACCTGTGTACCATACATTACTGTGTGTCAGCACATACATAACCTCATGCCTGAGGTATGTGATGTGTGTGGACTACAGGTAACAAACAAAAGTGTGTTACCAAGCCATGTGGATATAAACCACACTGTGCAGTTGAGGCATACAGCTTCAGGTAGTACTACAGTCCATACGTGACTTGTATTCACTAGTGTTAACAATCAATAACCATACATGTACTGCTTTAGCCTGCAAAGCACACTCCATTCGAAACATGGGACTACATCACAACGTATGCATTAGTGATTTTCAGCCCTGCTAATAGCATACGGACCTTTGGATGGGATTAGAGCTACAACACTACACAGACTCCCAGTAGGCTATCACACATATACACATCATTGATACATTCACATACACATTCTCCATCACACACAGTCAACCTCACATAGCATGTGTTTCAACAGGTACATGCGTGTGTGTATCATGTCCTAGGTAGCTGATAGGCTGTTATCCATAGAGCCTATGGAAGCATAGACATATGGTACCCTGCACTACGACACACATGTATTGTAGGTTCCTGTGCCCCTGTCATGCAGAGCCACAGGGGTGATTACTGGGTTGTGTTTCCTATCTCACATGCAATCATCATGGTTATTGATGGCAACTGCTAATGAGGACCTTCATATGCTGTTGATAGGTGGTTGGTTCAACAGTATGGTATGTGTCTATGATGATGATGTGCCAGTCAAGCATGTTCTGCTTTTTACATTACAAGGTGTTGGGCAGTAGAGTATGTATCTTGTCTGGTGTTTCATGCACGTCCAACACCTGTGGGTTTGCCATAGCTTTGTATGTTGGCCAGGGGTGGCCTCTGGGTAGGCGGTATGCGACACAGTATACAATTGGTTTGGTAAGACAGTCAGCATAGGGCATCTGTTGTAATCCGGTACCACTCTGTGAGGTATGTGTCTGGCATTTACTGTTGCTGTGTATGTGTTCTGAGGTACATACCAACAGGGACATTGTACTCTATGATGGAACCCTGATGTCTGTTTCCATGGATGACACACATTTACTGATGACATATGGACTGTACTAGTTTTACATGACTAGTGTGGCACAGTGATCATCATTAGGGACACTACTGTCCATCTGTGTCTCGTAGTCTCTTATCACACCTTCGGTGTTGAGCACACTACCACATATGTGTTAGTTCATGGGTACAGGGCTTTAAACAACAGGGATGGCAATACATGTACAACATTCAGCTGGGATGTACATTTCAACATCCACTGGTGTACACATTGATATGCATATCAGCACATATACAGTCCACCTTTCATGGTGGGAATATCAATAATGCTAAGGTTGAGGAGGATACAGTTATGTAATGATATTGCACAGTCTTGTGCAGAATGCATGGAAGGTGTTCTCAGCCCATATATGTTTAGCAGGACCCCATATCTGGGAGACTATATACCTAACAAAGCATACCCACGGCATTTGAACAACACATATATGCCAGCACTGTATGCTGTCTTGTTTGACACACACTACAACCTAGCTAGATATATGCACATAACCTGCACCAACATATAAATATTCGCTTTTCACAAACAGTTGCAGTATGTCCCTTGCTCTATGCACATGTTCAGATGCTCAGAAATCAGACACACATGTATCTTGACATATGTGTGTGCCATACAGACACAAGGTCCACAATGTTGTAAGTCCATACACCTTAAGGATGACCTGTTGGGCCTTGCTATAGGTAGGACAGTTGTCACATGTGTGCATACAGTAATAGTACAAGGGTATACATAGCTGCAAATGATACAACACTATGCTAGCCTGTTACAGTGGTTGCCAATGCTAAGCTACACATTATGTGACTATCATACATGTCTTACTCTGTGACATCCAAGTTTATCTAGGTGTTTGCAATACTCCCCAAAACTGCCATTAAACACAGTACTGTACAGTCCATAGATAACATGTTCAGATGTTTGACATGTACTGCTGACCTACAACTATCACACTTATGTCCCACTGCACACAGCTACTCAACAATTTCTCCATGGCAATACTTATGCATGGCATCAGTGCATACATACCTACTGCTACCACATATGCATGTATCAGAGGATCAACAGTACTAACCATAACCATCTACTACCTGCCAGTAACTACAAACTGTTACATACCTGTATGCCCCTTCCGGGTCCGTCTGTGTATGTAATATTTTTTTTTTTTGGGTACTGAAACGTACTGTTTTTTTTTTTTTTCCTGCTTGCTGTTGTTTGCTATGTGCAACTTGCAATGTAATGACTGCATGTGGGGATAGCAAGTCTTATCTGCTTTTATAGGTATCTGCACATGTTCATGTGATGCCCTCTGCACCAATTGTTGGCCAGCATTTGGTAAATGCATACAGCCTGCTGAGTGGTAATTGCAGTACTCACTGTCATAGCAACCCAATGCTATAAATTGCTAAGGTATGTAGGCGTAGCCCTTTCAGATATTCAGAGTGGGGCCCATGCTTGTTTGCTGTGGAGACTTGTGTAAGTCAGATGGTTGGTATATGTCTTATAAATGAAGCTAGAGGTGTAGACAGTGCTGTACATGTTGTACTCAGACCTGACTGTTGCCACTTCCAACACTAAGCTATCAGTGTAGAGTTTTACTCACTACTACAAATGCTTACACAACATTTATGTGACTATACTGGGAATATTAATGTACTGACTTCTGCAGGGTTATGTTTTTTACTGTTGACATTACCACAGGGTTCGTAGGACAACTGGACAATTCCTGTACTGAGTATGCCTACCTACACAGTTGGTAGATCCTAAACTCACAAGTATATTTTAATTGGGGGGGGGGGGCTTACATACTGAGAGCATTATGCATTAATGTGTGAATATTATCTTACTTGACTTTCAGGATTGGTGTGTACCTGTGTGTTTATCAGGGCAGGTTGTCTGTCTGCATGGTTCCCACCTGTGAACTTACCCAGTTGGTAGCCAGAGGTTACTGTCATTCTTTGTCTGTGCAACTCACAGGTGTTTTCAGCACTGTTACAATGGCATTGTTATAGTCAGTTGCTACCAGTACATGGCTACATCCATTGGTATTTCTGTGTTATACTCCTACATAAGGGTATGCTTGGGGCGGGCCTAAGAAAGCTATTTGCAGAGTGTGTAACAGCAGTATAGCCTATATGCCTGTGTGTTTGGGCCTCTCCCGGGCCTATGGAACAGTCACATACATCTTTGCATGGTGTCATGGATATGTAGTTGAATGTGAGGTACACCTTACACATAATAGGAACAGTAGGTGTATACTTCAGTGAAGCAGTGCATATGGATTAGTACTCCTTTCATGACATACAAGCAGTGTCTACTGTAATTGTCAGCATTCATTGTGTAATAACCCACCATTCTGACTGACGTCAATGCTTTTCTGTGGGATTCTGAGGGACACAGCTAAAATATGTTTCACAATCAGGGACATCCCTGGAAAGTTGACTGAGTTAGGAGGTATGGCCTCTGCCCTACTCAGATATGCCAGTGTTTGTGCTGCTATGATACTGTGTGGGGGTTGTAAAGTGCCTCTGCAACATTATTTTATGCTTGATTGGCTGCTTCTCACATCACACTCATGTAATGCAATCCCACAACAATTACTGGTAAAGATCCACAGAACAGGCTTTGTGTTATGGCCTTCCTATATTTCCTTTACATTCACTCATTGTAATAAATTATATAGTTTTTGCAGCAGAAAGGTATTGTATATCTGTTGTGGCTTAGTGGTACTTCATGCAGTCTTATGTGTCCAAGGTCTAGGGTTCGAGACTGACAAGGGAATTTTAATTTTGCTGCTGAGCAGAACAAGAGCCCTGACCTAGACTGACTAAGGCACTTTTAAGCAGTTGTAAGCGGGTTTGCACAGGTTTGCATGATGCATAGCGATGCTTAGCTAAGCGCACACATGTGCACACTCTCTTAATCCTGCTTACTACTGCTTAAAAGTGCTTACTCCCGCTAACCCCTGCGCTAATTTCTTTGAAAGAAAAGAAAATGGGGAGATAGGAAAGTGGTGAAAAAGGGGGCACAAAGAGGGAAAGACAGTAGGACAACAAGCTCAGGATGTGCAGGATGGGTGTAGGGAAGGTCCATAGCTGCCCATTTCTTTACCAGCAACAGCTATGCATATGTTGCAAATTTGGAGTGAAATTTGAAACCTTCCACCCCTGAGAGAGGGTGACAACAACATAGTTTGTTGTACTGCCAATTAGAATTATCAGTGTACATGTCCAACGGACATGTGTGCGAAATGGGCAGCTATGTATGGGGCATAATTTTTTTTCGGGTACAAATTGCCCCTTTTTTTTTTTTCCCCAGGGGAGAGTGGAAAGTGAGGTAGAGGAAGTAGGTATATTTGGGGAGGTAGGTTGGGTAGGTAAACAGACAAGACAAACAAGACACATACAGGGGCAGAGTATGACACATGGGGTGGGTGAACACAATTGACGGGAACGGATGTTTGGAAATCGCAAGCCCATGAGCCCACAGATGGTAACAGTGGGACTGAGATCCCCACCCATGGGCAGTCACCACTGGACCTTCACAGACCTGAGGGTCACTGCGCTGGGGGCTGCATAGGAGGGGCAGGCTCACTTGTGAGTCTCGCCACTCTCACCTCAAGCTGGCATAGGGGATCAGTGACTAAATGCTGGATCTCCCTGCGCACCACAACTCGGACCCTTCGGAGGGTGACAGGAGGCCCTTCTCTGCCCACGCTTGCAGGGGGGACGAGCCCCATCCCCTGCAGCGCTTCCACCCGAATGTTGCACAGGACCTATGGAGGAGGGTGGCCCGGGCTGGGCACCAGACCTGCTGGTGCCAGGTGCAACTGCCAGCTGAGGAGGGACAGGTGGGTTCACTGGGTCCAGCCTCCCCATACATTTTGTGATTAGGTGTGTTTAATTACAACATAGACAGCAGCATCCCAAGTTAGTTGTAACAGCATGCAGTAATATTCCTATTAACCCAACACACCAGGGTTACAACAGTTGAACAGCAAGCATAACACATGCATGTATTGAACGACAGTGGACATTACAACAGCATGCAGGGATGATTGGTGGCAACAGGCCACCAAGATTGTGGTGTTTTAACAGGGGACATGCATCAAAGTAAGTGCAGATTTTATATAACAATAGGACATATGTCCCAACAAATGTTATGAGATTAGACATACCCATTGGGATGTGGAATCGCATTGTTTATGCAAATGGAGTAGTTTGTAAAAAGAAACCTCCATTAAATTCTTATTAGTACTTTAACTGTACACTACATTCCTATTGACTGCAGGTGTATATCCCCTACATGTATTCTTACACTAGGCAACATGCATTTGATTGCGTTATGGGTTTTGCTACTTCATTATATACCTGACCTATATCTGACATAGTAACTGTCCAGGATGCAGATGTTACTGCTACATACTTGTATTAAATTGACTTGTTTATGTATCTGCACATCTGGATGTGTTCACATGCCTTTTTCACTTGTTTTCTACACAACCCTACTTTTCAGGTAGCATACTAACATTTCTGGGGAACACCTTGACAGGCTACTCGTGTGCCAGATTTACCTATGCATGTCAGCCATTTCACAACTATTGAGGACTGTTGCATACTTCACAGCTACTGGCACTTCCTTCATCCACTTTATATGGGACTGCACTACTGGGGTTTGTCAGCACTTAATACAACAGTAACATTTCTTCACTGCAAGGGTACAACAACATTTCTGAGTAACTGGCACATACACACTGCAAGTATTATACCTTTCTTATTTGCATTATAACACTTTTCTACAGGCTCTCTCCTTTATTTGACATTACACTGCATACAGTAGACCTATTCAGGACATGTTATACCTTTATTGATAGGTTACAAGACTGTTTTTCAGGCTCACTCACTTTTTATTTATGACAGTGCATGCAGAGATAGTATTCCAGACATGTTTTTGCTTTATTCATGGGTTATTACACTCTATTCCTGCCTATCTGACTTATGATATGTAACAGTACATGCAGAGGATTTATTCAGGGAATGAATGTTTTATGCTTCACAGCTACTGCCACTTCCTTCATCCACTTCCTACGGGACTGCACAACTGTGGGTTGACAGCACCTAATACAACAGTACTATTTATTATTGCAAGGGTACAACAACATTTCAAAGTAAGTGACACAGACACACTCCAAGTTTTATACCTTTATTAATTACATTAAACACTCTTTTCTACAGGCTCTCTCCTTTACTTGTTATTACAGTGCATACGGAAGACCTATTCAGGACATATTATACCTTTATTGATAGGTTACAACACTCTTTTTCAGGCCTGCTCACTTATATGTTATGACAGTACATGCAGGGATAGTATTCCAGAGTTATTTTACCTTGATTGGTGGGTTAGTACACTCTATTTCTGGCTCACTGACGTTTGTTATATAACAGTACATGCAGAGGATTTAATCAGGACATTTTATTGCTGTATTATTGGGCTGAAATACTTTTGTCATGCTCACTCACATATATCCTGTAACAATACATGCAGAATATTTACTAACCTGCCTGGTGGTGCAGCCTTAGCAGCCTATCTGCATAGGCTTGCTGATTCATAGCACGAGCACCTGCAGCTGTGGAGTAAATAAAGGGATATTGAGACATACCTATCCATTATTTAGGCTATATTAGTTTGTCTTACATACTGCATTCTATGGCTAGCTACTTAGTAGTGGGGCATCACGCATTTGATGGGCCTCCTGGATCCACTGGTTCAGAAGGTCCTGCTTCCGCCTCCTCAGGTCTGCATGGTGGTGATGGACCTGCTCACCAGTCCGAGGGATGACTGTGGCACTGGTGAGTTCATGAGCCAACTGGTTCCAAGCCTCCGCCTTATACTCCGTTCCTTGGAACTGGCCCTGCAGGAGTCGAGTCTCATGCCGATGGACTAGGAGCCAAACCATATATCTTGACTCCTCGATGCCCCAGCTTTGCGCTCGAAAGCGTATACCCTCTCCAGCACCAGACATTCTAACTGCAGATGGGAGCTACAATCAGTTATGGCGAGTATTCCCGACTATGCGGCTTAAATATGCCGCATTTCCCGCACTTTTCTGTGATTGGCCGTTTTTTAATATTCTCGGCTGACTGCAGACCTGTTTAGCAATGGTTAATCAAACATTTATTACTGTATATATATGTTAACAGTGGATGTTGATCCTAAGCTGTCGTGACTTAGTGGCTCAGTACTTTGATTATGGTGCACAGTGTCCTGGGTTCAAACCTTATCATTGCTTTTTATTTTACTACTGTCCAGACAGGTTAGGGGGCATGGCTGTGTTTAAGCAACTTTGCTCTACATTGCTCCACGTTGCCCAACGGTGTGCTGGTTGAAGCGGTGCACACCTCCACGTAAACCAATTGCGCTGGGTAAAGTGCTATTTAGCTATGGGCAACTACATTGCACTGGGTAAAGCGCTATTTAACTATGGGCAACTACACTGCGCTGGGTAAAGCGTGAGTTAGCTAGGGGCAACTATATTGTGCTGGGTTAAGCGTTGCTTAACTGCGGCCAATTATATGTCAGGTTCCTTTATAAATATACATTTTGTTCACTGATACATAAGCCATTTGAATGCTTTTTAGTAAAATTTTCATCATATAGGTCAGGAATTATTTCATATACTAATTTGGAACAGAAAATAGGAAGGGGAGGGGTGGAACTCAAACCGTGAATGCCTCCTCTTTGTGCGAACGCTCTACCACTAAGCTATTACTATTTGGCATCATTTGCATAAACATTCCTTATTATGCTGTTCCATGTCAAGATTGCTAACTGCAGCTAAGCAATGGGCACACATGTGCATACACGTGCAAATACGGGCAGCTATATTGGGAATTAGAAAAAAAAATTAATAGTTTTACTTTTTATAACTGTACTGGGGTTTGCCATGTCAGTGAGTGTAGTGTTGGGTACATGGACATTTGAGCGGACTCACTCTTGTGTGTTGACATTTTGTTTTTTAACACACTTGCAGGGGCGTAGACCTTTCAACTGCTCGGCAGTCGGACACACCCCCTGCTTGCCTGCACGGTCCGTGTTGGACTTGGGTTTGAGTCAGCGTGCCCTCATGAATATTCATGGCATGCTGATATCATACCGTTCAACTGCAGCCTCTGAGTAAGACTTACTTAGTCTTACACGGAGGATTCGTGAATCCGGGGGTTTGTTTTTTGTTTTTTTGTTTATTGGTAAATACTCAAAGTATAAAACTGTTAATTTCCTTTAAAAGCTCAAACATATACTTTATAGTTCTCAGAGGAAAATGTTTAATAGTCACAATAAAACATAAAACAAAAAATACATAGTGTAAATAACCTAAGATGATTTTAACTTTATTATCTTTACATACCAATGGCTTAAACAATCATAGCAAGAGATCAAATCTACTGAAATATTTAAAACTGAACAAAGCACAAATTGTCTTCCTTCAAAAAACGAATTTCAAAACAAATGACAATTACAAATGGAATCCTAAGGAATATATGATATTGGCGCAATCCACTTATAAGACAATGACAAAAGGGGTAACAATTTTATGGAAAACAAATGCGATTAACCCAGAAATCATTTATAAGTATGAAGGTAAAAAAGGCCTTCGGGCATTAGTAATAGTTAAATATAATAACAGAATATGAACCCTAGCCAATGTATACTGTTTCCCAGGCATTGGAACAGGAACTGTTAAAAACACTTGGATTTCATTTCCAATAATTATAAAGGCAACTTAATATTAGGAGGAGATTTTAACTGTATATTTGATATTTCTTAAACGACAAATAAAAGACCGCTGTATATATCTGCTGTATCAAAAGCTTTAAACAAGTGGGTAGAAAAATTTCATCTTGTAGATACTTTCAAATTTAAAGAAAATAAATCTTTGTTGTTTTCCCATCAAGATCACAGATTTGGTAGCCAAACTAGAATAGATAAAATATTTGCTACACATGACTTACACTCTAAAATCATTAATTTCTCAATCAATCCCTGCCCCTTTTCAGACCACAATTCATTGATACTAAAACTTCAAAATGGGTACAAACCATTAATATTTAACTCCAGAATTCCAGCATAAGTCACTCTAAGGAGATCCAATATCTGTCTGCTTGGGATGACATGGTTGACAGACCACGATGCTTTGCCAGAGATGCCCTGCATCTGTCGCCCCTGGGATTCCAGATACTGGCTAAGGCTCTTGCTGCCCCTATAGTGTCTTTTTTAGGCAAGGTTCAAATGACAAGGAATCTGAATTTGTACCCCCAAACCACTCCTGCCTCAGAAGTGACAGACTTCATAAAAAAGGTGGAGGCATTGCACTACCATTCCCTAGCACCTTCACAGTTATTCCGTACTCAAAACCTATACCCACTTTTTCCAATGCAGAGCTTATTGTCACCTTACTAAAACTCAATACCTGTAAATCACCATGTGTCATAGTCATATACATACCACCCTGGCAACAATATTCCTATTTTGGAGGAAATTCTGACCTGGACAACCAATAACATTCATAATGAAACTGTAATCCTGGGTGATGTATACATCAACTGGCTTGATATCTCTAACAACCCCTCTACAGCTATTAGCCTACACAAATTCACTCAGCTAATCTCAGATATAACCAGACAAGATAACAAAAACAAACATGGATCCATCTTGGACTGGATTTAAGTTTCTGACCCTGACAAAATTTCCTCATCTGGCACACTGCCAGATTGCATTAGTGACCATTCACCAACATATATAATATGCAAGCCCACCTCTATACCACACATACACCAATACCATTACACCAGAGACCTATCTCACTTCTCCCCTGATAACCTCAACAATATCCTCCAGAACATTAGCTGGAGTCCATTAAAAACTATCCCTAAAATGATGCAGTAGAATTCTTTAATTCTACATTTCTCAAAATAGTAAACAGCCTAGTCCCACTCAGACATAAGAGAATTAGAGTAAAACATGCTACCTGGCTTACAAAGCCTACAAAGCAAATTATGACCTCTAGAGACAAAGCCTGGAAAAAAATAAAACTGCATCTAACCGCTTAAACTATAAGCAACTTCGCAACCAGGCCAATCGCTTAGTTATACAAAATAAAAAAGATTACTTCCAAAACATCCAAAATCAGCACAGACAAAACCCTAAAACCTTCTGGAATGCTATAAACTCCTTGCTCCACACAGGAACAAACAACAACCCTTGCCCTAACCCTGACAAAAACACCCACCAATATAGCCTCACTCTTTAACACTTACTTTATTGATACCATTGCAAAACTAACAACCTCCTTCCCACTGATCAATACCAACTCTCAAACTATACCCTCAGGACCTACCAGCACCTGCCTTCTACCTACTTTCTCTCTATCACCCATTCCAACATCTACCATCCAAAAACTTCTCCACAAACTAAAACCTTGCACTAACGCCCCAGATAACCTACCTTCAGAATACCTACAACTAGCTGCCACTTCTATAGCCTATCCTGTCAGTATGCTCGTTAATAGATCTATTCAAGAATCCTGTATTCCTGACATTTGGAAAAAAGCATTTGTCCTTCCACTCCACAAAGGCGGCTCTAATTCAGATATCTCAAACTTCCGTCCTATTGCCATACTTTCCCCCATCTCCAAAATTCTGGAGAAATGCACACACACTCAGCTCATTAACCACTTAATAAAGCACCAAATTCTCTCTCCGACTCAGCACGGCTTTAGACCAGGACATAGCACCAACACAGCCCTAATGTCATTCTTGGACACAGTAAATAGAGCCCGTGATGCCAGTTCCTTAGTCTCTGCTCTCTTTCTAGATTTATCTAAAGCATTTGACACTATCTCCCACTCCCTCCTACTAACTAAACTCTCCAACCTTAACCTAAGTTCCCCTTCCCTAAAATGGCTTACTAGCTATCTCAGCAATAGACACCAAGCCACTATATGGCAGCAGTCCCCCTCTCCTTTTATGAGCACTAACACAGGAGTCCCTCAAGGTTCAATTCTTGGTCCCCTCTTATTCAGCATATTCGTCAATGACTTTCACAATTTCCTAACCAACAGTACTGTTATCCAATATGCTGATGATTTGACCATCCTCTGCTCCTCTAAATCTCCCACTGTTCTGCAGCATCTTAACCAAGAAGCCTTTTCTTCCACTGAAACATGGATCTCCCAAAACCACCTAGCTCTTAACCCCAGTAAAACCAAACTATTAGTATTCTCCCCCACTAAATCCAGCCATATTGACAAACTTCTTTTCTCTATCCATTCCCAAAACAATACTACCATAATAGTGGTCCCAAGCACCAAACTATTAGGTGTCATCATAGACGATAAATTAACATTTGACTTTCATATTTATAGCAATATTAAAAGAACCCACCAGAAACTCGGTGCCTCTACAGACATAACTACTTTCTCAGTCACTCAACAAGAATAGCCCTTGCTTCATCCTTCCTGCTTCCAACTCTTCTGTATGGTGCTCCCATCTTTACAAATTTACAATCACACTTAAAAAAAAAAACTAGACTCCTGCTATAACAAAGTCGCCAAATGTGCCACTAATGCAAAAAACTACACACACCACTGTTCCTCATTATATCAGCTCAACTGGCTAGAATCCCCTCACCAACTTAATTATCTACAACTTATGACAGCCCACAAAATAATCTACCAACCTGAATCCTGCCATTCTTTATCCTCCATAGTAAACCTGTACCATCCTAATCGCCAACTTAGATCTGAAAGCAAAATGTTACTATCAGTTCACCAACCCAAATTATCAGTGGGCCAGATGTTGTGCTCCCATACTGTCTCCAAGCTATGGAATAATCTTCCCACTACTATCAGAACAATCAGTACTCCTGCCACTTTCAAAAAGACACTCATACTACATCTCTCCTCTCACTGGCTATGCTCCTGCACCCCATTTACCCCAACAACTAACTCCCCCTCTGAAACTACAGATACATATGCCTTCTGTAGATTCATATGCCAACGCTACCAATATATTACTCTAGAATGTTAACATGTTGACTTGTTTTTTTCTGCTTATTCCTATTATTTTGCTAAAATGTAAATTATTATCAACATACATTGTTCTATGTACTTATGCCAAGATTATGTAATTATGTCAATTTCTTATGTATACTTCTTATGTAATCATGTGGAGCTTTTCTCCCCGGGCCTCCTCTGAAAATGGGCTCTTTCTAGGCCCAGTGGACTTTCCCAGTAAACAAATGCAATAAATAAATAAAATAAATAAATCTCAAAATGCACTCACTCGAGGCACTCCTTAAAATGGAGAACATCGATATCGGTGCAGTGACTGAGACCTGGTTCAGGGCTCCAGAGAGCACGCCTGCACTACCAGGCTATAACTCATACCACACTTTTTGGCCATGTAATTTGGACCGAAACACCAAAGGTGTAGGTGTGTCCATATTCATTAAGGATATCCACACTTCCAGTCTAGTTGCTCAGCATAATGCATCTGAGGTTATCCAAGTGCAACTAACTCTGGGCAAAACTGCAATCCAAATTGTAGCTTGCTACAGATCCCCCACAATGCCCCAGGATTCCCACTCCTCTTTTCTTGATGTATTGGAAAATATTAGGGTTCAACCAAACACCCTAATAATGGGTGACTTCAACTATCCCACCATTAACTGGGAAAACTACTCATATACCAACTCCTTAGCTCATAAACTCCAATGCCCTGGATCAGCTTATCCACACCCCCACCAGGGGCAACAATATCCTAGACCTAGTCATTACCAACATGAGTGACCGGTGTTCCACACCTGAAGTCAACTCCTCGTTGGTCTGATCCAACCATAAGCTAATCACCCCTGATATCCACATCTCACCCCCCCCCCCCATTAAGAAAACCATGGTAAAGAATTTCTCCAAATCCAACTTCATGCTTCTTAAGACAGAAGTGGTGAACTTTATGACACCCATGCAGATGGACAATACAGTTACAACTGCCAAATCCTATGCAAATGCACTCTATAAGCACTTACATGAGTGCATGGATCATGCTATCCCAAACAGAACCAAGATGCTATCCTCGGAAAAAGGAAGCCAATCTGGTGGTCCCTTGCCATAAACAAACTGTACAACAGAAGGAAGAAACTGTTGCAAAAGAGAGTAAAATCCCATGAGTGGAGGAGCTCCCTGGTCAGCCTCAGTAAGAAGCTGAGATCCCTTATAAGATCCTCCAAAGCTAGCTATGAAAACAAAATCACCATTAATTCTAAGGATAACCACAAAGCATTCTATAGCTATGTCAAGAATCTCGATGGCAACACTCAGATCTGCTCTGAATTACAGCACAATGGCACGAAAATTACAGAACCGACTGATATTGCCAACATCCTGGCAAATAGGTTCAGTGCTAACTTTACCCCCCCAAAGGGTCCATATCTATACAGGAAGAATGCAGATTCCCTGTAATCACAACTATGCAGGTAAAAGCTGCACTCTCTAAAGCCACAAACACAGCATCCATGGGACCGGAGAACATCCCAGGCTGTGTTTTACATGAACTTCAGAATGAACTGGCTCCCCACCTAAGCACCATGTTCAATAATAGCCTCGCATCAGGCTTTGTGCCCACTCAATGGCACACAGCAACAGTTATCCCACTCCACAAAGGGGGAGCCATCACTGATCCCGGAAACTATCACCCTATTAGCCTGACGAGCCGGTCTGCAAGGCCATGGAATGTATCATCATGGAACTCATAAACAAAGACATTGGTAACCTCCAAACTCTGGATTCCCACCCAGTTCGGGTTTGTGAAAGGCAGATCATGCCTCTTGAACCTGATCAACTTCTTTGAGGCAGTCACCAAAGCCGTTGATGAGGGTAAGGTGGTTCACACATCCTATCTTGACCTCGCCAAGGCTTTCAACACTGTCCCCCATTCTGGAATTATAGCTAAACTCACTAAACTAGGTATAAATCCCTACATCACAAGATGGGTTGCCAACAGGCTCACTGACAGAACCCACACTGTAAAAGTTGCAGACTCCAAATCTGACCTCAAACCACTGACAAGTGGTATACCACAGGGTTCAGTCCTGGGACCTTTCCTGTTTGGTATCTACTTCTCTGAAGTACAGGCTAACACAGAAGGCCTTTGGCTAATGAAGTTCACAGATGACTGCAAACTAGGAGCCATAGTCAAGTCCCCAAATGATGCGGACATCCTACAGAAGGGCCTCGCTGAGACAGATGCCTGGTGTCAGAGCCATGGCCTCAAGCTCAATGCCAAAAAGTTCAGTGTCATCCCCTTTGGTAAAAACTCTGTACCCCTGAACTACCACATAGGCAGCAATCTACTTAACACAGAATGTGTGATAAGAGACCTTGGGACCCAGGTGGACAGTAGTCTTTCTTTGATAGTCACATCATCACAGTAGTCAGGAAGTCCTTCTACATGGCACACCTCATCATAAAAGGGTTCTCATCCAGGAAAAAAGAGGTCATTGTTCCCCTCTACTCGACACTCATTAGACCCATTTTAGAGTACAATGTCCCTTTTGGAATGTACCTCACAAGACATTTGCAACATCTGGAATGGCCACAGAAGTACCTCACAAAGAGGATTACTGGCCTCAAACAAATGCCCTACACTGACCATCTCAAAAAACTCCAGCTTTACTCCGTAGCATATTGCCTACCCTGAGGTAATCTCTGCCTAACATATAAAGCTATGTCAAACCCAGAGCTGTTGGACATGCTACACCTAAAGAAATCCCAATCCCTCCAAGCTACCTAGCTAGGGACCTAAACCTTGTCACCACAATAAACAGGACATGCTGGTGGGATAGATTCATGTCCCAGAGACTTCCCATACTCTGGAACAGGCTACCCATCTATGTCAAGCAAAGTTCTTCATTAGCACTCTTCAAGAAAAATCTTGATGAGTGGATGGGAAATAGGAAATACACCCCGGGGATAACTTCTGTGTCTCTGCTTAACAGTGGCACAGGAAAATAACTTTCTTGGGTGGCGCAAGCCAGGGAACCTTGTTGGCTAGGCGTACGTAGGTCCTTGGGCTGATATCCTAGTACCTACCTATGAACCTATGAACCTATAAAATTAAAGAGTTCAAACCCTGGTTGTTATCTGAATTACAGTTCTTCTTAGATATTAATTACACCACAGAGATAAATAAAATAATGTTATGGGACTCATTAAAAGCTTACATATATGGTAAAACCCTAACTTAGTATAAAAAAAAATCAGAGAATGGGATTCTGAATTATTAGATCTACAATCCAAACTTTTGTCAGTAAAAGCTGAAAAAAAAATCTAAATCATTTGGAGATGAAAAAGAAACTAGAAGTATTAAACAATAAATACAATGAAATTCTAACAAATAAAACTAGTTTAGCTTTAGAAAACCTAAAATGTAATACCTTGGCCACTTCTCCCAAATATCTACATAATTTATCAAATCAAAATACAATCAAAAGCTAATAACATTAAAAGTATCTTCCATGAAAAGAAAGGGAAAATGTCTCGGATATAGGCAACATTCTTGATGCCTATAGAAATCACTATATTGAACATTTCCAAAAAGAAAATATTCATATCGATCAATTAAATCTAGATGAAAAATGTTCTAATATAACAAAAAAAACAGAAAAATTAAAACTAGATCTGCAAGCACCCATATCCTACAAAGAAATTACAGATACAATAAAAGAGGGTAAAAAATAATAAAGCTCCAGGTATAGATGGCATGATTATGGAAATATATAAACATTTTCCTTCAAAGATACTATCCCTCTTCCATAAAACTCTATTAGAAATCCAGTCACAAGCTTTAATACCACCCGCTTGGAGATATTCCTTAATCACACAAATCCTAAAGGAAAACAAATCCCAAACCTCTGTACCTCATATAGACCTATATCATTATTAAATAATGACTATAAGATATTCATGACAATATTAACTAACAGAATGAAAATACCACTATCCAAAACAATAAATAATGATCAGACTGGATTTATATATCATAGACAAACACATGACAATATTAAAAGGATAATTTCTCTTATAGATTATGTTAATAAAGGAAATAAACACTCATAATTGGCTTAGCTATAGAGAAAGTCTTTATTTCCTAAATTGGGACTATTTATTCAAAATCCTAATGCTATTTGAATTTCCTGCATCCTTTGTTCATCTCCAACAGAATATATATATATATATATATATATATATATATATATATATATATATATATATATATATATATATGTATATACAAATAGTTTAGAGTATGTCAAGTTAGGGCCTTTTACCTCTGAATCTATACATATAACAAAAGGCACTAAACAAGGATGTCCCATGTCACCAATTCTATTTGCTCTGGCTATTGAAATAGTGGCAGAGTCATTTCATAACAATATAAAAATCAAAGGTATAGATGTTTATGAACAATACAATTCTAAAATAATGCTATATGCTGATGACATGTTACTAACATTATCTAATACAAAAGAGACATTAGAAGAACTAGACATATTAATTGACAAATTTCACATAAATAAAGGACTCCATTTCAATAAATCAAAATCAAAATTTTTATTTTTGAATAAAAAAAAGAACTGCAGACTAAGGGGGATCACATCATAGGGAAACAAGAATCTACCTTAAAATATATCGGAATTGAATTAGTTATGCAAGAATAATGAATTAGTCTCAAACAACTACAATAATATCATCAATACAATTAAAATCTCTGTGGAAAAATGAAACAAAATAATATTAACATTTGAAGATAGACTACAGTTAATAAAAATGGTTGTACTGCCCAAGATCCTATATATAGCCTTGGCAATACAACTGTTACCAGAAAGGAATATTCTTAAAGAAATAAATTCATGCCTAAGAAAATTTTTATGGTTTCCTAAAAGAAACAGAATAGCTTTAATACATCATATCAGACCATAGAAACAGGGAGGATTAAACATTCCTGATATGGAAACATATATAAAGGCATCAATATTTAAAATAATCTCAGATTGGATAAGCCCAAATTACTCTGCAAATTGGAAAGAATTACTAACTGTAATATCAATAAATTAATTTGATTTACAAAAAAAAAATTCAAATAGATAAAAACAATTTGCCATGGCACATATGTATTAGTATGCAATATAACATAGCTAAACCCTCTAAAACTCATATGATTAATTATTACATTGACTCATTTAGGAAAATTATTATTACAAATCTGGTTTGATCTTTTAACACCATTTATAGTCACAAAGAACTTTCCACATAAAATATATAGAGAAATTATTAATGCCTGGGAACAGAAAGGATTTGTTTGTTGGCTCCAATGTATCAAAGACCTAAAAGTTTTCGATATACAAGTAATAAAAACAACATACAAAATTCCACAACAGGACTGGCTAAGTTTACAGAGTATTTTGTCATATTCGCAAGATTTAAGTAGAATAATTAACGATTCTTCATTTAAAGAGATACTTAAATTTGCAAAATACATATATCAAATCATATATAATGACTTTGACATGGGAAACAGTATTTCAAAATTTAACAAAATATCGATAAACTATAAGCCTCACACTAAGACGCTGTCCGGTTCGATTCTCAGCTAGAGCGTCTTCTGCATGGAGACATGCATGAATGGGCGTACCTTCGTTGAAGGTTGTGCTTCAGGGCTGGTAACTCGGCACGTAAAAATCAACTACCAATCATTAGCGGACCGGAGTTCCGCTGTGGCGACCCCTAACCGGGAAAAGCTGAAAGACACAAACAAACATCGATAAACTATAAAACAACAACCAAAACCTCATATTGGAAATATATAACAAAAGGACACTCAATACAGTTAACTGAAGATATTAAAACAAATATCTTATTATCAGTAAAATATACATCCTTTACACAATACTGGAAAGTTTTTAATTGGAAATACTTGCACAGAGCATTCTTAACCCCAGATAGAATCAGTAAAATTAGTTCTTCCATAAAAGGAATATGTTGGAGATGTGAGCAAGTACACAGTGCAGATTGGAACCACATTTTCTTTGATTGTTTTAAAATTAAGCCATTTTGGAATGGTATTAATAACTTTCTACAAGCTTTATTTAATGAATCATTTTATTTAACTAAAGCTCTTGTATTATTAAATGTGAACAAAGGTCCTCATTTGAATAGGTCAAATATGTATCTAGTATGGGCTACACTTGCAATTTCAAGGAAGTGTATAACAAGAAGATGGAATACAAACACAATACCAACTTTGGAAGACTTCTATAGCCTACTGAAGACCACAGCTTTATTGAAAATTAAAATTAAAGAACTAAGAATTTATCCAAAGCCATTTATCAATAACCCTTGGGGAAAAGTCTTATTGTTGATTGACACTATACAATAATTGATCAGACACTCTGATAATGGATTGGACATACTTATAAAGTAACTATATACATTAAGACCTGTTATAGTATCAGGCTAATGTAAATAGTGTACATAGTTATTTAAGATGTTATGTATAAATAGTATGGAATTCATTCAAATGTATTTGAAAAATAAAAAAAAAATTGAGAAAAAGAAAATATTGCAGTGGTTCAATTACAACCCCTACCTCCCAAAAAAGATAGCCAGAAAGAAACGACTGGCGTATAATATTTTAAAAAAGGCATTACCTAACACTTCAGGTTGCATAAGTAATGATAAATGTTTTACAGGCACATAGATGTTGGCACATGGCCAACATTATTTTATCAGTAAGCATTAAGAAGAAACCATTGTCTGAAAGTTTTAAGTCAAATAAAATAATTTACTGTCATGTGGTTTTAGTTGTTTATACACCATACCTCTCAAACTCTTAGAGCAAGAAATCTGGACAAAGCCTTAAAATGGGAGAGAAAAAGGCCAAAAAATAGGGGCACATTTTAAATGTTGCTCTTACAAACTTAGAAAGTTGATAGAATAACAGGTTTTGCATTAGCATGAATTTTCTAAAGGATATGAAGTCTGAAGCTCACGTCTGTCTTTATTTTCTGACTTCAACCCTCCATGATCTGCCAATGATTTGCAAGAAAACTACACTTTTATGAGAAACACACCAAAAATATGGGGCAAAGATCTGGGCATTCTCCAAAGATCTATACAGTTGACAGGTATGGTCACACACACACACACACATGCATACGCGCACACACGCACACACGCACACACACACACATGCATACGCGCACACACGCACACGCGCACACACGCACACACGCACACGCGCACACACACACGCACACACACACACACACACACACACACACACACACACACACACACACACACACTCTTTTACTTCTGTAGATCCCATATTTTACTACAGGGCCACTAGACTAAAGCACATATCCTAAGGGCTTTAGATTAATTTCTTCCTGCCACTTTCCTGCCTTAACCTCATTTTGAATTAGTTATTTGCATAACTAATGATAACTGTTTTACAGGCACATAGATAAACACATATGCATATTTATTTTGCAAATGCTGCATAAAGTGATGTTTTTTGTACTTGAGAAGGCAACAGTGTGACTACTGAAGACGCTGCTCTTTTTATTAGAAGCATACTTTGATTTAAGGTGCATAGTGTAATTAATAACAGTTCTGGGTAAAAGTGTTAGGTTTTATTTTCCAGTTCTGATGTAACTTTACTTCATTTTGATTAAGTTATTTTTGTATGCTCACCTTGTGTAACATTTCACATGGCAGTTACTTTTAGATTAGGCCATATGTTTTTCATTTAGTATCTAAAATCTTGACATATGTATTATATAGTCTAAAATGGGTATTAGAGTACAGTGTGTTTGAGTCCAGACCCCTAGAGGAAAGTTTTTAGCAGGATTTAAGTGTTATACATGGGATCTACTACTTTTATTTACATAAATTTTATTGTTTGTCTATTATGGAGAATACAATAGCTATTTGTGAAATACTGACTGTCTTCTCATTTACCCCTTGAAATCCACTAATCATGAAGTAATATGTGCATGATGTCACTAGCAAATCTGCATTCCATGTCAATCATGCCACATTTGCATATTGTATCACCGGCTCCTGGCTTGTCAGTCATACAGGCTATGCCCATTCCTGCGCAAAACTGTCGGGGGGTTAATAGACATCAACAAACCAAATTCTTTCGTATCCTTAAACATGTGCAGGGACATTCACCCTGACCTAAGTCCCATTCTTACCACACAGACAAAAAAAACTAAAACTTATCACGCTTAACATCATGAGCAGGTGCAATAAACTGACACTCTTTCATGCCTGGTTAAGACACTATAACCCAGACATCCTTGCTATTACAGAGACATGGCTAAAACCAGAAATAAAAGATATGGAAATTCTTCCTCCTGGTTACAACATTATCAGAGTAGACAGAGCACATAAAAGGTGGTGGAATAGCCCTAATTTTCACTAACAACTTGATAGTTTCCCCATACTCAAATACTATACCAAAATTCTGCACAGCCAAAATCCTTATAACATTTTTAAACTGTAACTCATCTAAGAACATCTGCATAGTTGTTTTATACAAAACATTCCCATTCTAGAAAATATTCTAGCCAGGATATCTGAAACAATACCAAACAAAACCATTATCTTAGGGGATGTTAACATTGACAGGCAGGCACTAACCTCACACCACCCAACAAACAGTATAAACCTCTGTGGCTTTACTCACCTCATAAATATTCCTACCAGATATAGCAAAAATAACATCCAACACTCCATCCTGGACTGGATACTAGTCTCAAACCCTTCCAACTTTACATCCTCGGGCAAACTTCCCGACTCCTTAAGTGGCCACCTACCAGCCTATGCTCACAGGACTATCACTCAACTCACAAAGCAACACAAGTTCAAAACTTTACACAACCTACAAAAATTCAGCTAAGAGGTATTTAATGAATCTCTGAAAGCTATAGACTGGTCCGTCCTAAAAATACTTTCCCTTAGTGATGCAGCTAAACATTTCAACAGCACCTTCCTAAGCATTCTTAATTCCCCAGCCCCTCAATGAACAAAAAGAATAAAAAATAGCCATGCCCCATATCTCACCAAATCATGTAAAATTCTAATGAAAGAACAGGGACAAAGCATGGAAGTGCCTGACTAAAGAATAAAAATGACATAAATCTTCAGTTATACAGACACACCACAATCAAACAAAAAGACAAATATTGCATGACCAAAAAAATCACACTATTCCTACATTCAAGATAACCACAAAAACAACCCTGAGAAATTCTGGTCCTCACTACTCAACTCAGGAAGTAAAAATAATCCCAATCCATACCCCAATATACCACCTCTTCAAACAGACACCAAATTCAGCGCATAATTGATAGAGTCCATATCCATCCTAAAAGTAAACCAACTCATCCACCCAACTCACTACTTCTACTAATACTGCCAATACTAACCTCTGCACACCCCACACATTACACACACACACACAACCAACCCCCCTCAGTCATAACCAAAACCAAACCATCCCCAGCTGACTTTTCAGCCCATCCCTTTATATCAAATAGAAGGAAACTACTACAAAACCTGAAACTCGCTCAACCTCAGCAGACAAACTCCTACCAGAATACCTAAAGCTTGCCACAGAGGCAATACCATTCCCTGTTAGCCTCCATAGCTGAATCACATGTCCATAACCTATAGAAAAGATCACACATTATCCCTTTACATAGGGAGGCAACTCCACTGACATCACAAACTTTTGTCCTATTGTAATCTTGCCCCCCCCCTAAGATTCTAGAAAAATGTGTGGACCTACAACTTCTCCACCATCTTACACACAACAAACTAATTTCTCACACTCAACATGGCTTTACAACTGCACACAGTACCTCAACAGCCTTATTATCTTTCAAGCACTCTGTCAACAAAGCCTGTGACACTGGCAAACTAGCACCTGCAGTATTTCTAAATTTGTAAAAAGCATTTGACAAGGCATCTCACCCCAAACTCTTTAAAGAACATTCCAGCATTGGTCTATCATCCTCCTTATTTCAGTGGTTTTCTAGCTACCTAGTTGACAACTGGCAAGCAGTAAAATGGCAGAGCACTATCTCTCCATATCACATCACCCCCACAGTGTACCTCAAGGATCCATCCTTGGCTCATTAATATTTAATGTCTTCATCAATAAGTTACATACATCCTTCTGTAAAGGCACTCTAATCCAATATGCAGATGACTCCACTATCATCTGTGTATCAGGCACATTAAATCACATACAACACATAACACTAAAAACTTTCTCTTCCATAGAAACATAGCTCTCCAGTGCAGAATGCCTACTGAACCACCCCCCCCCCAAAACAAAGCTCCTTCTATTCACTCACAAACTTCATAGCTCAAAAAAAAACAAACTTTAAGATCTTTTCAGCCAACAATACTGAAACTGAATTGGTTCAGCATACCAAACTACTAGGTGCCACAGTTGAAGATATTCTCAAGTTCGACCTACACATACAAAACAGTATGAAAAAAAAACACCAAAAACTAGGCATTCTATACAGGAATAAAAACTTCCTTACAGCAGCTACCAAAATTACCCTGTCCAAAACCTACCTCTTGCCCTCACTGTTATATGGGGCCCCAATTCTAATTAACTTAGAGCTCCCTAAGAAAAAAACTAGAAAGCTGCTATAACAAAATTGCCGAATTTGCCATAAATGCATCCCCTCTAACTCATCACTGTAAAGCTCTACATTCGATAAAATGGCTTGAACTCTCCCTCCACCTCCAATCCGTACAACTTACTACGGTATACAAAATCATCCACAACCCACTAGCTTGTCCTGCTCTTAGCCCATTAATGAAGCTTTATATACCAAATAAACATTTCAGATCTGAAGACAAACATCTCCTCACAACTTATAAACCTAACAAAACCCCAGGCCTAAACCTTTACTCCTGCTCTGCAGCAAAACTATGAAACTCCCTTCCTTTAACTATTAAAACTGCTACTAACCTCACTCTTCCAAAACCTCTAATAAAAAATACTTCAACAAAGTGTGAATCTGCTCCTGTATAAGCCCAGGCTGAAGTACTCATACCTTTTTCTACCTCTAGTTTCTCTGTCCCCACTACTAACTTACCTTACCCTCCCTTCCTCTACACATACTCCCCTGAGGTTACATTCATACCTTTTCCACATCTATTCCTACTATGCCATCTATCACACCCTACCCTTCTCTACTCAGACTATCCTATGCCTTCACCAATATAATCTGTTACCATATTTCATGACCTCTAGAATATTAATAATCATTATGATTAATCATCTATTATATAAATAATGCTACATCTTCATATTAATAGACTTTTCATATGCTTGAACACTATGACTTTATTATGTCTGTTGAGTTTTTATTCTGACAAATTAATGTGTAGTTTTTCAAATTTTGTGCTTGAATGTTATGACTTTATTATGTCTGTTAAGTTCTCATTTTGACAAACTAATGCATTGTTTTCATATTTGCACTTGAACGTTATGCCTTTATTATTTCTGTCTAGTTTTTCATTCTGTTAACCATATGTATCTGGAGCTTTCCTCCCAGAGCCTCCACTGAAAATGGGTACCTAATGACCCAGTCGGGCTTTCCCAGTAAACAAATGCCAAATAATAGATCAGCAGATCCTGTTTGGGCATCCTGCAGACTACTGCAGGACCAGAAATGAGAAAAAGAGACTTTTTGTGCTAACTGCAAATACATTTTGTTGAATTTTCTAATTTTTGCTGATTTTTGGTTGTTTTTATTACCTGCACTTCTCAGAAAGCTTAAAAAGTAGACTAGGTACTTATTTCACTGTATTTCTAGCTGTAAGTCATTTTCCAGTTGTGCACTTGCCTTGCTTTATTTAAAAAGTTTAAATTTTCAAATTATGTTTTAATTGAGTTTACTGTTCTGGGCTATACACTCAAGTGCATTAGCCTTTCTGTGCTTATTTACTCTATAACTGCATTGTTTAGCCTAATTTAACCAAAAAAAAATTCTATCTTGTTTGCTAATTTCCCACCTTTTCTAACTAGAATAGCCCAGTTTCCAGGCTTTGCTGGTTTCAGGACTTCAGTGTTCAGAGCTATCCAGACCTTGCTGTGGTAGAGGGAAGTCCTACTGCTTACCAGTGGGACTGGTGAGCATTGTACTGCCTATCTAACACTAGAGGAGTGGCTTCCAGCTCTGAAATTGTAATTGTATTGGCCATTTTGCGCTGATTTCTATCCCTTTCAACTTTCTGGCATAAATGCACACATTTATATGTGTTTGAGCTTGTTTTGGGTCAGCAAATCCTGTTTAGGCATCCTGCAGACTACTACAGCACCAGAAATTAGAAAGAGAGACTTTTTGTGCTAACTGCAAGTACTTTTTGCTAAAGTTTCTAATTTTTGATGATTTTGGTCGCTTTTATTACCTGCACTTCCCAGAAAGCTTAAAAAGTAGACTAGCTACTTATAAGTCTAATGGTGCTGTAGCAAAAGGGCTCCACAGTGCCCCCCACCACACCACCTGGTGCCCCCATCCTGGTCTACCTACACCAAATACATACTGGAAAAGTGCCCCTGCTAGACCAGCCTCCTAGGCAGACACATTGTACTGCCTATCTAACACTAGAGGAGTGGCTTCCAGCTCTGAAATTGCAATTTTATTGGCCATTTTGTGCTGATTTCTATCCCTTTCAACTTGCTGGCATAAATATGCGCGTTTGGGCACATTTGCATACCGTGCAGCACCTCGGGGCGAAGGTTAAACTATTCCTGGTGCCAGAAAGTCGACTATTTGAATTGTCCCTTAGAACTAGCTAGTTTATCAGCAGTAGCATTAAAATCTGTATACCTGTGACTAGCACTTGCTCTAAAACTCGCTAAAAAGTGTGTACATCAGTAGGCATGTGTTGTTTAAAGGGTTTTTAGTAGATGTTTGTGTTGTTCTGTAACAGACCTGAAGTAGAATTGGATGTGAAAGCATATAGCTTGTCTGAATGGTTATTCTTTGTGAACATTTTCCATGGTTATCTATGCTGTTGCTTTTCTGTGTTAGCAGTTTCCAAGCTTGATATATGCCTGCTGGAGCTCTTTCTTTGATGTTGTAGTTGGAGTCCAGATTGAGACACACAGCTGAAATATGTCCACATCCTGAACTACTAGGGAGTATGAAAACCTTGAAGAGAGAGACAAAGAGTCGAGCAATCATAGCCCAGTGTGGTACATGTGGATACCTTTTTTCTCATCTGTCAATTCTTTAGACTCCTAGTTCTAAATGGAGCCTCTCTTTAGGGTTAGAGTAATTGTGGATGATCTAATGCACCATATTAACACCCTAGGATGTACTCCTCAAGATCTCAAGGCATTAGCCTGGATCTTCCATCAGTATGAAGGATGAGCTATAAACTGAACTTGTCATGGAAAAGAAAAAGGCACTCAAGGACAGGGATGCGACTTTAAGAATGGACTTATTTCCAAGAAGATCTGAACAGTTGTCTAGAATTTTGACTGTACTTCAGAAAAGGTCTACATTTGCATTTGGTATCTTCATACCAATCCCTGATATGGACACTTTCAACCCTTACCATTCTCCAAGTTGCAAGATAATCCAGAACTTCTCCCTTAATAATCTTTGAATGACCATATTAAAGTATTGCAACTTATGACAGAGCTTCATACAATGCTCCCCATAAACAAATGTGAAAGCATCAATGTGGGTGTTGGCTAGGCAAATAAACCCATAGATAATTCTGATGCTTTAGACATTGTACATGGAACCTTTTAAACACTGAAACTCAGAATGAAGTTCTGAGCACTGACTGCTGAAGAAATTAACTGGCAAACACAAAAGTTCTGCATCATCTTATTCTAACATGGTGTATGATGTCACTGTTGTGCCAGCAAAAGGTGCATGAATGTCCAATCACAGGAGTTTCCAAGACAAAAGTTCAGCCAAAAACAAGTATAAGGAAGGACAATTCTTAATGAACACCCCATCTTGGAGGCTTTTTCATGATAACATCTTAAATTCCAAACTCACTCCAACTTTGTTGTAGTTGATTAAATGGTTTCATGGTCTGTATTTCTATATAAAAAGAAGAAAGCAATCTTGCATTGCACTAGTACATGGCTTGCACGTTTGGCCTGAATGGCCTTCTTGCCTGTTTGACTAGATTTTTTTTTTAACTCATATGCTGCTGGATGAAAAGAAGTAGTCTTTAAGTGCTTGATATTGTCTTTGAAGTCCTCTAAGATAAATGGTACTTCATTATTCCTAAAAAATTGTTCTAGTATGTTTTTCTCTGTGAACATTGTTTTAATACTGCAATCATGTTTTTTAGGAACTGACAAGTTAAAAGAAACACTCAGAGTATATGCCAATGGCAATGAAACACACTGAGTCTGTGAGTGGACCTGAGAAATCATTATGGGCATTGTGACAGGACACCAATGACCATTCCCATGGATAAAAGTCTATATTGATGTCTAACATCCAACAGCAATTTTCTTAAGTCTTCAATGTTATTGTCAATGATCTGGTTACCATATGAAGCTTTGAGCGAGGGAATTCTTTTCACAACTCCCACATCTGGCTAATGTGTAGTGTCTACTATTCAGGTAAGAAACTAAAAAGATATTATCCTTTTGGGTTCAGACAGTAGGATTCATTAACATGCAGACATCTGATTTTTTCATGCTGCAAATGTTGAGTTCAATGCATCATCTCCTGACTGTGCCTTTATGATAGTCTCTTATACTTTGGACAATGCAGAATCATTTCTGGTCTTCCTTTGGATGAGCGTGAGCATATGCATGAGAGGTAGCTGTTTATTCATAGGTTCATAGGTAGGTACTAGGCTATTGGTCCTAGGGCCTATACAAGCCTAGCCAAAAAGGTACCCTGGCTTTCGCCACCCAAGTAAATTATTTTCCTGTGCCACTGTCGAGCAGAGCCACAGAGGTGATCCCTGGGGTGAATTTCCTATTTCCCATCCAATCATCAAGATTTTTCTTAAAGAGTGCTAATGAAGAGCTTTGTTTGACATAGATAGGTAGTTTGTTCCAGAGTATGGGAAGTCTCTGGGACAGGAATCTATCCCTCCAGCATGTTCTGTTTATTGTGGTGACAAGGTTTAGTTCCCTAGAACATGTAGCTCGGAGGGATTGGGATTTCTTTAAGTGGAGCTTGTCCAACAGCTCTGGGTTTGACCAGTGGCAGCTGGTGACTTCAAATCAAATGGGGGCTGCAGGAGACAGCTGAATGGGTGGGGTAAATGGGGAAGGGGTGTGGCCAAACAGAAAGGGGAGGAGCTATGCTCAAAAACACAAAAACTAACTTTAATTAAATACGCTGCCCTGGGTGCCAAACCATCATTATGAGAGTCCAATCAAGACAAAAATAAGTGTAGAAGAATAAAAATATTTCAATGCATTGGCTGCATGACAGCTTACTTAATATCTAGATGGAAACAAAAGGTTGTGAGGCATGAAAAAATAAATTACTTTTTAAATACATTACTGGAATGCCAGTCAAAATCAAGTATAAGAAAAACAAGAAGCACTCAACTCAAACCACTTATCCTTGCACTGCAGTTCTAATTATAATTTATATTCAGCTTTATTAAAGTACCAAGTAACATGCTGAAAGTAGAAATCTCGGTGATGCCCCCACTTGTAAAAATGTTTCTTATCCAAAAAAGACCTGCTGCCTGACAACTATCTACTTGTTTCATGGGGAAAACATGATCAAAGTAAAAATGAAAAGCAAACAAGAAACAAGCTCAAGATACATTGCTTAAAGGATTACTGTACAGGTTATGGACCACACATGATTGGCATTCTGTTTAGTTTACAGGTAAAGTTTGTAGAGATGACTGGAAGTCTCCAACAAGTGTAATGAGCTTTTTAAAATAATGGAATCCTGTCCTTTAATACCCAAGGCGTATACATTATCTAGTCAAGTATTCTCTGCATGGCAACAACAGAAAGGCTTTCAATGTTGGCGGTTCTTTAACAGTATGCTTATTAAAGCTTACTTGCATCTTACAATTTCAGACAAGCTTACCTTATGGTCATTAAAGCATTGCTACTTAAACACAGAGCAACAGGCACTTTCTGAGTAATAAGCATAAATCTGAGTAATAAGCATAAATCAACAGTACAAAAATATGACAGAAACCAGACCGTTCTGCAAAATAAAGGACAGATGAAAAGCCACTGTAGTACTTGTGTCTACCTTGGATGGGGGGACACACTGCACATTTACACTGCATAACTACTCCTTGCCTTGCTTGGACACATCCAGAGTCACTACATGGGGGAGTGGGGTGCAACAAGTATGTCACAATTTGAAATGTCTCTGGCTGACTATGATGGCCCTGACACATTTGTCATACCTATCAACCTCAGAGCAAGAAATCTGGACAAAGCCATACACAGAAGTGGGACAAAGGCCCAAAAATAAGGACAATTTTTAAATATTGCTCTAATAAACTCAGAAAGATAATAGAATAGGTCTTGCATTAGTATGACTTTTCTGAATGGTATGAAATCTGAAACTCAAATGTCTGTCGTTATTTTCTAACTTCAGTCTTTAGTGATTCGTCACTAATTTGCCAAAAAACACAATTTTATGAAAAATGGACCAAACATGTGATGCAAAAATATAAAATAGCCACACAATACAGCTGGGAACCTGTCAAAGAAGGGACACTTTAATATTAGTACTGCTAACTTGAGCAGCTGACAAAATAAAAGAATCTACATGCATTTTAAGTAATCTATAACTTTGATTATTACAGTTATTTCTTAATTGTAAACCCTCCATGTTTTCTTCCAAAATTGCTATTTTGCGGAGGGATTATTAGGGGAAGAGCAACATTTTGAGCCAAAATCGGGGACAGTTGAGAGGTTGGCTATGCCTAATTCTATAAAGCAATTTATTTGCATGTACCTCTCAACATGTTAATGCAGTAAATCTGAACAAGGCCAAATATATTGGGGGAACATATAAACAGTACTAAAAATTGCTCTTGTATAAATTGAGACAGTTGATAGAATAACAGTTCTTACTTTAGCATGCATTTTTCTGAAGGTTATGAAGTCTGAAACTCAGTGTATCATTATTTAGTGACTTAATTCCTAAATGATTTGCCCGAAAACTACAAATTTTATGAAGAACAAACCAAAAATAAGAAGCAAAAATCTATTCATTCTTTGAAAATCTGGACAGTTGGGAGATATAGTTCAGCTGGGCCTGTCTGAGTTTGCTGCCCTTCCCCCCTGACAAAATCATGGTTGAATGGAGCCTCTGCAGCCATTCCAATGAACCATTACTTGGCTATTTCACTCCATTTACCATAAACACTAATGTGCATACTGCTTTACTTCTATGATGAGTTGGACTTCATTTGAAAGTTTTATTTTGTATTTTACAGCACAAACACTAAGTCATCTGCTAAATAAAGCAATGCAGTCTCACAATGAAAACTTAGCATTAAAACTTCTCTGCCCTTGAAACTCACATTCATTGAAACAGCATTGAAACCCACATTTAAAGAAAATACATTTTGCCAGTGGCAGATAAAGATTCATTTTGGTCTGTTTTCAAATCATAGACCCCTTGCATATGAAACATACATGTGCTCTTTGATACACCTTCCTCATTGTACTAAATGATATTCCTTGTACAATACATTACAGTTGTTAGAGGGCGTTTTATATTTGTTTTGAACATTTTTCCAGTAAGCAATGAAACAAAACACAAGCACCCATAATGACAAAACTGCCCAGTTCAGAACATTTATCATAAAAGTCTACTCAGACTTCCACAGTCCACCATTATTAGTAAATATGCACAATTCTACAGTCCACCATTATCAGTAAATATGCACAATTCTACAGTCCACCATTATCAGTAAATATGCACAATTCTACAGACCATTATCAGTAAATATGCACAATTCTACAGTCCATTATCAGTAAATATGCACAATCTCTGAAGAAGTAAAAGTCATCTAAATAATTCCACATGAAAGAAATCTGTAACTAATGAAGCAGATGCTGCTAGCAAACATCTTTATATTTCATGGTTTCATCGAAAAATAAAGTGTCTGTTGCCCCTCAGGAATAAATTGCCTATATTACATTAAAAAAATAAGCTAGTAATATTGCAAGAGGAAATGGATGGCAAACTGATAACAGACTCATAGTTAGTATCTTCACCAAGGAGAACATTCTCAGTACGGCAGCATCCACCCCTTGTGGGAGTAGAACCCACAGCCTTCTGCATCAAAAGCAAGTACACAACCTGTTGTGCTATTAACAAGGCAAACCAATTTCACATAAGCAACACTAAACTTCTGTTCCCCTGCAGCTCTCAGCTCCTTGTAAAATCTACTCAATACTCAACTGCATCTCAACTTCGCAGCACAAGAAAACTGGAAAAAGCCAAAATGTATTGGGGGGGGGGTCAAAAGTCCAAAAACTAGGGACACATTAAACATTGCTTGTATAATCTTGGAAAGTTACTAGAATAAAATGCTGTGTTACCACCATGCATTTTACTGCCAAGGTCCCTGTGCAAAACAATCAGAGCAACATACCACTATGCTAAATCAGCTGCTTTGTAAAAGAGAGGAAGACTGAAACTTAAATGGCTATCATTTAGTGAATTCAGTTCTCACCATAGCTGTCAACCTCTTAGTACAAAACACCTGGACAAACCCAGTAATGAGGGAATACAGCCCTCAAACATATTCAGTGAATTCAGTTCTTGCCATAGCTGTCAACCTTAGCACAATAAACCTGGACAATGCCAATAACAGGGAATTACAGTCCCAAAAATAAGGACAAATTTCAAATAGTTATCTTATAAACTTAAAAAAATTGCTATAATAAAAGTTTGTGTTACTATATATTTATTGCTAGAATAAAAAGTTGTTTTACTATGTATTTTCTGAAGAATATGAAGTCTGAAATTCAAATGCCTGTCAATTTTACTTCTGACGGAACAAAAACAATTTTCAGCAGAGGCCCAGGGAGAAATACTGTAGACACATGTCTTTGTAAAATGGCAAGACACCAGAGCAAATCTACACAAACACAGGGATAAAATGCAGACTCCACACAGAAGGCACCCCAGCCAAGAATCAAACCAGAAAACCTATAGCTGTGAGGCAAGAATACTGCTATTTCACCATCAAATATGTAGGGAAGCAAGCATTCAGAAACCTGAAGTCTGAAATTCAAATGCCTGTCAATTTTATTTAACAATTCTTAATCAGGACAGTCTGACTTGGAACAAAAAAAACAATTTTCAGCAGAGGCCCAGGAAGAAATAATGCAGACATGTCTTTTTAACATGGGAGGACACAAAAGAAAACCCTCACAAACACAGGGAGAAGATACAGACCCCCCCCCCCTACAAAGAAGGCACCCCAGCCAAGAATCAAACCCAAGAACCTGCAGCTGTGAGACAACAATGCTACTACTGCACCATCAAATATCGATCATGGCAGAATTTACAAACCACAGATATTATGAGGAATAGATCAGATCAAATATGAGGCAAAAATCTGCAATTTTTTGCCTGAGGTATTCCCTACCACACCACCATGAGTCTAACCACCAGTATATTGCACCTGGGGCATTTTCTCACACACACACACACACACACACACACACACACACACACACACACACACACACACACACACTTACCTGTAGTCCATAACTCCAAAGTACACCACCGCAAATCTGAAATAAAATAAATCCTGCCTGTAAACCACCACAGCACATCCGATCCCTATCCAAAACCCGCGCACATCTGACCCTGCCCGTCGCAAGATCCTAAATTGCTGACGTTGCAGTCCGACCCAGCGAGTTCCCAGGACAGTCTATGCAGTTTAAAACTGCATAGACTTCTGGGAGCTCTGTTCTCCATGTTTCCCAGTCAGGACTGCTGCTGAGAAAATCTACGCATGCTCCAGACTGTCTCAGCAGCAGTCCGGACTAGTGTGCGAAGTCCGCGATTTTAAAAAAATTTTTTACTATTTATTTATTTTTATTTTTTTTATTTTAAAGTTGAGGGGGCTGCAGTCCGGCAGTCCAATAGCATGGGCCACCCCTGGGTTTGACATAGCTTTGTATGTTAGGTATTAATCAATGTATTTATATATTTATTTATTTCTAAGTTTGCTTTGTTGATATCATTATGTATCATTTACATGTTTATGCATTTATGTATTTGCTTTTTTGTTTGTTTGCTAATATTTCTTAACCTAGGTAGAACATTCAACCAAATGGACCCTTTTTCTAACTCAGCTTGGGAGTATATACTCTGTATTTAGATGTTTGATTTTTTTTTCATTGTTTCTGCTGTACAAGCTCACATGTTTCCACATAGACTATTGATGCTTCTATTACTGAACTGAAAAATGAGCCAAATACTGAATTTTATAAACTGGATAACTTGCTAACAAAAGACAAAATATTTTTTGATATAACATGATTGAACAGGGGATGGGAGTGTTAAAAAAAAACGATCTGACCTTATCAAAAGCTGCAGAAATCACTTGCACACAGTGAAAAGAATTATTTGAAGTAAAATGAGTGGGTACATTAAAAGGCCCAGGAGGAAAAGTCCTGAACAGATGTGTAAAAGTAAAAAACAAATTTAGTCAAAAGAAAATTCAAGTTGTGAAACAGAAACATGAAAGTAAGTTATTTTTGGAGTTACTGAAGAGAAAAGATTTGAAAATGCAAAATCTCAAAATGCATCAAGGACAGTGAGATGTGAGAGGAAGTCAGGCTATTGATTCATTCTCTCTTTCGGCTTTTCCCATTAGGGGTCGCCACAGCGGATCATCTCTTTCCATTTCTTCCTATCCTCTGCATCTTGCTCTGTCACACCAACCGCCTGCATGTCCTCTCTCACCACGTCCATAAACCTTATCTTAGGCCTTCCTCTATTCCTCTTACCTGGCAGCTCCATCCTTAGCATCTTTTTCCCAATATACCCATCATCCCTCCTCAGCACATGTCCAAACCAACGCAATCTCGTCTCGCTTGCTTTGTCTCCAAACTGTCCAACATGAGCTGACCCTCTAATATACTGATTCCTAATCCTATCCATCCTAGTCACACCGAGTGCAAATCTTAACATCTTTAACTCTGCCACATCCAGCTCTGACTCCTGCCTTTTTGTCAATGCCACTGTCTCCAACCCATATAACATAGCTGGTCTCACTACCCTCTTGTAGACCTTCCCTTTCACTCTTACTGGTACCCGTCTGTCACAAATCACTCCTGACACTCTTCTCCACCCATTCCACCCTGCCTGTACTCTCATTTCAGTAATAGAAGTCAGGCTATTGATAAGGTGAGAAATTCTATTAATTAATAAATAAAATGTTGATGGCAAATTAGGCAATGTTGTACATAATATTTTTTTTCAAAAAATGCTCCTGAAATTGAAGATTTGTTATTCTTTTAAGATAAACAGTGCTCCCTTATTTGTAAAAAAAACATTTCTGGCATTTCATTCCCAGTGAACATTGTTTGTGATACTGCATGAGTTGTTTAGGAGTCACTTGATTCAAATGCAATTACCTCTGATCACTTTGAATGTTGCAGCTCACAATTGTAGAGAAAAGAAATGTGAGTGTGCTTTATTAAGATATTCAGAGCAACAAGTACAGTTTGGCTCAAAAGCTAATGAAATAAGACTATAGAATGACAAGTATAATCTTCTGTTTCAAATCACAGTACCTTAGAGATACTAATTCTACTAATATTTGGTGTCATGTGGCTTTTGAGAAGTTAGGAATGGTAAAATGAATTCAGTTTGAACCAGAGATTACATGAATGTAGCAGCAATCACATAATCACAGAGACATCTTAAATATTGTATGCAGCCATACACAGATAAAGCTTAAAGTTTCGCTTTTTACACGGTTCAATGAAAATGTCATCACTTCTCAGGAGTAGAAATAATGAGTCTGCAAAAGGTTAAGTGTCATCAAAAGGCAGTAAGAGCCAAAAATGGGTGAATAGCATGCCACTATTCTAAATCAAGGCAAGGATTGTATTTTTGTTCTACAAGATTTGAATAAATTGGTTACATGAGTATATTACATATTGTTAACAATCATACATCTCAACTATCACTAATTTTAAATAATGCCCCTGTTTTTGGCTCATATTTTTGTCTTGACCTACATAAAACATTTGATTTTCTTGTAAATTACTAAGGATTAGCATCAGTTAGTAATGCTAGACATTACTTCTTTTTTCATAACCTGCATCTTGATGCAAAACCTACTGTTCTATTAACTTTTTAAAATGAATTACAGTAATATTTAAGAATTGTCCCTGATTTAGGGTCTTGATCTGTCATTGTTGTTGGCTTTGTCATTGATTCTTGATCAAAGACGTTGAGAGCTATACTAACAAAAAAGCAACAGGCTCACATAGCGTAATGCCCAGGGCCCCAAGAAATCAAATATTCCAAAAATTCAACAGATGGCAGAATCCATAATGTAACTTTCAAAGTGTAGAAAGGACACAACAACTTCACAAAATGTTAAAAAAAGTATACCTTACTGATAAACACAAAAATAGACTCCATCAGAAGTAATTTTGCCTAAAAATGTTGTGTTTATATAACTTCTGGTAAGGTTACATGATCTAAAAAGAATTTGTTTTACAAAATTTTAAAGAATCAGTACTATTGAAATTTGATGCAGAGTTGATTACGATTGTTTATATAAACCATGACTGATATAACATGGGAACATACATTAGTAATTGTTATAAAATTTACGTACATACAGAATCATTTTCTTAAAATATTGAATCATATGAAAAATGTTATTGTTCATGAAAAATAAATATATGTAGTAACAAAAACAGTTTATTTTAATAAGTGTTCATGTCAAAAAATTGTACAAGTTTCCTGCTCTTAACTTTAGAACAGAATTAACTGAAACATATTTGTTTAACTAGGTGCTGTGATGATATTAAGTTTTAACTGCCATATCAGTTCCTTATATTCAATGCATGTCTCACATTGGCCACCTGTCAAATCAATATCTAAAACTCTGAAATCAAACGTCTTACAATTTTTACAAACCAAAGTGTGTGTTTAAATAGAGTACTGTTATATTTTTCTTCGTAATATCATACCTATGCTCATAAATCCTCTTATGAAAAACTCTTCAAGTTTTACAGATATAAAACTGGGGCAGCCATCATATAATGCCAAATACACCATGCACAAGGCACAGGGTTTGATTCTTTTATTCTTACCTTTGAAGGGAAATTGAGAAGGCTTAGAATGGCCTGCAAGTGCAACTAGCCTAGTACTTACCTATGAACCTGCAAACAACTGTATTTTACCAAAAACACTTTTGATTTACAGAAATTAAGTTTAGCATACTCCTTTTACAGAATATAAGAACACTGTTTTCAAGAACCACACTTGTATGTCCCAAATCTGTTGTTTCTTTCTCCTTCTAACTCTCTTCTTTAAACATAAAACTGGTCTAATCAGTCACCAACTTCAACACACAATCATTTGTTTTAAAATAGACTAAACTAATTCTTTATCACTATCTCTTTGCTTCTTTGTGAATCACTACTATATTTCAAAAACAGTGATCTTGTAAAATTAGTTTGACTACTCTCGTCTGTCTGAATTGTGTACCGACTTTCCTTTACCTATCAAGTGGGTGTATGTTGTTCACCATCCTTTTACAACTTCATCAATAATATTAACTATAATCTATTTTGGGTAACCTCTTTCTATAAATATTTTTAAAAAGTTTCTGTGCTTCATGTATAAATAAGTTCTAGCTATTCTGATGAACTGTCCTTTGATCAAAATTTTCTTACAATATCAACAATGACAACTTTTATAATGAATATAAGCATTAGAAAATGTTGGTTTTCAACCAACAGAAATAAAATTGTCTTCACCCAAGGAGATGATGACATTTAAAAAGTGAACCTTCCCTTTATTGTGTTCATGGGTGAAATTCGAAAAAGAAGTACTATCAGAAATGTAATTTAAGAATAAAATAACCTGCTCATCAGATGCTTCCCAGATAATAAAAATAACATCCAAATACCATTTATAAAAATTCCAACAGGTACTGTAGGTAGAATCTAATATGTATTTTTCTCCCAGCCTAACTTAACCAGATTAGCATATATGGGGGCACATGGTGCCCCACTAGCTATTCCTTTAATCCGTTTTTAAAATTGCCCTTCAAAAAATACATAGTTATTTATTACTATCTCCCAAAGTTCTATTAAAAACTTAATCTGTTTATTGCTCAGATGATTGCATTGCATTAAGGCTGAAGCAAACAGTTTCAGTCCCTTATGGACAGAGGTAACTTATAAATGCCTGGCCCTCGGTATCCTATTTGGATACAGGACATCATTATTCTTTTGGGAAAACTTGGCTAGGCTTTGAAAAGCTTCCTTGTGTCATTAGCCTAGTAGAAATCTATGACTCTATGACTCTAAATCATGGAATGTACTAGTAAATACATCTACTACATCTGCCATGTCCTTTGTGCATGTTGGAAGTTCGATTATGGATTTTGCCATCTGTTGAGTTTTTGGGCTATTTGATTTCTTGGGGCACTAGATGTTAATGCTATGTAAACCTATTCCTTTTTTCTGAGTTTGGTGTTGTTATGTAGGCTGCATGGTTTATGCTCATTGTTGGATTATAAGTTGAGTGCTATGTTAACAACTGAAGATGTTATCTCAGCAATGTTAAATACAAAGTTTTTTTCAGGACTAGATACAAGCCATGAATTGTGATCAATAAAGCTGGATGAATAAAATTCCAGATTCTGTGCATTTAATATGCTGTTAGGAAGGTACAGGTTCATCAGATTTCCATTTGGCATTTAATCAATATTATAAGTTCTCTAAAGAGGCATTATATGGAAAACTGAAAGAATAAAAGGTGATGAAACCATGACTGATTATCTACCCTGGCTTTTATGTGCCTTATGTCCTGAATCATGGCTAAAAGTACTCATCAGTTCACATATCAAGTTAAAATAATGTGAAGACTTGGAATGTCAGCTCGTATATTAAATATTACACAGCTGTGCAATTTGAAAATTATACTTAACAACAATTCAGAAGATGATATGTTAACTGAGGTATGCCGTGGTTATAATGATAGTGAACAGCACATTATCTGTGGAGTCAAACGTCCACAGAATTCTTTCGATTTAAATAATCCAAATTTCTTACATGCAAAGTATTATTCCAAGTGGACACAGTCAAAATAACTGACACAGCAGCAATAACTGTGGTTACTGCATAAAAAGGGATATATTATTGCTTGTCATCTCTGCTGATGTAGATATATAAATACCAATGACCCAGATGACCAGAGTTCAAATTAATGCTTCAGGTAGCTAATAGAGCTGTCTTGAGAAGAAGAGAGATACAGGCTTAGCCTGCGTTTCTCTTCTTGGAGAAAGGGTGCAGAGGCATTTTGGGGTATATGGCTAAGGCATAATAGTGTAAGTCATGATATTGGAGCTGTATGGTCTTGGTGAAGATATGCATTGTGGTAGACAGCATGAAGTGGATGAGGCACACTTCGTCATATAGATGGGAAAGGTCCCTTTTGCACCACTTCTATGACCCTTGAAACCCAGCAAGATAGATGCTAGTAGGAAATAAAAAGAAAACTCTAACTGACCACTGCTGACAATACCAGTCAATTATTCATAAGATTTGTGCATGACTGGAAATTTTAACATATAATCTCTAGTACACACTGCTTGTACTCTGTTGCACAAGTAGTGAACCATTCAAACAATGAAAAGTGCATCAGAAAAAGGAGCAGAAATATCCATTAGGATTGACATCTTGTGGTTTTGGAATACATGAATACTGCACTGTAAGGACTCAGGTTCTAACCATCTCATCCATTAACGAACAAAAAGTTGTTAAGAAAATTGCCTGTGTATGCCACATCAGTAATGACTGAAAATCACTACAAAATAAAGAAAATGTAGCATATAGATTAGTACTAGGCTAACTGCCCTTGTGAGCATAGC
>NC_056729.1:1664228265-1664325765 GCF_019279795.1 Protopterus annectens
CTCTCTGATCATGTAGCTCAGGCGGTTATGAACCTGACCCTGAGTAGCATCCTGCCCTCACCAAGAATACCTCAGTATAAAGAAAAATTCACGTGAAAGAAAACAAAAGCTGGATAAATGCCTGGTATACACCTCAAGCAAAAAAAAAATGAAAAGACCAATGGTTAGACCACAGCTGAAGATAAAAATGGAATAATGCACGTCAGGAAATAAATCACTTGCAGCTTCACAGTAGTGCCCTTTATAAAACCAAAAGTTGTAACTGAGATGTAGTAGACAAGGTAGGAAACGGTTCACTTGCAGTTTCACACCACTTTATTAAACAAGAGTAAGCGCTTTCGCGATCTAAGTCAGCTGATCGCTTCTTCAGACTCATAAAAACAGTTAAAACATTGGTATTTAAAATATGGTTCAACCAATGAAAACACATATAGAGCTATGACATAGACTAATTAAAATTGCATACATCAGTACATTAATTTGCCTTATATTCTGCATAAGATGAAATAAAATATACATATAACAGGCACATTTTATGTAATAATCCATCTTACTTAATGTTTTAGTGGTCTGGATTTTAAAAAAGGGTTCAAGGAAACAGCATTGTTCAATCCAGGAGACCTATCTGCCTGAAGTAGTAAAATCCATCTTTGTTCTGCTTCCTCTACCATATTCCTTATATCACCTCCCCTCTTACTTTTATTTATTATTTCTAAAACCATGAAATTAAAAATATGTTTCCTATCTTCTTCTTCCACATGTTTTGCTAAAGCACTTGTGTCTTTTTTATTTCTTATATCTCTAAGGTGTTCAAGGATACGTTCCTTTAGACACCTATTGGTTTTGCCTATATAAAAGGCATGACAGACAGTGCAGAAGCTGAAATAAACCAAATTTTGTGTTCTGCAGTCAGCATAAAAATCTATATCAATTATAAATCCTAGTGTAGGATGTTTATATGTAGATTTACACTTAAACACACACACACACACACACACACACACACACACACACACACACACACACACACCTTGATTGGCTGAGCTCTGTAAACCCATGTTTTCCCTTCCATCATTTGTTTGCAATATACTATGTACAAACTCTCCAAATGTCTTGAGAAATCTTTTCATTTCTGTTTACCCTTTCTTGACCAGATTAGTCCTAGTAAGCTAGTGACCTCTTCTCATGGGAGACCTGAATTAGTATTTATACTATTAGGGGAATTTAGTCACAGCATTGTAGAACTTCCCCACTCTTTTCAGTAGGTAAAGTGGGAGTTTTTACATCCACTTGAGCTACTACCAGTCAGGTCTCAGTTTAATGGGTCATCTGAGGGATGGCACATTCAGGAGTGCAGCACCCCTTATGCTTCAATACCATGTCAGCAATCAATCTACTTACTGTGGGAATAGAACCCAAAGCCTTCTGCATCAAAGGTAAGTGTGCTACTTGTTGTATCAATGACAGTAACATTTTCCATGTCTACAACTATCACTTGGGTGCAGGTCCTAAATTCAGTCTCTAAGGCCAAGAATAATGCATCATTGGGCCCTAGTAATATCTTAGCATGCCTTTTAAAAAGCCAGAAGGATGATGAAGTAACTTTTTAACTGTAGCTTTGAGAAACGCTTTGTGCATGTGAATGGTAGACTGAAACATTCATTCCTCTCCACAATGGCAGTCCATCAATGATCCCTGGGAACTACAGATCCATAAGTCTGACTAGTCTCATTTGCAAAGCCATGGAAAAAATTATCATGGGAATGATTAATAATGACACAGGGAATCTCCAGACACTGGACACAACCCAGTTTGGCCCCTTCAAAGGCAGATCATGCTTACTCAGTCTAGTGGACTTCTTTGAAAAGGTCATCAAAGAAAGGTAGGCTTACTGCCTACCTTGACATGGATAAGGCATTTAATAAATTACTGCATTCAGGCATTGTAAACAAACTCAAGGAATTAGGCATTAACCACTATGTTGTGCGCTGGATAGCCATCTGGCTTTCTGATAGGACCTGAGAAGTTAGGATTGGGCATGTCATTAAAAGAGTCCATCAGGGATCTGTACCAGGCTTTCTACTTTTTGGCATTTACTTCTCAGAAGTCAGAGTCAATCTCAACGGCCTCTGCCTGACCAAGTTTGCAGATAACTAAAAACTAGGAGCAGTCATAGAATCCTCCCAGGTCACTAACATTCTAGGAGGACTAACACAGACAAATGACTGATGCCAAAGCCAGAGCTTAAATCTCAGTGCCAAGAAATGCATAATAGTATTCTTTGAGAATTCAGCTACCCTAGAAAAATACTTCACTGATAGCACACCCCTAAGAATGAACACAGTAACCAGGGATTTGGGGACATATGTGTTTAGTAACCTGGCTTTCAACTAACACATGCCTTGGCTAGAAAGAAAATCATTCTGTGTTGCTCATCTTATAAGCAAGGTCATGGCTTCTATGTCCAAGGAGGTCAGTGTTTCTCTGTGTTTGGCCCCCATCAGACCCATCATTGAGTAAAGCACTTCCCTTCAGTATGTACCTGACCAGGCACATGCTGCAACTAGGGCATCCACAAAAGATCCTCCTGAAAAGAATACAGGGCGTTATCAACATGCCCAATGTGCATCACCTCAAAAGCCTTATCTTTCGGTTCAATTTATGACAGACTGTGGACAGGTAGTCTGTGCCTTGCATATAAGTCATCCTTGGATCCTTCTCTGATGGACCTTTTGCACATCTGCAAAACCAGTAGGATCAGAACTACTCTATCTGGAACATGCTTTCCATCCATGTGAAGCAGAGTTCTTCCCTAACTTTATTCAAGCATAACCTGGACGAGTGGATGGGAAATCAAAAACTCATCCCTGATCTAGCACCTATGCCTTTGATGGACAGAGTCAGTCTAGTACTCATACCTTTTCTTACACATACCTCTTAAAATAACCTCTAAGGATCAAAAACTTGTGGGATACATTTGGGATGCACGGCTAAGCTTATAAAGGCCCTGGTGCTCATTAGCCTAGTATATACCTATGAAGCTATAAACTTGCTCCAGCAAAGCAATGCCCTGAAGTCATTCCTGAAATGGGATGCCCATTTAACAAATAACAATGTATATGAATTTATACACATTGGCCTTTTAAGTGCAAGTTCATATTATTTAAGTGCTTGTTCCTTTGCACTATTATATAATATTGCAAAGTAAAGAATAAATACATATGCACAATAAATACTGAAAGCTGAAGAATTATCATATCAAGCTGATGATCCGAGAGGAAAATAGATGCAATGCATAGATAATGCAGTTAGATGAATAACCCTGATGTTCTGAAATAAACAAAAACAGTTGCAGAGTTTTTAAAGTAAACATAAAGCAGCATTAATCTATGAGCTTCAAAGCATCAGTAGTTCTTTAAAAGCACATGTCTGTCATCAATCTGTACCAAGCAGATGAAGGCAAGGTACAGCCAAGTTAGCAATGATGACAGAAACAAAGTAACACACATCAAGTATGAAAGGTTTTAAAACCCAGCAGCTCCACTGCTCCAGAAACTGAATAAGAATTCATCTAAAAATCTATGACACCATTACCTGCAGTCTCTAAAAGTTACTTAGTTAAAACAAGACTCCATCCTAGGTGGCCATCTGCTGCCATCTTCGACTGTGAGCAGACAAGAGAGACGACTATGTCTTAAGTGTTATTGCATATTTTAGGCATTATGCTCTCTTCTTCATAAGGGATTCATATTTCACTTTTCTATTTCATTGTTCTGTATTAGACTGTTCAAAGTTTGTTCGAAACCTCATATTTTGAAACTGCTTCTTTCTGTATCATGATTATCGGGTCTCACACCTGACCTTTTTTTGAGCTTTATGAATGAGAGCATTATCTGATTTTAAAATATATACTATGTTAAAAATAGACCACTGTATTTACATAGTTGGAGTTTTGTGAGTAGATGTACTGGACTCTATATTATGTTATTGAACGACGAATTAATCGAATACATCTTTATCGACACATAAACATTGAACACTGAAATTGCCAAACAGCCACTTCAGCGATTTTTTTCCCCAGGGGAAAAAAATTGCTTGGCAGAAGAAAGAAATGTTCAAACCCTACATAGTAGGGGGCTTCACCCCCCCACCCCCTAACTAAATATACCAACTCCAAGATTGCACTACAGTAGGGTAAAGGGCAAATCTCTGATGCATAGTAACTGCTGACCATTTGTGTGTGGAGGCAAATTTAGTCATTGACTGGTTTCAAAATATTGCATACAGACACAGCATTGTGTCTGAAAATCAAAGCACAAAACTAAATAATTATTAAAATTCGGCATCTACAGTGCCCATGCAACAAAAATTAACACAAATTCCAATGCATCTCCTAAAAGAAGCCAGACCTAATTATTATGGGATTATTGAGTTAATTAACTGTGTACCTGCAGCTTGGGTAATTACAATGCAGACTTAATATAATACTCCTTCGACACATTGTCATACAGAGCACACTGCTGAGTGCTTTCAGGTAGTAGGTAGCCTCCCAGCCTATATAGTTCTACTGTTTGATAATCTCTATTTTGTTGAGATATTGAAATATGAAACTGATCAAGTACTTACAGGGCATCTTTGTAGCAGTGGTAGTAATAGTAAATCAGTGGAAGCAGACCTTTGATAGCTGCAAAAAGAAAGTTACATTGTAAAACATTGTTATATTTGACAGCCTGAGTAGTATGGCTACAGCGTATCCAATGTTTCCTGCACTCTGACTTGTGAAATTTCTGATGACCTAAAATGGCAAACAAAACTTTCCATAGCAGTACAAGCCAGCCCATTTGTACAGAGGGACTTTTCCTAATTCTGAGGTTGGTAATCTAGAACCAAGTATTGGCTTGAAAGCCAATAGGGCCATTTGAAATGTTAAGTATCTGTAGGCCAGCTTTCCTTGAATAAGGGAGTGGGTTTTTTGCTGGAATAATGAGTCCTGGTTAAGGACAAGGAGTTGTACTGAAAAACAACAATAAAGGATCTCATTATCATAAGGGATACCCTGCATGTGGGCCTAAGTGCAAAGATCCATGCAATATCAATTTCATGCATAAAGTGAAATATAATTCCTGAGCTGCCTACAGTTCTATGACTGCAATCATTTCTCCTCTCTTCAAATAAGCTAGTTAGAGAAGTGAGGACATGAGAGAAGCTTGAGGCCAGTAAAGGTTCTGATAAATTCTCTACATCTTGTCTGCAGTGGTGCCATATAGTTTCTGTATGTCACTCACAGGATACTGCAGTATATCTATCATAGCTAGGTGGCAAGGCATTTTCATTGGACAGCTCAGGTTGGTTGCATTGAATGTGATTGAAAAGGCAGTTCTGTGCATATGTGGCTTTGTTGCAGTAAGTCTCAGAATTTCACTCCTGGGCAGCGCACAGCAATCCAGACATACTGGTTATCAATCAAAGATAAAGTAATTCTACCACCAGGCTACTCCATATAAAATGCATTACCTAATGAATAGGAGGCATCACTCTCCTGTACTCTAATAATGTAAAATTAACCACATACACTCAATGTATCATCACACTGGACAACAAGGCAGTTAACACACACATACACACACGCGTGCACATACACACACACACACACACACACACACACACACACACACACACACACACACACACACACACACACACACACACACACACACAATCTCTATAGTTATGCTATATATATGCAGCCAAATACTGCTGTAAAGAACATTAACACACTCATAAATATATTATCCTAGCTAAACTCGATTATACAGAATTATGCCATCCTAAGAGATGTCAGGACAGACAAAGCAGAGAACACTATCTCCACAAATGTAATCATGTAATCCTATTTGGCTATCAGAACTAATCCAATGAACTACAAAAACAGATAGTCTGCTGGTACACAGAGCATCTTATACTGGTGAGACATCTCCTCTCTGGTCCAGTAATCAAGGAGCCTGAATCCTCACCACTGACACTGGAGAAGGATGTTCACTTGGAACACAAATAGATACACCTAGTATTTCCAGATGCAGCTCTCTGCATTAAGCACAATTTCCCTTAGGAGCACACAGGGAACACACACTCTGCCCGAGGTCTGAGTTTTGCTCTCTGTCTCTCCCCAGGCCCCAAGTAAGGCTCCCCACTGGCACAGCTGTAGATTTAAGTCCTCAGCAGAGTTTCCAAACCAAGTCCTCCACCACTCTGTCTCTGTGAAACCAATGCTTTGTGTCCCTGCTCCAAGCAGCTGGCACACACACTCTTTGAAATTTGATTTGAACACACACACACACACACACACACACACACACACACACACACACACACACACACACACACCTGGGAAGGACTGGCACAGGTTTACTAGCTATTCCCCCTTCCACCCAGACTATAAAGTTGTTACTGCCACCAAACACTCTCAAAAAGGCTACTCTAAGGATCTTACAAGGGTACTGAATTACACTGAATGAAATTAATATTAATATGAATGGTAGGTTGACTAATGCAGTAAGTTTTTTTTAGGAGTGGCCACAAAGTCACGAAACAGATATGAGTACTCTCAAAGGTTAAAGTATTCTTGGGGCGTGGCCAAGGATGAACACAGGATAGCAGCAGATTTCTTCAGCTCCACCAATTTCATTACACTGACAGGAATTAATTACTTAAAAAATTAATTTTTGAAGTAATTTTCTTTCTAAATACGTTTGTTTTATATAGTTCCTGAACTATATCTAAAAAAGAAAGGAAATCTTAACAATATTCCTGTCAGAAATCACTGTGGAAATTTTCCTGTCAGTTTATCAGTCTGAAATGAGTTCCAGTAAGACAAATTCTCAAGACTTCAGCATCAAGAAAGAACTTCAGTCTCTGATAATTATAATCCAGCAACTTACTGATAAAATGGATAAAATGGATACTAAAATAGACACCTTCATAGAAAAAACTACAAAACAAATAGACCTGTTACATACAGACCTGCAACAACAGAAGATCCAGATGACAGGCGTAGAAGAAGCTGTGAATGACATGGAAAATAGAATCCAAGAAGAGGAAATCAACATTGAGTTTCGGCTGAAACAAAATACACATCTACAAACAAAGCTGGATGATCTGGAAAATAGATCTAGGCGCAATAACATTAGGATTTTTGGACTGCCAGAAAATATTGAAGGTAACAATATTACTTCTTTTTTAACAACTTGGCTCCCTGAAACTTTAGACTTACCAGAAGCATTCTCTTTTGGTATCAAAAGAGCACATAGATCTATAGCTAATACTAACTCTAACAAAAAATACCCTAGATCAGTTATAGTTAGATTTCTATCATCTTTTGATAAAGAGATGGTTCTTAAATCTGCTTGGGCTAAAGCTCCTGTTAAGATTAATGAGACAACTGTGCGTTTTGACAATGACTATTCTTCCATGGTAATAGCTAAAAGAAAAGTTTTTCTGCCACTAATAAGGGAGCTTAAAAAAGCACAGTTTAAAACATACCTTCTGTTTCCTGCCAAGCTTAAAATCTTCCTTCCTGATGGTCCTAAGGTTTTTGATGATTTAGACTCTGCTTTACTGTTTGTCAAAGAAAAAGGATTTTGGATAAAATAGAAGAAATGGAATGGGCTAGTCCTTCATTAAAGAGATTGGCAACTGAAGCTTCGTGGAAGACTTCAGAGAAGAAGAAGAGACTAAAAAACAAATGATTTGTTATATGTTTTTCTCTCTCTCATCATTTTAGTTCATTATTAATCTTTTTGAATATAGTTCCTGCATTTCCAGAAAGCCACAAATATTTTGGAAAAGATTTAATCAAAGTTATTCTCTATGTGCAAAGAAATGTTTTGTTTCATAACCAGTCAAAATACCTGAAGATTTAATGGCAAGCTGTGATTCAATTTGTTTCTCTTTCTGAAAAGAAGTAAGGTTAGTAATTCGATACATTTTTTTATCTTTACCTTTTTTTCCTTCTCCTTTTATTATTTTCTTTGTTTTAACAATGTCATTCTATTTAGATTATGTAGTGGGTAAAGGGTGGGGAGGGCAGGAGAGAACAGTAATGAAAATATCATTAATAGAATAATAACATATTTATTCCTTGTAAAAGTTTTTATAAGTTCTTCAAATGCTATTTCTAATTATACTTTCTTGATTATACTGCTTATGCTTGTTTGTAAATAATCTGTTATGCTTTAACTAATAATAATCAGAACTAAATAAGAGTAAATAATGTTTTATTTTTAACTCTATTAATATAAACAGTAAGTAACATTCCATTGTATATACTTCTTACAGCTTTCTCTTACATGTTTTATTTCTGCCTCACTCCCTTTTATTTTCTAATCTCTTTTCTTTTCTTTATTAATATATAGAAATGCTTTTTGATTGTGTGGGCACAGTGAATAATAGGATTTGTATGAAAATTGAGTTGGGAGAAGAATGTTGAGTTTTATTGCTTGTTGGTAATTTTGGGCTTAATTTCACTTACATAGAGGCTGTAATGATCTGTGGAATACATTGTGAAGGTTTTGTCATGTTTAGATGCATTTACACTGCTAAATGAATGTTTGTCACTAGTTTTAATAAGTTTCCGCCAAAATGTTAAGAGAGACAATCTGAGATGTGGGCTGTCTCATGCACAGTGTTCATGAGTTACTTCAGAAGCTTCAGCTCACAGAATTCTCACAGAGAAACTGAAAGCAGTTAGTATAACCTTTGACATAGTTATCACACTGACACACCACAGATTCAAGAAAATACTCTATTCATAAAATATGTCAGTTATAATGTTTTGTTTCATAACCAGTCAAAATATCTGAAGATTTAATGGCAAGCTGTGATTCAATTTGTTTCTCTTTCTGAAAAGAAGTAAGAGGCTGTAATGGTCTGTGGAATACATTGTGAAGGTTTTGTCATGTTTACATACATTTACACTACTAAATGAATGTTTGTCACTAGTTTTAATAAGTTTCCGCCAAAATGTTAAGAGAGACAATCTGAGATGTGGGCTGTCTCATGCACAGTGTCCATGAACTACTTCAAAAACTTCAACTCACAGAATTCTCACAGAGAAACTGAAAGCAGTTAGTATAACCTTTGACATAGTTATCACACTGACACACCACAGATTCAGGAAAAATACTCTATTCATAAAATATGCCAGTTATAATGAGTCTAAATGATGTAGTTTCTTGTAGTAAGTAAATGTCTTATTTTAGAAGGCATAGAAAATGAAACATTTATTTAAATGTTTTTGAAAATCTACTTAACAGCAGCATAATAATCTGTGTTAAAAATTTGTGTTCCAAACATATACTTTACTATAACTCATTTAATTCATCTGATTGACAAGCATAAATAATCTTATAACTCTATTCTGGAAGAAATGTCATGTGATATATTTTAAAGCAGTAGGTTAGCATGATTGTAAAATCTGGTTACTAAAATGTGTTTGCTATGCATTATTTTGTATAAAGCAGACAGATGTATTCTAGGGACAGCAAGTAGGATAGTGCTCAACAAAGACACAACTCAGTGAGATCATATATATATATATATATATGTGTGTGTGTGTGTGTGTGTGTGTGTGTGTGTGTGTGTGTGTGTGTGTGTGTGTGTGTGTGTATGTGTGTGTGTGTGTGTGTATGTATGTGTATGTGTGTGTGTATGTATGTGTATGTGTGTGTGTGAGTGTGATGGCTTTTTTTATATATATATATATAATAATGCAAGTGTTTCTGAGAATCTGCATAATTATCCAATATGATTTATAATAATTTCTATGAACACAATATTTTACTCTATTGACAATAATGAGTTTAAGTAAATGCTCATATACAAACAATTCAAGATTTTTTTTTTGGAAGCTGTTAATAGTATTCACATGACAGAAAATAGATGCATCTTAATATATGTAATGTCTGAATCATATTAGCCAAAGTTTTTGATTTAAATGAATGTTAGAACCTAATTTTCTCTCCTCTTGATTTCTAACATCAAGATTATTTGAATGTTATTTGAATACAAGTGTTATATATTACATAGATCTATATAGTAGTATGAACAGTTTTTAAAAAAAAAAAAAGTTTATTTTAGTTTATATGATGCTGTTTTACCAAATGTGTAGTTTTGTCTTGATAGATAATTGAAAACTGTTAACCTAAGTTAAATATAACTAGTATTAAATTGATAAGGTGGTAGCTGAGGTACTGCTGCTTAGAGTAGGGGGTTAACTTGAGTAGTAAATATTACTCTAAGTTGGAGTTTTCAACTCCAGGCTGGATGCAAGGTTTAATCCTTACATTATTTTCACTTGTTCATTGTTATATGTATATAGTTTTGACATCCACAATATATTTTGTACACTCATTGTCACTACAAACAAAATTGAATCCTATACAAAATCCCATAAGAGATTTAATAAATACAGCTATATTTAAAGGTACACCTAAAAGAGGAGATGTAACATTATTTATCTTGTTATTTGTTATTTCGATCATAAGATTCTTGAGTTTTAAAAATGCCAAATGACATCTTTAAAAGGAATTTCTTTAAACATTAATGGATTGAATAATCTGTGTAAAAGGGCAAGCCTAATAAGATACATTAATTTACACAAGGCCAATCTAGTCTTCCTGCAAGTAACCCATCTCTTGAAAAAAGATATTGATAAACTAGTCACTAATAAGTATACAGTATTGGTTAGTTCAGAGCACACTCAGAAAAAAAGAGGAGTGGCTATTTTATGGAATAAAAGTGTGCCCATTCCTAAAACCATTAAGTCTTATCAGGATGACAAAGGAATGTTTTGCATGGTTAAAATACAAATTAATGGGAAGACTTTTACACTTTAATTAATGTATATTGGATACCTGGAATTGGTATTAATACAGTGAAACATCATATTGATAAGATCATATCATTCTCTATAGGGGATATTATTTTAGCTGGTGATTTTAATTGTATACTACATGAAAGTGATACTACCACTATAAGGAAAAGAAGAATTACATCTAATGCAAAAAATTTAAATGATTTTGCTAATTCTTATCATTTGAATGATATTAATAATCAGATAGATTCAAAATCATTACCATACACATTTTTTTCTAACAGATACAAAACTTATTCAAAAATAGATAGGGTCTTTATTTCTAACCAGATGGTAACAGATTTAATTAATTCCAAAATCATTTCATGTCCTATATCTGATCATAACTCAATTGTTTTTGAATTCATGATAAAAAATACTCGTAATGTTCAGATCAAAAGGATACCAGCATACTTAACTCAGCTAAAAGACTATAAAGAATATATACTTTCAGAAGTACAACATTTTCTAGACATAAATAATACTCCTGAAGTCTCCATTGTCTATGTTTGGGATGCCTTAAAATCATATCTATATGGACAAAGTATCAGATGGTATAATAATAAAAGGAAATCTTGGGATAAGGAATTGTTAGATATTCAAAGTAAATTAGACTCTTATAAACATAATAATAAAGAAAATATTATGGACAAGAAAGTTATTGAAGAAATAAACAAACTAAATGAGAAATACAAAGAAATTTTAACTCATAAAGTTAAAATAACTTTAGAGAAATATAAGTTTTTGTCTTATTCAATAAGCCCCAAATACTTACATAGACTTAAAAATAAAACAAAAAGATTGAATAAACAAAACCATATCAAAGAAATCTTTTCTCTAAGGAAAAAGAAGAATGTTTCTAGTATACCAGAAATACTGGATGAATTTAGAAATCACTTTCACAAGATTAACCATAACAACATTAACATGGAACCTAAAGATAAAATAAAGGAGTTTATAACCACAAACATGAATAAAAAGCTTAATAAACAACAGATTAAACTATTGGACAAGAGTATTTCATATACAGAAGTTATTACACAAATAAATAAGCTTAAATCAAACAAAGCACCGGGTAATGATGGTATTATACCAGAGATATATAAAATCCTTTCTAAAACTACATATTCATTAATACATAAGGTTTTTATTTTGGCCCAAACTGAGTTAATAACCGGCCCATCTTGGCAATATACATTTATTTCACCAATTTTAAAACCTAATAAAGATCCAACTAGATGTTCTTCATATCGACCCATCTCATTACTTAATGTTGATTATAAAATGTTTATGAGTATTTTTGCTGATAGATTGAAGACAATCATCCCCGGCATTATAGATATAGATCAGACGGGCTTCATTGTAAATAGAAATACTTTTGATAATATAAGAAGAACTTTAACATTAATTGATTTTGCAAATAGGAAAGGAAAGATTTAACACTTATTAGTCTTGATATAGGTTCAGCATTTGATTCAGTAAGTTGGGACTATCTGTTTACCTTACTGAAATGCACAAACTTCTCTGATGCATTTGTAAATTTAATTGAGCATTTATACAAAGGAATGCTGACTTATATTAAGGTAGGAACATATGTTTCACAAAAAATACCCATTCTTAAAGGTACAAAGCAAGGATGTCCACTTTCTCCACTATTATTCACTTTAGTAATGGAGCCTTGGGCTAATTTGATTAGAAACAGTACTGACATAGAGGGTTTTGAAATAGACGAAAATACAACATCAAAAATTCAACTTTTTGCAGATGATATTCTAATTACATCAGCAGGATCTAATTCTTCTATGCAGTCTTTATTTGATAAAATGATGAATTTTAAAAGTATTTCTGGTTTAATATTCAATGAAGAAAAACTAAAATACTACCTATATATACACGAAAAAATATTCTCATTAGTGATTTTACTAAATATGTACCCAATTCAGGTCAGATAACTTATTTAGGTATAATACTATCTAAAGATATTAAATCTATTATATATAATAACTATAATACCTGTTTTCTTAATATACAAAATATTTTTAATACCTGGAATAATATGTTTTTTTACTATGGAGGAGAGACTTACAATTATTAAAATGATAATATTCCCCAAGATTTTATACTTAATACAATCAATAATACTTTCACCTACAAAAATAATTATCAAGAAACTGAATACACTAATGTTACATTTCTTATGGGCACCTAATAGACCTAGGATTGCATTAAAGAAACATACTAATAGCTGGTCTCAAGGGGGTATTTCTTTTCCAGACTTTAATTTATATATTATCTCTTCTATTATAAAAGTTATTACTTTATTAATAGATCAGTCATATATCGCAAAATGGAAAGATTATTGGGAGCTAATTAGTATGCACTTCATGAAAATCTCCTTAACACATAAAAATATGATTGTAAATAACTCCATGTTGTGGTTGCTAAAGGAATTTTGTACTTCACCTATTACACCTAAACATATGGTTTGTTACCCATTAAATATTATTATTAGTTATCGTAACTTTATATTCATGCACCCTAAGTATAGGGAATGGAATTTTATTGTATTCCCTATAATGTATACTCAGGGTATGCTTATGTCATCTACTTCTGAAGGAGCTCATTTAGCTATAGATAATGATCTAAAGTACTGGTATCAGCTGATATCTGATAATAAAGTTAAAAATCTAGATTTCTTAAAACAAGAATTTGATCTAAGAGAACCTTGCTGGTTAGAGATTCAGATCTTTAGACAACATCTCATTGATAGAATAGATCTAATGTCTATAACAGTTAAAGAATCTATTCCAAAACTGATTGATTACTTGATATTAAATTTACAGCATAAAGTTTTTGATAAAGGTAAACTTTCATATATACATAAAATTATCAGACAAGAAACTTTTTACAGTGTAGATTCATACTGGAATTATTTCACCTCTATTAATGGGGACCCACCAACTCAACAAGATAAACAATATATATTGGAATCTGCTTATAGAACTACATCTTCCATTGTCTGGAGACTTTATACATGGAAATGTTTACATAGATCTTTTTATACACCTTTGATGATGAATAAAATAAATAATAAAGATAATCTATGTAAGAGATGTAATGTAGAAATTAATGCTGACTGGGCTCATATGTTTTATGACTGCATGAAGTTGAAAGAATACTGGAAGTCAATTAATGAATTTTTGCAGGCTCTTTTTACAGATAATTTCATTATTTCTAAGTCTCTTATATTATTCAACACACCTGTACCTCAATGTGTTAAAAAGATTAAGCTTCCCTTGTTATGGTCTATCCTAGCAGTGGCCAGGAAAATAATAACTAGAAATTGGATTTCAGATACACCTCCTTCGTTCAATGAATTTAAAAATGTTATGAATATAATGTGCCATATGGAAATAAGCACAATTAGAATGAGAACAACTAGAAAAACATCATATTATATTGTATGGGATAATTTACAAAATTTGTTAAAAAAATTCTAATTTCAATAGCACGGTATTTTAGTTTAATTAATTGATCTGATTGTAGTGGATGTCTTTGTAAATACTTTAGTTGTTTTGTTGAATATTATAATAATACCTATTTTTAATTACTTGTATAAAATTGTTATGATATTTCTCTTATATGTTAAAACAATAAACCTGTTTTGAAAAAAAAAGGTTAAAGTATTCTCTAAACCACCAGCCACAATGAAACCTTTAAACATATTTGATAATAAATAATAAAATGACATGAAAATGCTAAATATCAATTTACAGTAAACAGATTTCCAATTACAGAAAATATTAAAAATAAAACCACAGGTGGATAGGTTCACACAGTTACAGAAAAACAATACTTAATACTTAACTAATCTCACTATATTTTCCTGACTGATATAAAAAATTGTTATCCCCGGTCACTTCCTAAAACATACTGCCATGAGAGTTCAGTCTCAACTAGTATTAAACATTATTTTAGTGATGGATTCTAAAATGACATCACATACACCTTGTCATCTGACTTCTGGTTCCAATGCAACCCCCCCCCCATTGCTAGATTTAGCACCTATGTGTCAATAATACACACACACAGGGCCTTGCTAAGATCTGCTGCAGCTCCTGAAAGTCATAAAACCATAAAATACTTTCACTCATCCTGCAAGAGCTAATAAACCATACTGCTTACAGACATTGCATCTCTGGTTTCATTAAAAACTTGTGATAATCATTATGACCTAGGCCCAGAAATTTAATTTCTTACTATTTTTAAAGTTTGAGATTAACCTCTTCTCTTCCGGTATCTTTTATTAAAATATATGTATTTAAACAGCTATAATAATGCATGTATATTTCTTTTTCTGTCTAGCAGGACACACCATTGATACATTTTTAATACAAGCAACTTTATAAATACATTTTAAACACAAGCATCTGTACAAATCAGTTCTTTATACAAATGACATATAATTCTTTACAAAATTTCACCTAGCAGTGCTGGCATACTGTATGTTACACATCCACTGCCCTACTTCTCCTGCCATAGCTGGCAATACCTCACATCATCACTTCTCTCCCCCTCTGAAGACTCAAGCTAATTTTTCAATTGACCCATGAGAAACATTGCTTAAGAGGAAAGAGCCTATCTGGGAATACATTAACCAATACCCTGTCTTAGGAGCCCATCTGCAATGGCATTGCTAAACCCATTATGGTGCTGCACTGTTATATCACATACCTGCAACCCCAGACTCTGCCTCAGTAACTTGGCATTTTGTTGGCTGGCTTGATGTAGTCATGTTAAGGGATTGTGGTCTGTAAATACAGTGATTTTCCTTCCATACAGACAGGGTTGAAGTTTCTGCAGTGCCCAGACTATGGCTAGACATTCTTTTTCTACTGTTGCATAACATTCCTCCCAAAGTCGGAGTCTATGGCTGAGATATACCACTTTGTGTTCTTCTCACTCTGAGGAAATCAGGCTGAGTAGAGTCCCCACCCCATGGTTTGAAGCATCCACCTGCACAATTAATTATTTGCTGTAATCTGGACTGGCTAACACAGGGGGATCCTCCCAAAGCCCCTTTAAGCTTTTGGAATGCCTGCTTGCAGGTTGGGGTACACACTACCTTGTCTGGCCTATATTTCTTCATCAGGTTATTGAGGGGAGCAGCTATTATACTATAACTGGGAACAAATGTCTATAGTACCGCTGTGTCCCCAAGAATGCCCTCACCTCCTTTATAGTAACAGGAGCAGGCCACACCTAAATGGCTTCCACTTTGTCAGGTTCTGGTCTGATCTTACCACTCCCCATTCTATGCCCCAGATAGGAGATCTCTGCCATACCCATCTGAGTACTGGGCTTAATGGGCAACCCTACCCTTTGCAGTCTGCCCAGGACCTCCCTGACCTGCTGAAGGTGCTCATCCAGGAATGGCTGTAAATGGCTATATCATCCAGGCAAGCAAGGGCATAATATATCGCCCCTGCTAGGATACAATCTACCAGCCTCTGGAAGGTTGCTGGGGCATATATCATCCCAGAGGGCATCTTTGTGAACTCATATAATCTGAAAAGAGTCACAAAGGCTGACCTCTGTCTAGCGATGGGAGTCAAAGGCACCTGCTAGGAGGCCTTGATCAGATTAATGGTAGTCAGATACTTAGCCCCACCCAGCTGTTCTAAAGGTTCATCTGTCCTAGGCATGAGGTAAGCATGTGACTCAGTGTGACTAGTTAGTTTCCTGTAGTCCACACAGAACCTGGTGCTGCCATTTGGTACCAGCATCACTGGGGAGGCCCAGGGACTGCAGGAATCCTGGTTTACCCCCAGTTCCAACATTTACTGTATCCCCCTCTCTCAGAGTCTGTCTGACTTTCTCATGCACCCTGTAAGGGGCTTGGTGTCTTGTATCCACATGGTGCTGCACCAGGTAGGTGTAACCAGGTTAGCCAGTGAACATGACCCCAAACTCCTGTAAGACTGCTCACATTTCTTGAACCTTGGTAGGGGATAGCTGCTGGGACATTGCTAACTCTTTCACTGTGGTGTCAGTCTGCGCCTCACAGAGGAGATCAGTCACCAGATCCCCCTTAGACTCCTCCTGCCATCCACTGCAAATACTCAGCACCAGGGCCTCCCTTTCATGGTAAAGTTTCATCATGTTAACATGGTACAATTTGTGCCCCTGCCTCCTTCCTAGCAGTTCTACCAAGTAGTTAACATCGCTGACCTTCCTTACCATTTTGGAAGGTCCTTCCCAAGCCCCCTGCAGTTTATTGTGTCTGACAGGAATGAGAACCATAACCTGCTGCCCCACAGCATACTCTATGGCTCCAGAATTCCTGTCATACCAGACCTTTTTCTGCTGTTGGGCTCCTACCAGATTCTCCTAGGCCAAGCCCATGAGCTCCCTAGCCCTTGTCCTGAGGTTTAGGACATATGCCACAACAGACTCCTTGTAGCATTCACACTCACCTTCCCACTCATCAGGAATCAAATCTAAAGGTCCACTCACCCTATGCCCATACAGCAACTCAAAGGGTGAAAAACCTGTGGATTCCTGGGGTACCTGTCTGTGTACAAACAGTAGATAGGGAAAATATTTGTCCCACTGTTCTTAAACTGCAAATGCCCTTAGTATGGTCTTTAGTGTGGAGTTTAACCTCTCCACAATATCTTTAGCATGGGGGTGGTATAGAGTAGTCTTTTTGTGTTTTACCCCACAGCACTTTCACAGACAAGCCAGTAGGTCTGATGTGAAATTGGCATTTCTGTCAGCCAGTATTTCTCTTGGGAAACCTACCCTGCTGAAAATCTCTAACAATGCATTTTTACTAATGTCTCTACCTCAATGAAGGGCAAATCCACTGCCTCATGGCATCTAGTAACATAATCTACTACCATCAGGATATAATTCTTCTCTGTAGAACATGGGGTACTCAGAGAGACCCCATAATCTCCATAGCTACCCTCTGATATAACTCCTCAATCACAGGCAAAGGCATCAAAGGAGCCTTGACCTTGTCTCCTGCCTTGCCTACTTTTGGCACTGCTCACAGGTCCTTCAGTACCCTGTTACATCCCTGGCAATCCTAGGCCAATAAAAGTTTTGAATAATACATCTCTTGGTACACTTTATGCTTATATGACTTGCAAAAATAATGCCATGGGCTATGGCTAGAAGTGCTAGATGGTAAGGTCAAGGCACTACCAACTGCTGTATTACGTCACCCTCTAGCCCTCCGTCAGGGGTCCACTCTCTATATACGGTAACCCTTTATTTCAGTATACAGACTCCTTTTTTCCTTGAGAATCAGGCTACTATCTAACTACCTCCCTCAAACCTCTTAGTGCAAGGTCCGAGAGCTGAGCCTGTATCAACTCTATCTTTGTAACTTTTCCCAGCTCCACTTCCACAAGAAGTCTGGTATCCCCTGACAGCAGTATCCCACTGTCAGCCTGGATACTAATGCTCACCTCTGCCCTTGCAGTGACTCTGTCCAAGGGAACATCAATACCTATCAGCAGCTGTGGCTAACCTTTAAGGCTCATTTCTACAGGATAGCTCCCGCTCTGAAATAGCCACTTTACCAGCCTGAGCTTCAGGTGTGAGGTCTGTCTGGTTCTCCCCCCAGGCTACCAGACCCACATGTCTGTCTCCAAGCCTGACTGCTTGTAACTGCATGACACAGGGTACTACATTATCAAAATCATTCCTTATTAAGACATCTGCAGGGATATCCTCAAACACACCTACCTGCTCGCTTCCTTTTCCATCCTCCCAGTCAAGTTGAAACCTGGCCAAAGGCATTTGGAATGGGATCCTTCCTAAAGCACTGACTGGAGTGGACAGCCCAAGCAAGTACTGTTCCTCTTAAACCACAGGAAGTATGTCTGTCCAAGCAGTGGTCTTTTTTCCATGGTGATAGTTTGGCAGCCCCATTGTCTCTGGACAACTTACCACTAGCATACTGTTATTCCCACTTGCTGGTTCCTCCACCTTTTGTTCCCCACCTTGCTTTCATGGAGATCTATATGATGCATGGCCCCACTGGTAACACTTAAAATATTTAACCCTTGATCCCGGCCATGTACCTGAACTAGCAGCTTCCCCTGTTACTGGTGGACTCTCTTGGGGTGGTTTAGGTTGCCCACCATGAGTTCCCTTATATCCATGTGCAGCACCAGGAATCCTTTTCTTGTGCAGTGAAGCCTCGCTTGTAAAGTAGAGATCACCCTTTTACCCCAGCTCATCTGTAGAGTTACACTCTTAGTCTGCTAACCAGATTCTCATGTCCTCAGGAAAGTGCTAAGGGCTTGTTCCCTCACCAAAATGTCTGCCAGCCCTTCAAAAGTGGTGACCTGACACCCACTCCCCCACCTATGAAAATAAGTGGTTAACTCAGCAGTATAATCACACACACACTTTCATCTGCCTTGTGTCTATGCTTTTTATTTATTTAACATTTGTTTACCGGGAAAGTCCGACTAGACACAGGTCCTTTTTCAACGGAGGCCTTGGGAGAAAAGCTCCATGAGTAACAATAAATTTTAATGCAGGAATTACAATAATCAATAAAGTATAAAGTAAACAAAATGTAGTATACATAAGAAAACACAAATTTGTTACATCATGACAACAAAACCTAGGGTTCGAACTTAGCTAGTACTATTTGTAAAGTATGACGTATGTCAAGAGATAAGGTTAAGATAGGCTGGTAGGAATAAAAGATTAAACACAGAAGAATAAGTTGGATATGTTTGGGGTATACTGTGATGAATCAGTGCATTCACGAGGGGTTAGTACAGGAACATGGCCATTTATTTTTAGATAAGCTTTAAGTGATGGCTTAAAGTGGTTAGTGGATAAGATTGAGAGAATGGAGTTAGGAAGGGAGTTCCATGTATGAGATATACTGTATAGCTGGAAAATAAAGATTCTCCTGCAGTGCTGCTGGCCTTGGAGATGGTGAGTAAGTTCTTATTGTTAAAGTGAAGTGGTCTGCTGGAACTGTAAGGAAGGTTGAGATTTTCTAGTGCAGGGATTCTGGTTGGCCAGTCTAGTATCCATAAAGCTGTACAATGATGTGTTCTATATGGGCAGTCAGATACAAACTTAGCAATTTTATTATAACATGCTTCTAGCTTAGATAGGTCAGTTTTCCTAAGATTAGTTAAAATAGGAGAGGCATATAGTAGATTGTAGAGCAGATGGGTTTGTGCTAATGTAATTTTGGCCATTTTGGTCAGGAACATTTTGTGCCTATATAGACCTCCAAGTCACTTATGGACTTTTTTTATTGTTAGGGAGACATGTAAGCTACATTTTAAATGCAAAGTAAATCCTCACGAAATGTTCATCCAAAAGCAGGATCAGCAAAATAAATCCACCGGAGGTGGATAACATTTTAGGTTATTTATTTCCACTCCAAGAAGCTTTGTATGGCTTGTTGGGGAGATGACAGTATTGTCTTTAGTTATTATGTTAAATGTTGGGCATAAGATGGATGTCTTGTTAGGTTGGAAGAGTAATAATTTAGTTTTGTTTGGGTTCAGGATTAGATGGGCATTGGATAACCATATTTCAACAGAAGTGAAAGATTCCTGTGTTTGAGAATGAAGAGTTGATAGAGAAGTGGCAGCACAGATAAGTGTTGAATCTGCATATTGTATTATATAACCATGTGGAGTAGCTGTGTGTAGATTATTAGTAAAGAGGGAGAAAAGGAGAGGGTCCAAGACAGATCCTTGGGGGACACCAATGGATAAAGGAAGGTATGGAGATAGGTCACCCTGCCATGGATCAGATTGTTGATGGCCAGATAAATAGTTATTAAACCAAGCTGTGGCAGATGGAGAGAAGGATAGTTCAGTTAGTACATCTATTAGTTTGGAATGGGAGACCTTATCAAAAGCTTTTGATGGTTCTAGAAAGATGGCAGATACAAAATTGTTATTATTCCTGTGATGGTTAATGGTATTATTGAAGGATAAGAGAGTTGTAGTGGTACTATGTGATGGGTGAAACCCATGCTGAGTGTTTGTGAGAAGGTTATTTGTTAGTAAGAATTTCATGACCTGCAGATGAATATACCTTTCGAGTAGCTTAGAAAGAGGTGAAAAAATAGCAACTGGATGATAGTTTGTCAGTTCTGTGAAAGGTCCCCTTTTATGAAGTGGGATTACATGGGAGATTTTCCACAGTTGAGGAACCTTATTTTTGAGAATGGTTCTACTTATAAGGATTGATACTGGGAAGACTATAGATTCAACTGCAATTTTGAGGTATTCACTGGGTAAATTATCTACAGCAAGTATAGTAGGCTTTAATTTTTGGAGTAGTTTTTTATAGTGGCTGTTGGAACTGGGGAGATAAGAACAAGGCATTGCTAGTTGTAAACTTGACTGGTTTGGTATCAGGAGTAGGGGGTTGCTGCTTGGAAAAGGCAATTATAGATTCAGTAAATTGTTTGTTAAAAATGGTAGCTATGCTATCAGAATTGTTGTGGATGTTTGGGGTTTATGTAGTAGAGTTTCCTGGGAGAAAGATTGGGTTTATAGCAGGCCAGAGTTTTTGAGGGCTTTTTTTGGTATGTGTTTTGAATGTTATGATAGAAATTTACTTTATCCTGTTTTATTTGTTTTTTTTTTTTTTTTTGCCTTATTTCTAAGTTCCCGATACTGTTTGTGAAGTCTGCCAGACCAACTAGCTGGAATTTTGTAAATAACTCTATGTTATTTGTGAATAGTAATATGGTCTGTATGCTTGTCTTATAAATGTAAGAAAACTATATTTTATATTAAACTGTATGTTATGTGCTGAGCTTTAAGAATGTAAATACAGTGTACCCTACTGGTAAAGAACAGAGCTAACTTGCAAACTCTAAGAAAATAAGTGAATTGTTTATGATAGTGTTTATCTCAGCTAGAAGACAGAATGTCTGCAGCTAGAAATTCTTTCTATTGTCTGGAAACAGAAATAATCACAAGTTTCAAAGATAAAAGTGTGTAACTGTTTTATGACTTCCAGTTCCAGGCAAACTTCTCAAAGATAAGTATTTTTGACACAGAGGTGCTAAATTTTAAGTTTCTGTTAGCCTGGGAACTGAAGGCAGAGATGTCAAATTGTGATGTCATCCTACTCACCCAGCAGTAATGTGTATTATTAATTTGAACTATCTCTGTCTGTGCATTTTATATGTGTCTTTGGATCTGACAACGTCCTCTCATCAGCATTTGCCTGGCTCTGTATGTAAGTAATTTAGGGCATTGTATCTCTTAGATATAGATAGGAATACAATAAAGATTAATTTAGATGTTTTCTTATTTATTTGAGACTGTCCTGCTATGTTGTTTTATAGTATTTCCTGTGATTCTGAACTCTGTTGTCACTGTGTTGAGTTATTGATTATTGTTGCTTTTATTATTTATTATTAAATATATTTAAACCTTTTAATTGTGGCTGGTTTGTATAGAGATATTTAAGCTATTAGAGTACTTGCATATGTATTCACTGACACTCTTAAATAGCCTTAAAAGTCTTGGGCACACTTACCATTTGGATAATAGTAATATAACACAGTATAATTGGTCACCATTTGGAAAGGGTCTTATTAGTAGCTGATAAGAGTGGTTGGTGGCAGCTGGTACTATCTTACAGTCTGGGAAGAATGGGGCATAGTTAATGTACCAGGGCCAGCCTTCCCTAGGAGTGTTTCTGTGTTTGTATATCAATTAAATCTCAAAATGTGTGTGTGTGTGTGTGTGTGTGTGTGTGTGTGTGTGTGTGTGTGTGTGTGTGTGTGTGTGTGTGTGTGTGTGTTTGCGTGCGTGTGTGTGCGTGTGTGTATGTGTGTGTGTGTCAGCTACTTGGGCAGGGACACAAAGCACTGGTTGGACAGAGAGGGTGCTGGAAGTTTTGGCTTGACTACTCAGCTGAGATCTTAACCCTATAGCTGTGGCAGTGGGGAGTCTTATTGGGGATCTGGAGAAAAAGGGAGAAACCACCCCCAGACTGACTGTGATCTCTGTGTGCTCTTAAGGGAAATTGTACTTTACTGTGTATGTACTTGTCATCCTCCCAATGTGCACATCCCACACTGGTGTTAGTGGTGAGGATTGAGGATCCTTGATTACTGGGCCAGGGCAGGGGCATCACACTGTTGTTTAGAAACTACTGTGTTAGTCTTATGCCATAGTTCCCAGGCTTTATCTCTAGTTTCCACAAGGTCCTTAGTATCTCTGCTTAGCCAGGGGGCATAGTTTGATTTTACTTTGATGGTGCTAACAAGAGCATGTACGTTTAATATAGCTAAAAAGGATTTATTAAAGTGGTTCACTGCGACATCTAGGTCAAGGTATATGAGTGGAGTCCAATTGCACCTTTGTAGGTCAGCTAGGAAGTTGTCAAGATTAAAGTTATGTTTTTTTTTCTAAGTTCTTTAAACATAGTAGGTTTTGGTGGGAATATGTGTTGCAGTATAAATATTGTGGGTAGGTGGTAGCTCAGACCACCAGGAAGGCAACCTGATTGGAATGAGAGGAGTCATTTAGTAATATCCAATCCAAGGTTGATTGTTTTTACTAGCTTTAATTATTCACATAGGTTCTTGAACAGTTTGTGTAAAACCATGCAAGTTTATGTAATGGATGGGGTGATCTGTATCACATGCAAACCAATCTAAATTAAAATCACCCAGTATGAATGTCTCCTGACTAAGGGTACAAACCAGTCTAAATTAAAATCACCCAGTGTGAATGTCTCCTGACTAAGGGTACAAACCAGTCTAAATTAAAATCACCCAGTATGAATGTCTCCTGACTAAGGGTACAAACCAGTCTAAATTAAAATCACCCAGTATGAATGTCTCCTGACTAAGGGTACAAACCAGTCTAAATTAAAATCACCCAGTACAAATGTCTCCTGACTAAGGGTACAAACCAGTCTAAATTAAAATCACCCAGTACGAATGTCTCCTGACTAAGGGTACAAACCAGTCTAAATTAAAATCACCCAGTATGATTGTCTCCTGACTAAGGGTGCAAACCAGTCTAAATTAAAATCACCCAGTATGAATGTCTCCTGACTAAGGGTGCAAACCAGTCTAAATTAAAATCACCCAGTATGAATGTCCTCTGACTAAGGGTACAAACCAGTCTAAATTAAAAACACCTTATATGAATGTCTCCTGACTAAGGGTGCTACTTAAGAAATTAGCAAAGGCCATCCAGTGGAAGATACTGTGGAACAATCCGCCCATTGCTTCTTCAGAACCATTACCCAAAAACTGTAATTATTCATTTAAAGAGGTCACATGGTACGTTTGCAATTTAAATATTTAAACAGACATCCCAATTAAAATATAAAATCAAATACCTTTTTCACTAGTCAAAATGGAAAATTCCCTCACCTAAAATGTTTTCATCCAGTCAAATCCTGGGCTTTCAACTATAAAACTGGCATAATTGAAATACAATCATTGATACATGGGGGAATGTGGCATTAGTTCTTAGTTGCCAATATAATTTTTTCATCTCCAAATTGTTTTGCCAGAGGTCTCCATAAGATCTCTCTCCACTTCCAATATCCCAAACCTAAATTTGTTACATCCTGGATTGTTTTGTAAATGTCTAGATAGAGCATTGTAATCACTCCCCTGCTGAATTGCATATACATGTTCGTAAATACGTTTCTGAAAACTTCTTTTAGTTTTTCCCACGTAAAAAAGTAAAATTTTTTACAAATTGCAATGTACACTATCCCTTTTGTTCCACAACTGCCTGTTGCAAACCTTACCATTAAGGTTGGCTGTCCTATGATCACACATTGTCCTTATAAAATATACTTAAATATTTACAAGCCCTACATATATGTGTCCCTTTCTCTCTTTTAGCGTTATAGGTTCATAGGTTCATAGTTTGATACTAGGCTATCTGCCCTAGAGCATTTATATGCCTAGTCAGAGTGTGTTTGGCTTTTGCCACCGTTTTAGATTAGTTAACTGTGCCTCTGTATAGTAGATCACAGAAGATAGCCCTTTTAATGTTAGTTTACTGTGCCTCTGTCTAGCAGGGACACAGAAGAGATCCCAGGGGTAAACCTACAATCTCCCATCCACTCGTCAAGATTTCTCTTGAAGAGGGTCATTGAGGGGCTCTGCCTAACATGGATTAGGATTTTGTTCCAGAGTGAGGGGAGCCTCTGGGATATGAATCTGTCCCTCCAGCATGTCCTATTTATTTTTGTGCTGAGGTTTAAGTCCCTGGAGCGTGTGGCTCTAAGGGATTTGGATTTTCTGAGGTGGAGCATGTCTATTAATTCTGGTTTGGACATGGCTTTATACATCAGGCACAGATCGCCTCTGAGTAGGCAGTAAGCAACTGAGTAGAGCTAGAGTTTCTTTAGCCTAACTGCGTAGGGCATCTGTATGAGTCCCTTGATCCTCTTGGTGAGGTACTTTTGGGGTGTTTCCAGTTGCTGCAGGTGTCGGGTAAGGTACATTCCAAATGAGGCATTGTATTCAATTATGGGCCTGATGAGTGATGAGTAGAGGGGCACAATGACCTCTCTTGATCTAGATGTGAACCCTTTCATGATAAGGTGGGCTATATAGAAGGTCTTTCTAACCACTTTGGCAACGTGATTGTCAAAGGAGAGATTGCTATCTACTTGGGTTCCCAAATTCCTAATTACTTCTTCCGTACTCAATGGATTACCACCTATGTGGTAATTTGTGGGCAATTTGTTTTTTCCCAAAGGGGATGACTATGCACTTTTTGGCATTTAGCTTTAGGCCATGGCTCTGGCACCAGTTATCCGTCTCTGTGAGACCCTTTTGGAGAATGCTTGTGTCAGTCAGTGAGTCGATTATGGCACCCAGTTTGCAGTCATCTGCGAACTTGGTCAGCCATAGTCCTCCCGTGTTAGCCTGTACCTCAGAGAAATATATACCGAACAAGAGAGGTCCCAGGACTGAGCCCTGTGGGACTCCACTTGTAACTGGTTTAGAGTCTGACATGGCACCTGCAATTCTGACCATGTGGGTTCTATCCCTCAGCCAGTTTGCAACCCATCTTGTGACATAGGAGTTGATATTTAAGCTGGTGAGCTTATTTATGATGCCCAAGTGGAGTATTGTGTCGAAGGCTTTTGTGAGGTCCAGGTAGGCTGTGTGGACTACCTTCCCGTCATCTATGGCCTTGGTGACTATTTCAAAGATGTCAACCATGTTCAAGAGGCAAGATCTGTCCTTAATAAAGCCGAATTGAGTAGCATCCAGTGTTTGGAGGTTCCCAATGTCTTTGTTTATGGGTTCCATGATGATACGCTCCATAGCTTTGCAGACCAGGCTAGTCAGGCTTATAGGGCGATAGTTTCCGGGGTCCGTTGTGGCACCACCTTTGTGGAGTGGGACCACTGTTGCTGTACGCCATTCCTTGGGTATATATCCTGTAGTAAGGCTGAGATTGAACAGTAACTTAATGTGAGGGTTCAGTTCTTCTTGGAGCTCATGTAAGACGCAGCCCAGGACATCATCCGGTCCCATTGTTGCTGTGTTTTTTGCTTTGGAGAGGGCAGCTCTCACCTGTGCATCTGTGATGTCAGGGAGGCTACACTCTGTTGGGATAGACATTTGCTCTTTTGGAGGGAGGGGGAGAAGTTTGCACTGAACCTGTCTGCCAGGATGTTGGCAATGTCTGTGGGTTCAGTGTATTTTTTTGTCATTTTGCACTAACTCAGAGCATATTTGGGAGTTGCCACCCAGGTTCCTGACATAACTAAAGAAGGCCTTGTGATTATCTTTAGCGTCTTGTGCAATTTTTCTTTCGAAGCTGGCCTTAGATGATTTTATGAGGGCTCGTAGTTTCTTGCTAGTACTGATCAGAGATGCCTTCCCTTTTTGGGATTTTGCTCTATCATGTTGTAGCTTCCTCCTTCTGTTGTATAGCTTATTTATGGCTGGGGTCCACCAGACAGGTCTCCTGCCTTTGGAGGAGTGTGTCTTGGTTTTATTTGGGATAGCACAATCCATGCATTCCTGTAGGTGTCCATAGAATGCATTTGTAAAGGATTCTGTGGTTTGGGCCATATTTTCCACTGGCCCAGGGGCTTTGAAAGATTCCACTTTGGTTTTGAGAAGTGTGAAGTTTGTTTTTGAGAAGTTCTTCACCGTGGTTTCCTTGGCTGTGGGTGGGGATGGGAAATGGATGTCCAGTGAGATTAATTTATGGTCGGATCTTACCAATGAGGGGTATACCTCTGGGATGGAACATAGAGTCCCCATGTTGGTGATGATCAGGTCCAATATGTTTTCCCCTCATGTGGGAGTGGTGACCAGTTGTTCCATAACATTTGAGTTTATAAATTCTAGGAACCGTTGGGCGAGGGTGTTGGGGCTTGAGTAGTGCTCCCAGTCTATCTTTGGGTAGTTGAAGTCACCCAATATGATGGTGTTTTGAGAGACCTTCATATTCTCCAGTGTTCTCAGGAAAGCCGAGTGGGGTTCCTGAGTTTGGGAGCGTTGTCTGTAGTAGGCTACAAACTGAAAGGCAGTTTTTCCCACTGTTAGTTGCACATGGATGGTCTCCGATGTCTCGTGCAGTGCCACTAACCTGGAGGTGTGGGTATCTTTGATGAATATGGATACTCTCCCAGCTTTTGTGGTTCAGTCCAAGTTTTGGGGCCGAAAAGCATGGTATGAGGTATAACCTGGTAGTGCTGGGATGCTCTCGGGAGGCTTGAACCAGGTTTCTGTTACTGCACAGATATCGATATTCTCCATACTGAGGAGAGCCTCGAGTGCATGCATCTTGAGGTTTAGACTTCTGGCATTGAGCAGCATTACCCTTAGTTTCTTTGTGTTGTCTATGGAGGTGGGTTTGTCTTTTGAGCCTTGCCTAAAAAAGGCACTATGGGGGTGGCAAGAGCCTTAGCCAGTATTCGAAAGTCCAAGGGTGACAGGTGCAAGCCATCCCTAGCGAAGCAACGTGGCTTGTCGAGCATGTCATCCCAGGCTGACAGACACTGGATCCCCTTTGAATGACATCAATACTTTAGTCAATTGTTAAAATTGATCATTTTGTCTTTATACTGTGGCATCATTCTTAGTGAGGGTAAGTGGCTACTCAAGGTCAGGGTCATACCGGCCTAGGCTACATGAATAGAGAGCTCCTCTATGGCTCTTTTCATGTAGTCCAGGGAAGACTTTGTTAGTAAGAGGATCTTCTGATAAATATTTTAAGTTGTAAGTAGTTTTGAACACAAGTTTCATCTTACTCCCTAAGCTATTAACAAGTTCAGGGCTACTAATAAGTGAACCCTAATTCCTAGTAACTGTATTACAAATGTATTTACTTAACTCTCTATGAAAAACTACTAATGAATTTATGTAAGAAATCTCACATCCCATTTCCTTATTTTAGTCCAAAGGGACACCTAAGAGGGACTTATATCTGTTACCCCACCCTTCTATCACTTTTTCACCAATGTTGAACACTACTGATGAAGGGTAACCTCTGTTGACAAACATTTGGGTCAGATTACCAATTCTATTTTTAAAACTGGCAATTTTTGAGCACATTCTGACTACTCTTACCATCTGCCCTTTTATCACATTATGTTTCATGTGCCTAGGATGATTATTGTTGTAATCCAAATAATCATTGGAAAAAGTAGGTTTCTTGTACAGTGTCGACCGAGTGACAGTGTATAAATTGAAAGTAACAACTAATATTGTTCATATACTCAGTAAATTCATACCTGATAGGATCTACTTCCTTCCATAAGATAAAAATATAATCCAAAAATCTCAGGTGATAGGGCCAGTGTTCAACAAATGTACTACTCATGATGTACTTCCTCTCCCATGAGGATATAAGCAAATTTGTAAATGGGGGGGGGTGCAACTTGCGCCCATTGCTAACCCTCTGGAATATTTAAAAAACTCTCCTTCAAAGGTTACAAAGCTGTTCTTCAAAATAATCTCTATTAATTCCATCACAAAATGAATTAAGGTGCTATATAAAGTAATTCTTTCTAATAGGGTTTTGTGTACCATGCTCAACCCTTCCTCATGGGGAATAAATGTAAAAAGATCCACCACATTAGTTGTGGAAAAACTACAAGTTTGAGAGTAGTATTTGTGCTCAATTCTAGATAAAAAATTACATGAATCTTTCAAAAGGTATTCAATGGAAATTAAAGCATTTCTAAACAAACGGTCCACAAAAATACCTAAAGAATAAATAGAACTATTGTGAGACACCACTATTAGATTAATAACTCCCTGAAGTACTGAATTTTCCAAAAACGACTGTGCCTTTCTCTGGGCTATTGATATTTAATTTCTAGAAACTACTTTGTATTTATCATGGTCATGCAGCAATGATAATATCTGACATTTGGAGTCATTCTTTTCAACAATTACCATCCCCCCTTATCAGGTTTCATGAAATGTAAATTTGGGTTCAACCTCAAATCTATCAATAAACTATTCTCTTCTTTAGACAAATGAAAAAACTTTTTCTTATGCTTTCTATGTAAATCGTAAATGTCCTGAGGTCATACCCTCTCAAAATTTGCTTCTGTTGGATGTAAAGGGGGGGTTAAAGCAACTACATTTCTTAAAATTCCTAATATTCATATTGTCATTATTCACCATATTTTTTCCTTCCAAATTTTTTGGACATTAACTGTAAGTTTAACTTCCTTGTATACAGTTTTAATTCAACTAACAAAGTCGTTGTGTCAGTGCATTTGGCTGGTACAAATTTCACTCATTTCTTTAACAAAGAAAAATAGTTCTTGTCTGTTACCAAACTTGTGTAATTATAGATGTTGACCCCATCATAACTCATTAGTTTGCCATCAAAAGCTGTTACAATATCCACTCTGTTTTCAGTTCTATCCCTTTCTATTTGTTTCGGCTGTTCTTCCGTCATAATTGTCCCTGGTTTTTCCCCTCTGTTCCTTTTGGTTTTGTGGATACACTGAAAATTTTTTTCTGTCTGCTTTTGTTTAACAATCTTTCAGACCTTCTTAAAGGAGTTTATTCCTGTTCAAATACTTCATTATCGTATCTGTTTTTGTGCTACATTTGTATAACTTCTCCTAAGTGGAAGCCCCTGCTCTCTTGGGCTCCCTGCCTCATCTCACTCCACCTCCTGTCTTCTCTACTAAAACCTCCTTCAATCTCAGTTAGTTTGTATGATTTAGGAATGGAGTAGACCACTTTATCTAAGAAATCCTGTTCATCCCTCAAAAGCTTTCTATACTTATGTTCTAAATTCACCCTAACTTGTTGCTCTACATTTTCTAAAATTACATTGTATTTTCTACCAAAACTATCAAACTATACACCACGTTTGTAATAATATGATTTAACTTTTCTAGTTCATACATTAACCTGTTTATATTACTTGAATTTATTTTAACAATAAAGTGCATTAGTTCCAACCCATGACAGTCGAACATTTCTAACAGTTTTTCAGTTTCTGGTTGTCCCTTCTTAACCCGATTAGGGAATTTGTATATCTGCAGACCCTTCAGCACTCATTGTTTATTTATACTCTCAGTTAGCTAAGCGTTATCGCATTGCAAATTGTGAACCTTACCTAACTTCAATGCAACATCATCCAGTTTGGATTGTAAGTCTGTATTCTCTAGTGTCTGATTACTGCTACAAAGGAAAACTCCACAGTCAACCAGTCTCTGAAATTATCTGCTCACCCCATAGTCTCTCCCTCTGAGTTCACTCTTGGACCACACGGGATAGAGTTCTGGGTAAAAACATTACGTCCTGAACTTAAAGAACCAGAAAATGCTCTCACTCTTACTCCTTCTGGTCCAGAAACATAATTCCTTGGTGGATAACTCACAGGGCGCTCTCTGACCTGTAGTCTGTCAACGGAATGCTGTAATACAGTCCCTTTCTGAGTCAAAAGTTTCACCCACTTGGTCAGTTCACCCTCATTTTCTGGAACATTTTGAAATTCCTGTTCCATATTGTATGAGGTAAAAAAAAACAGATTTCAGCAAAAAAAACAGTAATTTGTTTAAAACTAGTGTGTTCCAACTGTAAAAATATACAGTCTTTGTCCGTCTTCACCACAGCTTACCACAGACACACTGAATGAATGAAACCAAGTAACACATAATAGTGTATACAAAATGACCCAAAAAGACCAAAGAAACTACCAAAGGCCATCCAGTGGAAGATACTGTGGAATAATAAGCCAACACAGTCAATAAAAGTTATTTAATCACTCGTTTAATAAAACACATCCAATAACACAAGGTAAAGGTCAAGCACTTTCGTCCCCAACACTTCAGAACCATTACCCAAAATCTGTAATTACTCATTTAAATTATTAACTAAGTCATGTGGTACATGTTTGCAATTTAATAATTTAAACAGACATCCCAATTAAAACATAAAATCAAATACTTTTTCCACTAGTTACAATGCAAAACTCCCTAACTTAAAACTTTTTTATCAAGTCAAATCTTGGGCTTTCAACCTTAAAACTGGCATAATTGAAATACAATCTTTGATACCTGGGGGAGCTGTGGCATTGGTTCTTAGTTGCCAATATAATTCTTTCTTCTCCAACTTGTTTTCCCAGAAGGCCCCCCTAAATTCTCTCTGCACCACTTCCAAACCTAAATTTTTTACATCTTGGACTGTTTTGTAAATGTCTAGATAGAGCATTGTAATCACTGCCCTGCTGAACTGCATATGTATGTTCATAAATACATTTCTACTAATGCCACAGCTCCCCAGGTATCAATGATTGTATTTCAATTATGCCAGTTTTAACGTTGAAAGCCCAAGATTTGACTGGATAAAAAAGTTTTAGGTTGGGGCATTTTGCACTGTGACTAGTGGAAAAAGTATTTCATTTTATGTTTTAATTGGGATGCCTGTTTAAATATTTAAATTGTAAATGTACCGCATGACTTGTTTAATTAAATGAGCAATTACAGTTTTTGAGTAATGGTTCTGAAGAAGTCCTAAGTGTTGAGGATGAAAGCGCTTGACCTTTACCTTGCGTTATTGGATGTGTTTTATTAAACATGAGTGATTAAACAACTTTTATTGACTGTGTTGACTTAATGGCTTATTCCATAGTATCTCCCACTGAATGGCCTTAGGTAGTTTCTTTGGTCTTTTTGGGTCATTTTGTACACACTGTTATGTGTTACTTGGTTTCGTTCATTCAGTGTGTCTGTGGTAAGCTATGGTAAAGACGGACAAAGACTGTATATTTTTAAAGTTGTAACACGCTAGTTTTAAACAAATTACCAGATTTTTGCTGCAATTTGTTTTTGTACCTCATATAATATGGAACAGGAATTTCAAAACATTCCAGAAAATGAGGGTGAACTGACCATGTTGGTGAAACTTTTGACTCAGAAAGTGACGGTATTACAACATTCCATTGACAGACTACAGGTCCTAGAGTGCCCTGCAAGTTATCCACTGAGGATTGATGTTTTTGGACCAGAAGGAGTAAGTGGGAGAGCAATTTCTGGTTCTCCAAGTTCGAGACTTAATGTTTTTACCCATAACTCTATCCCATGTGGACAGAGAGCAAACTCAGAAGGAGAGACTATGGGGTGAGCACCTAACTTCAGAGAATAGTTGACTGTGGAGTTTTCCTTTGGTAGCAGTAATTAGACACTAGATAATGCAGACTTACAATCCAGACTGGATGATTTTGCATTGAAGTTAAGTGAGGTTCACAATTTGCAATTTGATAATGCTTACCTAACTGAAAGCATAAATAATAGACGAGTGCCAAAGGGTCTGTGGCTGTACAAATTCCCTAATGGGGTCAACAAGGGACAACCAGAATTTGATGAGCTGTTAGAAATGTTCGACTGTCATGGGTTAGAACTAATGAAGTTTATTGTTAAAATAAATTCAAGTAATATAAACAGGTTAATGGATGAACTAGAGAAGTTAAATGATGTTATTACAAATTATGTACAGTTTGATAGTTTTGGTAGAAGATGCAATGTGATTTTAGAAAAGGTAGAGCAACTGGTTAAGTTGAATTTAGAATGTACATATAAAAAGCTTTTGAGAGACAAACAGGATTACTTAGATAAAATGATCTACTCCATTCCTAATTCATATGAAGTAACTGAGATTGAAGGAGGATTTACTAGAGAAGATAAGAGGTGAAGTGAGATGAGGCATGGAGCCCCAGAGAGCAGGGGCTTCCACTTAGGAGAAGTTCTGCAAATGTAGCACAAAACAGATATGATAATGAAGTATTTGAACAGGAATATCCTCCTCTAAGAAGGTCTGAAAGATTGTTAAATAAAAACAGACAGAACATTTTTTTAGTGTATCCACAAAACCAAAGGGGACAGAGGGGGGAAAAACAGAGACAATTATGGCTGAAGAACAATTGGAACAAATAGTAAGGGATAGAACTGAAAACATAAATGATATTGTTAACAGCCTTTGATGACAAACTAATAATTATGGGTACAACATCTACAATTACACAAGTTTGGTAATAGACAATAACTATTTTTCTTTGTTAAAGAAAGGGGTGGAATTTGTACAAGCCAAATGGGTTGACACAGCAGCTTTGTTAGTTGAATTAAAACTGTATACAAGGAAGTTAAACTTACTGTTAACATTCAAAAATTTGGAAGGACAAAATATGGTGAATAATGACAATATGAGTATTAGGAATTTTAAGAAATGTAGTTGCTTTAACCCCCCCCCCCTTTACATCCAACAGAAGCAAATTTTGAGAGGGTGTGTACTCAGGACATTTATGAGTTACATAGAAAGCATAAGAAAAAGTTTTTCATTTGTCTAAAGAAGAGAATAGTTTATTGATGGATTTGAGGTTCAACTCAAATTTATGTTTCATGAAACCTGATAAGGGAAGGGATGGCAATTGTTGAAAAGAATGACTCTAATTGTCAGATATTATCATTGTTGCATGACCGTAATAAATACGAAGTAGTTTCTAGAAATTAAATATCAATACCCCAGCGAAAAGCACAATTGTTTTCTGAAGATTTGCTACTTCAGGGGGCTAATAATTAACAAATTTACAACTTTTTGTTTCATGAACACTCTGTGATTTCTATGGTTTTTGGAATACCAAAAACACATAAAAATGTACCAAACCCTCCATACTGTCTAATAGTGGCATCTCACAATAGTTGTATTTATTCTTTAGGTACTTTTGTGGACCATTTAGTAAGAAATGCTTTAGTTCCCATTGAATATCTGTTAAAATATTCATAAGATTGTTTTGTCTAGAACTGAGCACAAACACTACTCTCAAACTTATAGTTTTTCCACAATTGATGTGGTGGACCTTTTTACATTTATTTCCCATTAGGAAGGGTTGAGCATGTTACACGAAACCCTATTAGAAAGAACTACTTTATGTAGCACCTTAATTTATTTTGTGATGGAATTAATGGAGATTATTTTGAAGAACAGCTTTGTAACCTTTATAGGAGAGTTCTTTAAATATTCCAGAGGGGTAACGATGGGCACAAGTTGCACCCCTCTGTTTGCAAATTTGGTTGTCCTCATGGGAGAGGAGGTACATCACGAGTAGCACATTTGATGAACACTGGCACTATTACCTGAGATTTTTGGATGATATTTTTATCTTGTGGAAGGAAGTAGATCCTATCAGGTATGAATTTGTTGAGTATATGAACATTATTAGTGATTTAGTTTCAATTTACACACTGTCATTCAGTTGACAGTGTCAATTATTTGGACATGACGATTACTAAAGACAGTGAGGCCAAATGTTTTGTTTCTAAACTGTAGAGGAAACCTACCTTTTCTCATGATTATTTGGATTACAACAGTAATCATTCTAGGCACACAAGACATTATGTGATAAAAGGGCAGATGGTAAGAGAAGTCAGAATGTGTTCAAAAATGGCCAATTCTAAAAATGAAATTGGTAATCTGACCCAAATGTTTATCAGCAGAGGTTACCCTACATTGGTAGTGTTCAACATTGGTGAAAAAGTGATAGAAGAGTGGGGAACCAGTTATAAACCCCTCTTTGGTGTCTCTTTGGCCTAAATAAGGAAATGGGATGTGAGATTTTTACATAAATTCACTGGTAGTTTTTCATGGAGAGCTTAGCAAAGGAATTTGTAATATAGATACTGGGAATTGAGTTTTAATTATAGTAACCCAGAACCTGTTAATACTTTAGGCAATACACCAAAATTTGTGTTCAAAACTACTTACAACTTAAAATATTTATTAGAACACCCTCTTACTAACAAAGCTAAAAGAGAGAAAGGGAAACATATATGTGGGGCTTGTAAATACTGTAAGTTTATTTTTCAAGGATAATGTGTGACCATAGGACAACCACCCTTAATGGTAAGGTTAGCAACAGGCATTTGTGGAACAAAAGTGGCAGTGTACATTGCAATTTGTCAAGAATGCTACTTTTTTATGCGGGAAAAACTGAAAGAAGTTTTCAGAAACGTATTTACGAACATATGTATGCAATTCAGCAGGGGAGTGATTGCAATGCTCTATCTAGACATTTGCAACACAGTCCAAGATGTAACAAATTTAGGTTTGGGATATTGGAAGTGGTGGAGAGAGATCTTAGGGGGGCTTCTGAGAAAACAAGTTGGAGATGAAGGAATTATATTGGCAACTAAGAACTAATACCACAACTCCCCCAGGTATCAAGATTGTATTTCAATTATGCCACTTTTAAGGTTGAAAGCCCAAGATTTGACTGGATAAAAAAGTTTTAGGTTAGGGAGTTTTGGATTGTGACTAGTGGAAAAAGTATTTGATTTTATGTTTTAATTGGGATGTCTGTTTAAATTTTTAAATTGCAAACATGTACTACATGACTCATTTAATTATTTAAATGAGTAATTAAAGATTTTGGGCAATGGTTCTGAAGACGTCCTAAGTGTGAGGATGAAAGCACTTGACCTTTACCTTGTGTTATTGGATGTGTTTTATCAAACTTGAGTGATTAAACAACTTCTATTGACTGTGTTGGCTTAACGGATTATTCCGTGGTATCTTCCACTGGATGGCCTTTGATAGTTTCTTTGGTCTTTGGGGGTCATTTTCTACACACTGTTATGTGTTATTAAGGGTACTACTCCCCCAGTGCAATAAATGTCAATACATGTTTTATAGCTGGAGCATTATTTTCATGTGGGATACAGCAGCCAATTATATTAAGTGTTTTTCTTGAATTTACAGTTAGTGTGGTATAGATGATTTCTGCACTGTCGAGTTGTGAGGTTTTGCAGTCAAAGAAAATTAAAGTGAGATGGTCTTTAAAGACGATAGCAACTCCACCTCCTCTTTTGTTGAGTCTGTCCACCCATAGTATGGAGTAACCTGGGGGTAGGATTTCATCATCTTTTGTACCTAGTTTTAGCCATGTTTCAGTGATTATTACTATGTCTGGGGAGTATGTGGCTAGAGTGGCATGGAAGTTGTCTAATTTGTTGGCTATACTTCTAATATTATTGTTCATTAGTAATAGGTCTGATTTTTTTCTATTTAAGATTGGATGTGTAGGGGTGTTGAGACTAAAATGATTAGGAGAGTTGGTGTTATCTGAGAGTGGTCCAGGATTTGGGTGGATGTCACCACAAGCAGTCGCCTGGAGGCAATGTTGGTTAGTAATTTCAATCATTTGATAAGATCATTGTTGAATAACTGAGGGTTATATTGGCTATCTTTAGTAGGTATTATTTTACATGGAAAAATATTGAAGGCTAGTTATATTGATAAGTGTAGGAGAGATGGCAACATATGTACATGGAGTAGAATGGTAAGGTGGGTTAGTGGTATGATGAAATGTGGGTATCCGGAATGCTTTGTGGTAATAAGTAGTGAGATGAGAGAGTAATATGAGTGTAGTAAGAAGTGTAGGTGATGCATGAGCATGTTGTAGATCTAGCAGGTGTAACAAGGATTACAGGAAATGCATGTAATTGGATGGATAGAGTGAGGGAGTGTCAGCCTAGTGAAAAGAGTAGAAGCACTGGGGGTGGGTGAGATATGGGGGCAGAGTAGGGGAGCAGAGTGAGCCTGAAGGGTGAATGAAGAAGGCAGAGCAAGGCCCAGCAGGTGGGGGGTCCAAAAAAAAACACATTCAGGAGCCAGGAAATGTAAGTAAGAATACATTATGTCAGAGCTTTTAATCTTAGAGAAAACAAATGCTGCTAGCAAGCTCTTATGAAACCTTTTTTCCTGTAAATGTCAGGTGTTAACATTTCTTTATTTTGTCATAGTTTAAACAGTCAATATCAGACAATTTAGAAGCACCAGTTACAGCTTTACCATAGAGGAAGGGATTAGGAACCGTACCCAGAACCCTTGGTCACCATTATATGATTTACATACTCGTTCAAATATATGAATAAAACTATCAAAATTATCACCCTCTGAAAACTGTGAAAGAAATTTACTGATCTTTATTGCTTCTGGGGTTTAGTTATTCCCTTCCTCATTACCTCCATGACCCTGGCGAAAGGTCAGCATCTCCCTCTCATGTTCATGCTGCTTATCATTTTCTTCAGCTTCCAAATGCCTCTGTCTCTCTGCTGATTATAATTCACAATATTTGGCTTCCAGTTCAAGTCTCTTGAACTCCTGATGGATTTTTAAATCCTTTGAAGAAAAGGTGAACTTTCCTGTTTCGGAGGGCTGCAAATTCCCATCACCAGACTGGTTATCCTTCTGGTTGCTGGTCTGAGCTGTGACTAAGGCTGAAATCATTTCCTCAGTCAGGTTGGCATCCAACAGTCCTTTGGCTTCACATACCTTGGCTAACTGGTTCATTGTCAACATGCCATAATCCTCTGCTGACATGTTTGCCTGCTTTCCCTGACTAAACTAAACTAACAAAAAATAGGTAAAACTGTTGTGAAATGAAACTCTGAATGTTTACCTTGTGGCTGCTGAGAGGGCAGACCTTTAGTGACAACTGCTTACAGACTACAGAAATTCAATTAATATTCTATCACTGCTCACCAATATGTGACATCCCCTCTCTGGGACAGTAATCAAGGAGCCTGAATCCTCACCACTGGCACTGGAGAGGGAGGTTCATTTGGAACAAAAATAGATACACCCAGTATTTTAAGATGTGGCTCTCTGAATCAAGCACATAGGGAAAACACTCAGCCCGGGGCCTGGGTTTCTTTCTTTGTCTCTCCCCAGGTCCCCAATAAGGCTCCTTACTGACACAGCTGTAGAGTTAAGTCCTCAGATGAGTGTCCTAGCCAAGTCCTCCACCACTTTCTCTGAGAAAGCAGTGCTTTGTATCCCTGCTCCAAGTGGCAGATACACACATAAACACACACACACACACACACACACACACACACACACACACACACACACACACACACACACACACACACACACACGCACACACACACGCACACACGCACACACGTGCACACATGTGCACACACACACACACACACACACGCACACACACACACACACACACACACACACGCACACACACACACACACACACACACACACACACACACACACACACACACACACACACACACACACACACACACACACCTGGGGAAATTTTGCCACAGGTTTACTAGCTATGCCCCCTTCTGCCCAGTCTATAAGGTAGTTACTGCCACCAGACACTCCCAAGCCAGCTACTCTAAGGATCATATGAGGGTACCCAGTTATACTGACTGAAATTAATATTAATATGAATGACAGTTTGGTTAATGCATTAAGGCTTTCAGGAGGGACCACAGAGTTTCCAAACAGATATGAGTACTCTTGAAGATTAAAATATTCTCTAAAGGACTAGCTACAAAGAAAATTTTAAATATATTTAATAATAAATATTTAAAGAACATGAAAATACTATCTATTTACAATAAACACCAGAGTTTCAATGTAGGAGATATTAAAAAAGCACAGGTGGACTGGTTCACACAGTTACAGAAAAACAATACTTAACTAATCTCACTATGTTTTCCTGACTGATCTAAAGAATTAGTATCCCCTGGTCAATTACTAGAGCAAGGAAAGATTAATTAAATGAGTGATCTTCAATGTCAGGTTCCAAAAACATACTGCCATGAGACTTCAGGCTCAACTAGTATTAAGTATTATTTTAGTTATGGATTCCATAACGGTATCACATGCATCTGGGACTTCTGGTTCCCATGCAACCCCCCCCCCCCCCATTGCTTTAAGCTGTCAGGATTTATCACATAGGTGTCAATAATGCACACACAAAGAGTCTTGCGAAGATCTGCTGCAGCTCCTGGAAGTCATAAAACCATAAAACATTTCCACTCTTCCTACTGGAGCTAATAAAAAATACTTCTTACAGACATTGCATCTCTGGCTTCCTTCAAAATTGTGAGCTAGCATCTTTATGGCCTAGATTAACCTCTTCTCTTCCAGTATCCTCTTTTTAAAACATATACATTTAAACAGTTACAATAATGCATAAATATTTATTTTTCTGTCCAGCAGGGCACACTATTGATACATTTTTAACACAAGCAAATTTACAAATACATTTTTAACAAAATGCATCTGCACAAATCAGTTCAATATACAAATGACATATAATTCTTTACAAAAGTCCAGCTAGCTATACCGGTATATATTACAAATCCACTGCCCTACTTCTCCTGGCTTAGCTGGCAATACCATTCATCATCACAACTGGATCTTAGCATCTACTAAAACATCAGAGATGCTAGCTGGTTCTCATACATTATTATTAATCATAACCCAACCTTTGCTACCAGGAAACATGCAAAATAAACAAGCCAAAATCATATATCTTTGTATACTGCAAAATATAAATAAATAAATAAATAAATACCATGATACACATTCGCCTCTCTGCTTAGGCTATATAATTAGGCACCACTCAAATTCCACCCACCATTTAATGAAACCAGTAACTGTTCCCTTTACATTTTCCTTGATATAGTAAATTATTTAGCCCAGTTCACAAAAAAATAAAAAAAAATAGAGCTGTACCATGGCTATTTTATGAAACAAAAATAAACTAAAAATCTAAAAGACATCACTTGGAAACACTGGGAAAAATACAAACACCAACCATCAGGAATAGATATACCCTAAGAGACTATGTTAAGAAGTTGATACAGATACACAAAAATCATCAATTAACAACAATAATCCTAAACAATCTTATAATGCTATAAACAGAATACTTTCCCTAGGTTAAAAAATCACATAGACAGACATTTCCTGAGAGTCAAACCATAATTTCCCTGTAAAATAAATACATATTTTATAGAATCAGTATCCCCTGTCATTAATCAATACAGCCTATAGCCTTTTAGACTACAACTCTAACCTACCTTTGTCTTTACATTTCAGGCCATTTCTACTAAAAACATAAAAGCATTCTAATCTTAACAAAATCAACTGTTCTTGGACCTAACAATCAATCAAGTGAATATCTAGTAACAGCATACCCCATTACAATTGGGTGGCAAAAGCCAGGGTACCTTTTTGGCTGGTCGTGTATAGGCCTCAGGGCCAATAGCCTAGTACCTACCTATGAACCTAATTCTCATAAATCAGTTCATTATTGAAAAATATGTTTTTGTACTCTGGAATCAACCATATATAAGACTTCACTACAAAGTAGGTAACCCTATCTAAGACTAACTTCAGACCCATTATTGCTCTATTTCTTTTATCAAAAATCTTAGAAAAAAATGTATTCATAAACAACTCTTCAAACCACCTAACAAAAATTATTGTACTCTCCCACACTTAGCGTTTTTTCCTGATAAGGTTATAGCCCTGAAACAGTACCAATACTCTCCTTTCAAAGCAAAATAAATAATCTGAAAATTAATAGAAAACTTAGCATCCCTATTTCAAAATCTGTCCATAATATTTAACTCACACCAACTAATCTAAAAAGAAGGACCAAACTAGATATTAATGAAGGCTTGTTACACTGCATAACTTTTTATTTACAGGACAAAGAATGAACAGTGTAATAACAATAAACATACTCAGTCTTTAAGCTTGTAAAAGTAGAAATCCCTCCAGAGTCTAAACTGCATTCTAGGATAACTGATTCCTTCTTATTCTTTATTCCTTAAAATATGCAGATGATTCCAACACCATCTTCTCAGCAAATACACGACATTTAAAATCACAACTTGTATCCTTCATTATCTTGAAAAATAACTAAAAGACTCCCATTTAGCACTTAATACCAAAATCCACTTGGTTCATCTCAACACCCTTCCAAAATAAAGCCAATAAATTCAAAGTGTCCTTAATAATGAGTACCATAATAGAATATGAACCTCAACCTAAACTCCTAGGGGTTATCACAGACCAGCACCTAAAATATGACCAACATATAGAATATGAAGTATTTAAAACAGTAAATAAAAATAAGTGGTCAATGTGCCCAAACTCACACTGGTAAACTCAAAAGACAGGCACAGCAGATCAGCGAGAGATGTTTATTTTCACTCCACGAACAAACCTCACAGAACAGAAACAAAAACAATAACGCTGCTACAGTTCTCAGCGCGTTTTCGTCGACATGCACTTCATCAGAAAAGCTAAACAGTGCTCAGTGTGCTAAATTTATAAGTCAGATGTTATATGAATCTACCAATGGTGTCTCCTAACTAATTAAAATGTTAATACATTCAATTAACATCCTTGTTGTTGAAATTGCAGATTTCTTAACAAAATCAAAGAAACAATATCATCATCTAGTGGTAAAATAAAAACTTTACAGGCAGGAATACATAGTAAAAATGTATATAAATATTGTATGCTCTAAAAAAACATTTTAATTAATACATACAAAATGTACCTGTGTGCAAAATGTTTGAAAAACATATAAAAATGTATGTATGAAAAATATTAAAATGTGTATAAAATATATATATATATATATATATATAAAAATATATATATATATATATATATATATATATATATATATATATATATATATAAGAGTGGTTATAGCTTGGCTGATCTCAACTTTAATACAAGTTTTAGAGATATCATTTCATTTAAACCTGGGTGACTGCTAGCCTCAAGCATTAATTGCCAAAATAACTCTCTGTATTCTAAAGAGGCCTCCCAAAGACCACCCCAGGGATTGGGGTGTAATACCTCTATGACGAAGAATAGGAATTTTGCAGATTTACGTTAAAGTATGTTTAAACAAAGCGTTGTTAGTGTTTTCCTTCCTTACGTCATATAGGTGCTCATACACCCTTTGTCTCAGCCTTCTTTCGGTTTTCCCTATATAAAAGGAATCACATGCCTCACAGGTCACCATGTATACCAAATCACAAGTATTGCAATTTGCAAATCCTTTAGTGGTGATAATTTTGCCTCTACTTTTCAAATATATTTTCTCACCTTCATTGGTGTTGACACAATAATGACAGCTTCCACATTTATGTGTACCCAACATGTTTGAGAGATGTGTGACCTGTTTTCCACCCTCAAGTATGTTCTTAATGTTACGTCCTTTTTTAAATACTACTTTTAAGGGTTCTTCAAAGTTCAGATTCAAATCTGAAAAACTGGCAAACCTGTTCCACTCATCATTAATAATATTTTTAACTATGTTGGTTTTGCCGTTAAAAGTAATAGTCAAAGCTGAATTGTAGTGTTTTATATCTACTGGAGAATTGTTTTTAGTGTTGGTGTTGCCAAAAATGTTTGTTGAATTTCCCAGGATAGGCAAAAACCTTGTGGTCCTTGCTGTTTATCAGTCTCTCTAACAAATCATCGGGGTAACCTCTTTCTCGAAACATACTTGCAATAAATTCACATTCTATCTGGAAATCTGTCTCATCTGAGGTCATCCTACTAGCTCTTACTAGCTGACCCTTGACAATTGCCTTCTTTTGATAAGGGGGGTGAGAACTAGAACAATGCAAGTATGTGTTTTAGATTTCAACCCTTGATTTGTTCTCTGTATGCTCACATCTAAAAAACTAAGTTGGGAACTGTCTATTTTGTAAGTAAATTTTAGAAAATCGGTGGTATGTGAGACATATTCGTAAAAATCAAGAAACTGTTTTTTGTTTCACCACTAGATGGTGATATTGTTTCTTTGATTTTGTTAAGAAATCTGCAATTTCAACAACGAGGATGTTAATTGAATGTATTAACATTTTAATTACTTAGGAGACACCATTGGTAGATTCAAATAACATCTGACTTATAAATTTAGCACACTGAGCACTGTTTAACTTTTCTGATGAAGTGCATGTCGACGAAAACGCGCTGAGAACTGTAGCAGCGTTATTGTTTTTGTTCCTGTTCTGTGAGGTTTGTTCGTGGAGTGAAAATAAACATCTCTTGCTGATCTGCTCTGCCTGTCTTTTGAGTTTACAAGTATTTAAAACACTTAAAAAACTTGAAAACCTCTACAAAACAAAACCTTATTTCACAAACAAGCACATCATGCTACTGATACAACCCCATTATCTTTGATACCCCTATATGCCTCATCAGTATTAACCAACTTAAATAAGTCCCAGATGCACAAACCTGAACATATATAGCCACATTTATAACAAATCTCCAAAAGAAAACACATCCCTGTCAAGTACTAAATAAAGCTGCCTAGACTTGCAAGATAGCTTAACTCTCACACATCTCCAATTAATTCACAATATAATTCACAGATTAGAGAAAAACCCTGCTATGCAACATTTTGTCCAAAATTATATTTTTACCAGACCCTTAATTTTCCAATACAAATACAACACTTTGTCCAAAATTATATTTGTACCAGACCCTTAATTTTCCAATACAAATACAACACTTTGTCCAAAATTATATTTTTACCAGACCCTTAATTTTCCAATACAACATCTACTGACCCCGTCAAAACAACAAATCACAACAGTCACTCCCTATACTCTACTTTGTAAGCAAACTATGGAACTCTTGGCCTGTACAAATTGCAACCAGAAAAAAAAAAAAAACTAAAACAATCTTAAAACAGCTTAAAACTTATTTAATCAAAATCAGAAAATATGAGTATGTAAGGTACGGTTTTCTCTACCAAAGTAAAATACATATTCAAATATTTTACAATTACTGCACTCAATTAATATACTATACCATATGGTACTAGATTAGACTATACTATACTATACTATACTATACTATACTATACTATACTATACTATACTATACTAAAGCAATAATTGACTAGTTTGCATTGGTATACCAGGATTTACCAATGGCTGTTGTGGTTTGATCACAAGGGTGAAACCCAAGTGATGAAGCAAAGCCAAACACAGGTAAATCCAAATATACCCAAAAACAAGAGTGGATTATTGCTTTTATAAAATAACATTATTTAAGAAAGAAATTACTTACCTTACCATTCTTAAATAATGTGGATGGTATATGGGGAATTCTGTTTTCTTCCTCTTTGTCTTTGCTATTCTGATGTACTGCACATGCAAATGGGACTTACATCCCCACACTTACATAGTACATCAGTGAAGGAGAATTAATGGAGAAAAACAGAATAGCAAAGCTGTTTGTTTATTTTCTAACTGTTAAAAACAGACATCTATAGGGACAGTGCAAAAATATGAGCAAAACCATGTATGTTTCTGTTTTAGTTTTGCAGAACATACCTGTTTTTTCTCATATTTCGGTGTGTCTTCTAATATATGCCAATAGAAAAGTCTAGTCACTCAATGATACCTCAGAGGCCTGACTATTTTTTTCTATTGGTACATGCTTGATTTACAACTCCCGCCATGTTCCTAAGCACCCTGGAAACTATTAGGGTCCAACCCAACACTCTCATACTAGTACCCCTCCATCAACTGGAAAAACTACTAATGCACCAATACACTGGCCCAACACTTCCTGGAATTCATCAGTTCCAATGCCCTGGACCAACTCATTCTTATCCCCCACTAGAGGAAGCAGCATCCTTGACCTGGTTATTACTAACATTGCCAACTGTTGCTCTACACCAAAAGTCAATTCCTCCCTGGTTAGATATGACCACAATCTAATTACTATGGAAATCCACATCTCACCCACAACCCCCACAAAGGTAACCACCATGAAAAACATCTCCAAAGTTGACTTTGGGCTCCTAAAAACAGAGGTGGCTAATGTCATGGCACGCTCCTAAAAACAGAGTTGGCTAATGTCATGGCACCCATGCCAATGGAAAATAGCTACATGACTGCCAAATCATACACCAATGTACTGTACGAACACGTACATAAATGCATGGAACTAGCCATACCCAACAGAACCAAGATGCTCTCCTTCAAAAAAAAGAAGCCAATCTGGTGATCCCCTGCCATTAATAAACTCTACAAAAGAAGGAAGAAACTGTTGCAGAAAAAGGTGAAGTCCCAAGACTGGAAAAATTCCCGTATTAGCCTCATCAAAACGTTGAGATCCCTCATCAAATCCTCTAAAGCCAGCTATGAAGGCAGAATTATGGCAGACACTAAAAAGAATCACAAAGCCTTCTATAGTTATATCAAGAATCTCCACGGCAAGACAAAGGTTTACTCTGAGTTACTTCACAATAGTACCTCCTATACTAAGCCAACAGATATTGCCAACATACTGGCTGACAGATTCAGTGCCAACTATACCCCTCTCTCCCCCATAAAAGACCAATCACAATACTGGAGAAATGCCAGGCACCCAGCATTACTGAAGCACAGGTTAAAGCTGCATTGGCCAAGGCCAATAATACAGCTTCTATGGGACCTGACAATATCCCTGGATGTGTTCTACATGAACTACAAAGTGAACTGCCACCACATCTGTGTGCCCTGTTCAGTCATAGCCTCACCTCAGGCTTTGTCCCTACCGAATGGCGCACTGCTACACTCATCCCTCTCCATAAAGGGGGAGTGACTACAGACCCTGAGAATTATCACTCCATTAGCCTGATGAGTCTGATATGCAAGGCTATGGAAAGTATCATCATGGACCTAATTAACAAGGATATAGGGAATCTCCAAACTCTAGATCTCACACAGTTTAGTTTTGAGAAGGGTAGATCATGCATGCTCAACCTGGTTGACGTCTTTGAGTCAGTCACCAGAGCTGTAGATGAGGGCAAGGCAGTTCATATAGCCTACCATGATCTGGCCAAGGCCTTTGATACTATTCCCCACTCACAAATTATTGATAAACTCACCAAACTAGGCATTAAACCCTATATCACTAGGTGGGTTGCAAATTGGCTCATAGATAGAACCCACAGTGTGAAAGTAGTGGACTCCAAGTCAGATTGCTGACCAGTCAAGAGTGGAGTCCCACAGGGATTGGTTCTGGGTCCTCTCCTGCTTGGTATCTACTTCTCAGAAGTCCAATCCAACACGGAGGGACTCTGGCTGACCAAGTTCACAGACAACTGCAAGCTGGGAGCCATTATTAACTCCCCAAATGATGTACACATCCTAGGGAAAGGCCTCACTGAGACCAATGACTGGTGTCAAAACCATGGCCTTAAACTTAATGCCAAAAAATGCATCACCATCCCCTTTGGGAAAAACTCAGTTCCCACTAATTACTACAGTGATGGAAGCCCACTGAACACTGAAGACATTATAAGAGATCTGGGGACACAGGTTGAAAGCAACCTCTTCTTCGATCACCACATTGCCACTGTGGTCAAAAAGTCCTTCTATGTGGCACATCTCATTACCAAGGGTTTTGCATCCAGGAAGAAAGAGGTCATCATCTCTCTGTATTCTTCCCTCATTGGGTCAGTCATCCAGTATAATGTCCCATTTGGCATGCACCTTACTAGACATATGCAACAGCTGGAAAGGCCACAAAGGTACCTCATGAAGAGGATCCTAGGCCTTAAACACATGTCCTACATAGACAGACTCAAATAACTCCAGCTATTCTCTGTCTCGTATCGTGTACTAAGAGGTGATCTCTGCTTGACTTACAAAGCCATGTCTGACCCAGCTCTGTTAGAAATGATACAGCTAAAGAAATCCCAGTCCCTCAGCACCACATGCTCCAGAGACCTCGACCTCATTACCACAATTAACAGAACATGCTGGACTGACAGATTTGTAACCCAGAGACTGCCCATGCTCTAGAACAAACGTCACATACATGTCAAGCAAAGCACCTCACTGGCCCTCTTCAAGAGAAATCTTGGTGTGTGGATGGGAAATCGAAAGCTCAACCTGGGGATCACTCCGGTGGCTTTACTTGACAGAGGCATTGGGAACTAACGTTGTGCGGCACAATGCCAGTGCACTTCTATGGGGTAGGCTTGTAAAGGCTCCAGGGCCATTAGCCTAGTACACACCTATGAACCTATGATAAGACATGCTGTTTGGGCTATCCAATCAGTGTGCTAATTTTTGAGTAGGAATGAGCTATTATTGTATAAAATGCTATACTACACTATACTGTACTATACTATACTATAACATACTGTAGTACTATACTATACTATACTATACTATACTACACTACAGTATATTGTACTATACTATAGTATACTGTACTATACTTCATCACTGTCTCATTTTTAACTTTCGTTCTCTTTCTAAACTTAGTTACATTCCAATTTCACTCTTAAAATATCTATTTTATTAGCTTAGCAGTAAAATTATGTGCAAACATATTGCATAATTTTTCACTGGCTTATACCTTTGCATTTTAGTCCTTGTATATTTTTCTTGAATCTCTATCTTGTAACAAGCTTTTATTGTGACATAATATCATTGAATTGTAATTCTTGCAGCTTTTCTTCCTGGGACAACACTGAAAAGGGGACCTTTTGTTGGCCCAGTCAGCATGTCTCACTTACCAAAGGAAAGGGTTGGAGGATGACATAATGGTTAAGGTGTTTATCTTAAAGACATAAGGTGCAGAGTTTGATTCTCACATGGGGTAACTGGCTAGGCTTCAAATGGTCCAAAAGGGCAGTTAGCCAAGTGCTAACCTATAAATAATTAAATAAACATCTGTGAACAAATGCTTGTTCAAACTGCTGTAGTTTCATGAGTGAAACTGCACTTCATCTGATCTTTAGCGGTAGGTGTAAATATGGCATGAACTTGCAGATGCTATCGTGGGGATGCAGATGCAAGGGTAACTTTTCTAGGGTTACAGGGTTGGGATAGGGCACAAGTTACTGCAGTTTTCAAACATAACATCAAATTCAGCAGTGCTGCTGGTCGGGAAATAAATCTCTGTTATATGTATACAGGTAATAAATACAGAAAATCCAGAAATATGTAATCTGTTTAGCCCAAGTGCTGTGACTATGGGTTCTGTTATATAAAATGAGATGGTGGAGATTAAATCAGAGAGCTTGTGAGCTTTATCCTGTTGGAGGAGACATTTTTAGGACAGCTGGCTTTTCAGGAAAACCATGACCATTGTGCATTTTTACTGCATTATGTGTAATTAATGATTTCTGCAAAATGCATGCATTATTCACTTCAAACATTTTCATAATTAATAATTATAAATTTGACATTAAGGTTAACTTAACCAAAATCTGCATTCTGCAGCTAATTTCAAATGTTCATTTCACATTTCCTTATTGCTGTTGTTTATTCTAACTTCCTTATAACCTGAAGTCTAAGACAATGGAGAAAATGCACACAGACACCGGCAAAGACACATACAAACACACACACACACACACACACACACACACACACACACACACACACACACACACACACAGAGCTAGGACACTATGAGTCTCAGTGCATGAGCTCTGTTAGAAATGCTACATCTAAAGAAATCCCAATCCCTCCACACCACACGCTCCAGTGACTTCAACCTCATTACCACAATCAACAGAACGTGCTGCAGAGACAGGTTCATAATCCAGAGACTGCCCTTGTTATGGAATAGACTTCCCATACATGTCAAGCAGAGCACCTCACTGACCCTCTTCAAGAGAAACCCTGATGAGTGGATGGGAAATAGAAAGGTCACCCCGGGGATCACTCCAGTGGCTCTACTCGACAGAGGCACTGGGAGCTAAGGTCGGATGGCATGATTTCAGGGTAATCCTAAGTGCTAGGTTTGTAAAGGCTCCAGGGCCATTAGCCTAGTACACACGTATGAACCTATGAACGTATGATTAGGAACTTCAGCCTCGGCACTGTTTCATTACCAGTTCAGTTGCACGTTAGTGATTAGTGCTCAGCTCAGAGGAGAGCTGCAGAATCTATGACCTCATTTATCTCATCCCTACTCCATAAACTTAAACCCACCACCCCCTCTGCAGACAAACTTCCTGCTGGATTTCTGCAGATAGGAGCTAAAGCCATTGCCTATCCCATCTCAATCCTGATAAATAGATCTATAAAGGAAGGAATTTTCCCTTCCATTTGGAAGATATCTCACATCATCCCACTACACAAAGGGGTAAATTCTAATGACTTCTCTAATTTTCGTCCCATAGCATTGCTATCACCTATAGCCAAAATCATGGAAAAGTGTATCCATAAACAACTCCTTAACCACCTTCTCCATAACAACCTACTTGCTAACAGTCAACATGGATTTAGACCTTCTCACAGTACCACCACTGCATTACTCTCCTTTACTAACGCTATCAACCATAACCGTAACAACACTAATCTATCATCTTCTATCTTCATAGATCTTTCAAAAGCTTTCGACATGGTTAATCACAAACTCCTTCTGCACATACTAACATCTCTTTCAATTCATCCTTCTTCCTTATCCTGGTTTACATCTTACCTAGAAAACCGTCAGCAGGCAGTACTTTGGAAAAACACATTATCTAATCTCCTTCCTATCTCTTTAGGTGTACCTCAAGGGTCTATCCTTGGCCCACTCCTATTTTCTATCTTTATTAACGACCTCCAGTCAGCTATACCAAACACTACATGCATACAATATGCAGACGATTCCACTATAATCTGCACTGCTTCCTCTCAGACTGAACTCCTGTCACTTACCCAAGAAGCTTTTTCCACTGTTGAACACTGGTTCTCTGACCGTTACCTACTCCTCAACCCCAAGAAAACAAAGTTGCTATTGTTCTCACCTACCCACAAATCAACCTTTCTTAACTTCTCTATTACTTCCTCTGATAACACTCTGATTTCTCCTGATGCTACTACAAAACTACTAGGAATAACTTGACAACAATCTCAATTTTGATTCTCATATAAACAACACAATAAAAGTAATAAACAAAAAGATTGGTTCCCTTTATAGAATCAAACCATTCCTTACACCTGAAGCTCAGACCACCTTAGCTAGTTCTCACCTTATCTCTACCCTTCTATATGCTTCCCCTATTTATACTAATCTCTCTAAAAATAACCTCAAGAAACTTGCTACATCTTACCATAATATTGCTCGATTTGCCACAGGATCCCTCTTCAGAACTCATCATTGTCTTAACCTAAAACAACTAGGCTGGCTTGAACTTCCTAACAGGCTCATTTATCAACAGCTCTTAACTGCTCACAAAATTCTATATCAGCCTTCTAAACATCAATTCTCTCTAACCTCATTACGCCTTATAATAACTTGAAACACCTACAATCTTCAAACAAACTACTGGTTAATATTACCAAACCCAATAACTCTGCAAGTGACAGCCTTTTTTCTAACTCTGTTGGAAAAATGTGGAACAAACTGCCATCTGATATCTCATCTTTGTCTAGTCTTCCACTCTTTAAAAGACAGCTGAAAACACATCCCAATAAACATAAAATCAATAAAACATCAGCTCAAGTTCAAACCAGGCACAATACTGACTTACAAGTTCACTCGCTGGATCACTGGTAAGCTGTGCTAGTGTGTAAAAGAAATAGCCAAAGCTATAAATCCAAAGCGAAGTTCCACATTAAATATGATGTTTAAAGTCTATGCAGACCAAAAAACAGTTTATAGATGTAAAATGCTGACAGTCTCTTCAAGCAAACTGGAAACAGACTTGGAAGTTAGAAACTTTCAATAATTCCAAAACCTTTATTCAAGTATAAAAGGGGTAAGCGCTTTCGCCAAGCGGCTTTTTCAAACCATCAAAACCATTGCATTGAACTGACACACCTTATATACAAAGCTCTTAATTAGTGGGTGTTCCTTACAGAGTCAAACATTTAAAGGTGTATGCCACATAAAATCAAAACAACATTAACTAAGAATACAAATGAATATTTGCACATAAGTATATAAAAAAGTTATATATAATAAAAACTATTTATATATATATATATATATATATATATATATATATATATATATATATATATATATAAAAGACTTACACAACATGGCAACATACAACTGAGCAATAATTGAATAAGATAAAATAAATATAAAATAAAATAAAAAATAAAAAACTAAAGTGAAAATGCATGAATTCATTTAAAATTAATTCTTCTAGTTTTGAGTGCTGGTTTAAGGGGGATCCTGTCATTGAGTCCAGGATAGACATGCACTTGTAATCTAATAATCCACCCAGTTTCCATTGGTTCAGTATAATTTTTAATGTCCCCCACCTCTAATGTTGGGTACATTAATGTGTATAACAAAAAACTTAAATGCATGTGTAGTATCATTCTCTAAAACATGTTTCGATAAAGCATTAATTGTAGATCTAATGCGTATCTGATAAATGTGTTCCCTTATTCTATCCTTCAATTTTCTGTTGGTCTTGCCGACATAGAAGGCAGTGCAGGAAGTGCACTTCGCAATATAGACCACATGTTCAGTCTCACAATTAGTATTAACTTTAAAAGTAAAAACTCTTGTAGTAATTGGATGTATAAACATGCTGGTAGTACTAATACTAGAACAGAAATTATATTTATTACACGGTTACGTACCTGTATAAGTCATAGGAGTAGAATGACATTCTTGGCTTGGAAAACACAAAAGTCTGTGCAGATTCTTTTTGTTTCTAAAAAGGAATTGTGGGTGATTCCCGACAATTTCCTTAATAACTGGGTCCACAGTTAAAATATCCCAGTGTTTGTAAGGAATCTGCTTAGTTTGGTGGACATTTTTCGTAAAGTACAATGATACTTTCTGCTTTTTATCATGGCTTACAGATGCTCTCATACTGTTCTCACTGTCGAATGTACTGCCTTCTTCAGAAAAAATGGGACAGGCCCTACCTGTTCTAAGCCTTTCAGTGTGTTGGAAGGCTTCATGAATGTCTTTCATTCTGTATCTCCTATTTATTAGTCTATTACGCAATTCACCTAATTCCGTCATATAATTGGTCTGTATAGGATTCAACCTTGAAGCACGCATAGCTTGCCTTTTTACTATATTGGTAAAAATATGACTAAGGTGCATACAGTCCCTGTGCAAAAGGGTATTCTTATAGCATGCTTTCCTATGCACTCCTGTATTAAGTTTACCATTTCTTAAACGTTTTTACCAGAATACCCTTTTGCACAGGGACGGTATGCACCCTAGTCATATTTTTACCATTATAGTAAAAAGGCAAGCTATACGTGCTTCGAGGTTGAATCCTATACAGACCAATTATATGACGGAATTAGGTGAATTGCATAATAGACTAATAAATAGGAGATACAGAATGAGAGAAATTCATGAAGCCTTGCAACACACTGAAAGGCTTAGAACAGGTAGGGCTTGTCCCATTTTTTCTGAAGAAGGCAGTACATTCGACAGTGAGGACAATATGAGAGCATCTGTAAGCCATGATAAAAAGCAGAAAGTATCATTGTACTTTACGCAAAATGTCCACCAAACTAAGCAGATTCTTTACAAACACTGGGATATCTTAACTGTGGACCCAGTTATTAAGGAAATTGCCGGGAATCACCCACAATTCCTTTTTAGAAACAAAAAGAATCTGCACAGACTTTTGTGTTTTCCAAGCCAAGAATGTCATTCTACTCCTATGACTTATACAGGTACGCAACCGTGTAATAAATGTAATTTCTGTTCTAGTTAAAGTTGGTTGTATTCTTAGTTAATGTTGTTTTGATTTTATGTGGCATACACCTTTAAATGTTTGACTCTGTAAGGAACACCCACTAATTAAGAGCTTTGTATATAAGGTGTGTCAGTTCAATGCAATGGTTTTGATGGTTTGAAAAAGCCGCTTGGCGAAAGCGCTTACCCCTTTTATACTTGAATAAAGGTTTTGGAATTATTGAAAGTTTCTAACTTCCAAGTCTGTTTCCAGTTTGCTTGAAGAGACTGTCAGCATTTTACATCTATAAACTGTTTTTTGGTCTGCATAGACTTTAAACATCCTTTTTAATGTGGAACTTCGCTTTGGATTTATAGCTTTGGCTGTTTCTTTTACAAACTAGCACAGCTTACCAGCGATCCAGCGAGTGAACTTGTAAGTCAGTATTGTGCCTGGTTTGAACTTGAGCTGATGTTTTATTGATTTTATGCTGACTTTTTTCGTTCTTTTGCTCAAGCTCATTTGTGTGCCAGTGGTATTGCTGTTTACTTTTTATATTTAACATCTCAATAAACACTGGCTTTGTTCCTGTAACAACCCAGATTAACCTTCCTTTTTCCTTTCCTCCTTAATTCCTCCTCACACAACATCCTATAGACATATGTAAAAAAAAAATATATATATATTTTTAAAATATTTTTATTATTTTCTTTTTCACCTTTTTCCATATTATATACTTATATTTTTAGAATTTGTATAGCAAATATCTACTAAACTTTGTTTATGTAATTTCCTGCTATGACTATGCCTGTCTGCATGTATATCTCATGTTCTGACTCAATGTGTTTATAATTTTTACCTTGTTTTGCCTGTTTCTGTGAATTACTTGTAATACCGTTGGAGCTTTTCTCTCCAGGCCTCCACTGAAAATGGACATATATCCAGCTGGACTAGCCCGGTCAACAAATGTCAAATAAAAAACTAAATAAAAATGACATCATCTTTATTATCTTACAATGTAAATACCTACATACGTTCATATTAACCCCCCAAAACTGTTTGTCTGTGACACTCACAGCTACTATGACATTTATGTTGTACCACACAGTGACTGTGACTATTAAAATTCATTCAAACAAGCTGCACTTGTGAGACTCCTCCAGTGAACCATAACGTTATATTACTATTACTACTACTTAGGTCCACGCATCTATCTAATGTGTGGCATCTGTGTTTTAATGTTTTGCAGAAGAAAATGATCAAAAAGTGTAGGCCAGGGTTCAGTAGTATTAACAGTGGGACAAGACCAGGGAAGTCAAGATCTGGCAGGAGATGGAGCATGCAGTTAGGTGCAGGGCATCACATATGTGCCCCAGGGTGTGGGTGATCTACATCAGTAGATTACTGTGATGAACAGCACTCCATGTAGATTTAGATTGCTAGTGTGTTGCATAACTTCTCTGGTACTCTGGGGAGTTATGGGACACCTTGCTGCATTTGGTGTCAAACATATCAACAGGTGAGGGTACAGATGTTGCAGGGCTTGCTGTCTCCCAGTTAGACAGCACAGGCATGAACATATGGACTTGTTAGGTGAGTAATGTACTGGACAATCTAATTCCATTTTAAATCCCAAATGCATGCTGATTAATTGGTTGCTCTAAACTACTCGTATATATTGCATTAACCATTGTCTTTGTAGCCTGGATCATGACTGAAATTTTTTTTTAATCAAATGCTATTCAGTCAGGGTGTAATAGCCAAAAACAACTTTCAGCAATTTTTGAGGTACAGTTTTCCCCACTGCTGAGCAACCCTGGACTTATTATATATACATAAGCTAAAGGGGGAAGTCTCTCCCAAATATGGCAGGTGCAAAAATAAAAAAGACTACTTTGGCGATTGCCAAAAGTGGATTTTGACCTACTTTATTGTCTCAGTCAAATGGCTTTCATTTTAAAGTTGTTCAGTGTCTCAACACAAATCAAATGAATTTAAATGATTAACAGACAGTGTAGTGCATTTCACTTTAGGCCCTGCAGAAGTCACCATCTGCAGTGTGTGCCTGAGAAGCAGCCAAGTTTGTGAGAAGCAGCTGTGTAGGCTGCAATGGCTCAGTCATAACAGCTCCTGGTTTGATTCTCTCAGTCACCCCTTGAAAATGTTATAACTGTTGGCAAAGTACAGGCTGGTTCTTAAAGAAATGACCCAACAAAGATGAATCAGTCAGGTCCATACAATTTAATGAAATATGTTTTATTGTGGGAGGAGTCAAAGTGCACACTATATATGGAGAAAACAATCTTGTTTTCCCTTATTCATTGTAGTTAATTCTGAGGTCCTTAAATGTTGGAGTAAGTTATAGTACAAATGAAGTGAACGTTCTGTCAGGTGATCTGCTTCTTATCAGTCTTTCCTGACTGTGTCTGTTATGGATTTGCCAAACAGACTTTGAGGAAGTTACTTAAGTACAAAGTTTTCCTCAGTCAGCACTAAAATGAGGCACTTCATGGAACTGTAAGATCATAGGAAATACGAGGCAAATAAGTCTAACGGACATTTCTGTCTTGCCAATACCCACCCTTAAGCTTTCTTCTTTTTTCAAGGAGGGGTAAGACAGTCAGGCCATGGGTGAATTTATGAATCTTGCACCTATTCCATCTGGTTGCCAAATGAATAAAAAAAAATACATCTAAAAATAGCAGTTTGGTATAAATCTAACCTTCACAGGAACATTCTGAGCAGCGAGATCAGGTGTCAAATGTTTCATATATGATGCATGCTACAGGATGATCATAAGTTCATAGGTCATAGGTGGATACTAGGCTAACAACTACAAGGGCCTTTTTAAGCATAGCCATGCATCCCAAATCTCTAACAAGCTCTGGTACCCTTGATAAATGTAAGCAGGGGCTTGAGAGATGAAACATTTAGAAGCAGGGGGCTGGCAGATGAACCAATTACAGGCTGCCTGTGCCCATTAGAGACATCGGTACCAAACCAGGGATGAATTTCCTATTCCCCACCAAACTGTCCAGGTTACACTTGAATTGGGTTGGGGAAGAACTCAGCTTTACATGGATGGGGAGCCTGTTCCAGAGAAGGGGTAGTCTCTGAGATACATAGCTGTCTCTCCAGCAGGTCCTATTTATATCAGAGATACATAGCTGTCTCTCCAGCAGGTCCTATTTATATCAGAGGCAAGGTTTAAGTATTTAGTATGGATAATTCTGGTGCTGTTTGTTTTGTGGATATAGAGGAGGTCCATCAGAGTGGGGTCTGATAATGTCCTGTATGCCAGGCATAGATCTCCCCTCAAAAGCCTGTGGGAGACAGAATACAGGGATAGGGCCTTGAGGTAGTTTGCACAGGACATTTTACTTATGCTCTGCATTCTTTCAGTGAGGAACCTCTGTGGATGTTCCATTTGCTGGATATGCCTGGCTAGGTACATACCAAAGAAGACATTGTACACAATGATAGGTCTGATGAATGCTGAATACAGTGGAACAATGACTTCCTTGGACCTAGATGTCAAACATTTGTTTATAAGTTGCACAACATAGAAAGATTTCATCACTACTGTGGACACATGATGTTCAAAGGCTAGATTACTGTCTATGTGTGTCCATACGTCCCTGACGACTGGGTCTACTCTAAGGGGTGTGTTGTCAATATGATAGTTACCAGGGGTGGATAACTTCTCAAAGGATACTATTATGCATTTGTTGGTATTTAGTTTTAGTCCATGGCTCTAACACCCATTGTTCATCTGTGTCAGCCGTTCTGGGAGAATATTTGTGTTGGTGTGGGATTCAATGACAGCTCCAAATTTGCAATAATCTGATAAATTTATTCAGCCAGGGACCATTAACATTAGCCTTGACTTTAGAGAAGTAAATGCCAAAAAGAAACTGTCCAAGGACTGATCCCTGAGGGACTTCACTTGTGGCTGTTCTCTTTTTAGAGGTGGACTCTCCAGTTCTAACTTCCTGGGTCCTGTCTGTCAGCCAGTTGGCTATCCACTGGGTAACATATTGGTTTGTTCCTAACCTCTTAACTTGTCAACAATGCCTGAGTAGGGTATTGTATCAAATGCCCTGGCCAGGTCAAGGTAGACAGTGTGAATCATTTTCCCTCATCCATTGCTTTGGTGACCTTATCAAAGGACTCCACCAGGTTGAGTAGGCATGATCTGCCCTTTACCCACAGTGTCTGAAGGTTTTCTATATCACTATTGATCATTTCCATCATATTTCTTTCTATGGCTTTGCATATAAGACCAGTGAGACTTATGGGTCTGGAGTTTCCAGCGTCTGTAGATGGCCCACATTTGTGCGGAAGGATGATTGTTGCTGTTCTCCCTTCATGATGCATGAAGCCTTTTTGGAGGGTACAGTTAAATAGCAATTCCAGAGGCCCTGATAGTTCATTCATGTTTCATGCTGTTTAGAAGGCATCCTAGGATATTGTCTGCACCCATCGATGAAGTGTTCTTGGCTTTAGAGAGAGCATTAAGGACCAGTTCCTAGTGATAGTAGGGGGAGTTATGTTTGATGGTATTTCCTGAGGGAAGGTTGAGGAGGAGAGAGGGGTACAGTTGGAGCTCAATTTATTGGCTAGTAGGCTTGCTGTATCTTCTGACTAAGTATTGGTCGGCTCCATTTACAGTGAGCTCTGCACACAATTGTGTATTGCCTTTGAAGATGCAGACATAGCTAAATAATGCCTTGTGGTTGTCCTTGGCTTGGGAGGCCAAACCTACCTCAAATTTGGATTTGGTAAACTTTATTTGTACTCTGATTTGTTTGTTTAGTTTGATGAGAGTGCTTTTATCCTGCTGAGTGTTGCACCTCATAATTTTTGAAATGATTTTCTTCCTTCTGTTATACAGCCTATTAATTTTGGGATTCCACCAGGGTGCCTTGTTTTGTGAGTTAGTTTTGTACTTCTTCCTGGTGGGTACAGCTGCCTTTATGCAGCTATTAACATGCTCATATAGGGTTTCTTTAAACAGTTCTGCATAGACAGCAGTGTTCTCAGGGTCTATGGGGGCTTGCCATTTTGCCAGATTATCATTTAATAGCAGGAAGTTTGCCTTAATGTAGTTCCTGAATATTCCAGACTTAGCTGGGGGTCCAGATTTTATTTTTACTTCAAAGGACACCATTCTGTGGCCTGATCTTACCAGGGAAGATATTACACTAGGGTGTGTGCATCACTCTCCCATATTAGTGAGGACCAGATCCAGTATGTTTTCACTCGTGGTTGGTGTACTGACAATCTGGTCCAGGAAGTTTGTGTTTACAAAATCTAGGAATTTCTGTGCCTGTATGTTTGGTGTCATATGGAATTCCTATTTAATAGTGGGGTAATTAAAGACACCCAAGATTATGGTATTGGGTTGGATGGTGAGTGTTTCCAATAAGTTTAAATACATGGTATGGGTTTCCTAGGACATAAAGGGGACCTATAACTTGCAAGGAAGGGGTACTGGATTTTGCCTATATTGATTTGAACATGGAGTAGCTCACATGCATTGTCCTGTTTGACCAACCTTGAGGTATATTTATTTTTGATATAAATCGAGACACCTCCGCCTTTAGTTCTGGCCTGCATAGTAGCTGCTCTGAATGTGTGAAAGGCATTATAACCTTGCACTGTCAGTGTGCTCTCTATGGCTTTAAACTAAGTCTAAGCAACCGCACAGACATTGGCATTCTCTAGGGTGAAGAGAGCTTCTAGGGCATGTAGTTCTTTGTTTAGACTCCTAACATTGATGACTAAAACCTTTAGATTTTCTTGGCTTTGATTTGCTATGTCAGAAGTACTTTCAGCTTGGCATTGCCTGAATAGGCACTATGGGGGAAGACCATGTTTCCGCTAATATTTGAAAGCCTAGAGGGGAGAGGTGCATACCATCCCTGACAAAGCAGAATGGTCTGTTGATCATCTCCTTCCATGCTGACAAATATTGCACTCCCTTAGAATGACACCAGAAACCAAGCCAGTTATTAAAGTCAGTCATCTTTTGTTTGTTTTGTGGCATCGTCCTTGGAGAAGGTAAAATGCTGCTTAATGCTGGACTCATACCAGCATATGATACATATTCTGACAGCTCCATGATGTCTTTCTTTATATAGTCTAGGGAGGTACATCTAAGGTCATTAATATGGACTATGACTGAGTAATACTGGTACTTGTGGTCCAATGACCTGAGTGCGTGCGCAGTGTGGTGGATCCTAGCCCATGATAAGCAGCTAACTATGACTTTCTCCTTACTTAGCCTGGTGAGAGGGACATTGATGTGTCTCATAATAGAGTTTTCAATAACCACAATGTTGGATTGTGTGATGGCTTGTTTTATGGGTTTAAGAGTAGTGGCTTTATGTGTTGATATGGGTGTTGTTTTGAAAGAGTGCATTTGGGGATGCTTAGAGTATTTGTTGTGTGTACTTTGTCTTGGAGGCCTTTGTGGTTTAGGAAGGTAACATATGTAGAACTATATGTCTGCTCTGAATGTTGTGCGTTTGGTGCAGTGTGTGTACTACTGACAACTTTATTGACATTAGGAGTACTTTTATGTGAGAGCTTTGCCTCCAGTGACATTGTGTAACTACATCTCTCACATACCATACGTGAAGATAGGTGAAGGCTGCCAGCCTAGCCTGATAGAATTTTGTAGATAATTCTGTCATTTGTAAATATTAATATAAGCCACAGGTTTATTCTCTTAAATGGGAAAATGGTGTTAAATGTGGAACTGCAAAAATGTAACAACAGTGCACTCTGCTGTAACAAAGCTGGGAAGTCAATTCTTTGATGTCAAAAGACAGAGCCAAGATGTCTAGATAAAGGCAGTCTGCCTATTGTTTTGAGACCAGATTTAATGACTAGAATTTGCATGTATAATTTCTCTTATTGCTCTGGTTCCTAAACAGCTGCAAGATCAAAAGGGCTATTAACCTCTGAGAGTCTGTTAGCCTGGGAACCAGAAAGAAATGATGTAATCTGAAATTAATCAGTGGTACTTTGTTATCAACTTAAGGACAGAAAGAATGAGAGCATTAGAGCATTTGTCTTGAGAACATCCAACTCACCACTCTGCCTGTGTCTATATGTAAGTAGGATTTTAGAACTGTGTTTTCTCTTAGATATAGCTAGGAAATAGAAATATTGCACTAGTTATTTTTCTGTGATGTCAGAACTTTTCTACTGTATTATTTTAAGTATTTCTGTGATCTCTGAACTCTTGACTAGCACTGTGTAGTAAGAAGTATTGTCTTGTGTTTTTTTATTTATTATTAAATATTTTTAAACCTTTCAATTGTGGCTGTTTTGTGTAGAGATAATTTAAGCTCTAAGAGTACATTGCATGTATATAGTGATACTGTACCAAGTCACTCCAAATAAGTCTTGACTGTTCAGTCGCACTTACCATTTAGATAATAATAGTGCACAGTATAATTGGACACTCTTTCATAAGGGCCTTTGAGTAGCTGATAAATATTAGCTGGATGGTGGCAGTGATTTCTACCATATAGTCTGGGTAAAAGGGGCACAGCTGGAGAACCTGTGCCAGCCTTCCCCAGGAGTGTCTGTGTGGTTGTATAAACTCTTATCTCAAATTGTGTATATGTCAGCTACTTGGTCTGGGTTGGTTGGACAGAGAGGGTGCTGAGGGCTTTAGCTTGCCCACTAGGTTGAGTTCTGGACCCTATAGCTGTGCCAGTGGGGAGTCTTGTTGGGGACCTGGAGATAAAGAGAGAAACCAGCGCCAGACTGACTGTGATCTCTGTGTGCTCTTAAGGGAAATTATACTTTACTGTGTGTGTATTTATTATCCTTTCGCTATACAGACGCCCCTCACTGGTGTTAGTGGTGAGGATTGAGGCTCCTTGATTGCTGGGCCAGTGCACGGGCATCACACCATATCAGTTTGTTTGAAAATTAACTGGTTTTCAATAAACTTGAGGCAATTTCTACATTGCTTTAGGATGCCCATATCCACCCAGATGGTAACAGAAATAGTAGGAACGTTTGTACCATGGCAACAGACCATTTTTTATTGACTAGACAGTTGGAATAAGAAAAGCAATGTCAGGAGTATCTTGTTTGCAACTCTGGGGACAGTGCTTGTCACTGCAAACTAGTCCTGTGTGCCACTAGGTATTGGTGAAAGTTCACTCATGCTTTTACAGGAAAATGTCACTAAGGCTGTCCTTGTCTATACAGGGCACTGCCAAACACTTCAGTGGAAACGAATAAGTAGTCCCTGAAAATTTAAGAATGATGTATTTAGGGAGATATTCTGAAGTTAGAAAGTAATCAAACAGCACCTACTGAAAACAAAAAAAATAGCTGTCAAGAATGATGAAAATGGGGGAGGGGCATGAATGGCTACTGTCTTGCTACTAGCTTCACTCTACTGGGATACAATGCTCCTTTGCTTCTTGTCTCACCAGTAGCAAAACATTACCACTAATCCCAAGATGAGAAACAGGTCACAGCCTGTTTGATGATCCACAGTCTTGATGAGCAGAATATAAGCACAAATTCCAAGCTGTCACCTATGAAGCCATTATTAAGCCTTCTGATGATCAGCAGTCTGCAGGAAATAATGCCTCTGTGCTCCTTCTCTCACCAGGAAAAAAACAGAAGCACTAATCCCACGATGACTACTGAGAGGCAGAATGTGGGCTCTCCAATAATTTGTGGTCTTGCAATAGATGTTGCAGATTTTAAAGGTAAGATGGAAAAAAGCGGGTTAATATCTTAAACACTGCAGTGTGCCCTATGTAGTTAGATATGAAAGAGGGGTAACAATCTATAGCTAAGTGTAGAGCCACTAATTTTAAAAGTGCAATATAGAGTGAAAGGGGGTGGGCACTTTGTATTCTGGTTCTGTGGAATACAGCAGGATAGCCAAAAACGTAAATAGTTGAAGGACAGTGATTTCACAAAATGATATTTTTTGTGCTTATACACAACAGACAATGAAAGGGGAGACATAAGGAGATACATGGTCAAATTAACATAAGAGGCAGGCAACTAGAAACACAGTTGAGTTTAAGAACACAACACCAGGGTGGGAGGATGAGAAAAAAAAAATCTGTGTGACTCACAGCAGACACAGCTGTGGTCTCTTAACGAGTTTTAATATGCAGTTTAAAAGCAGAATACAAGTAAAACACAATGTAAAGAAAGCGAATCACAATATACAAAATAGAAGAAAGCAATAAAGTAATACAAAATACAAGAAAGCAAACGCAAACTGACCATTCCCTCACAGCACGTTGTGGCAGTCTGGCTGAGCTTTTCCAGTAAAGCCATGAAGACAGGGCTCCTAAATATCTGTAAAAGCTTAGTGCAGAAGTTTAAGGCTATCAGCTGAAAACTGAGTTTCATCCTGTAGTTTTAGGTTTGATTCTCAAAATCCTATCTTGTAAACTATATGACTGATTAAGACACTTAGCTAGACAGTGCTTCTGGTCAACCCTGAAAAAAAATATATAAGTACTAAATTTATACCAAGATCGTCATGTACAGTCCTCCTCAGTGTGGGAGGTGAGTACCATTAAGTGCTTTAAAAGGGAGGTACAAAATTTGAATTTGTCAAAGGTATATATGCTTAGGCATCTTATATTCCTTGTTATCACTTTCCCAAATAATACTCTTATGTTACTATATTCCTATATATACATATTGGGTTTAGAAGGTAGTAAATGAATAAAAAAAAAGGCCACAGACAAGTTATATTGGCCATTTCTTGATGAAAGAATCCATAATTGTGGCATCCATGTATGGTCTGGCAGTGCCACTCACTAATAGTGGCAGTGCCCCCACACAGCGGGTCTATATTACAAGATCGAATGCTTAGGTGATCGAACACCTAAATATCAAACTTGTAATATCGAAAGCAAAAAACAGTGACTGGCCAATTTAAAGCAGGGAAAGATTTCCTTGGCTGTTCTCCGGATTTTGTCATTTTGCCTACTGTAGTGCGATATTGGAGTTGGTATATTTAGTTAGGGGGATGGGGGCACAGCCCCCCACATCAGGGGTGTGGGGGTGAAACTCCCCACTTAGATTGGATGTAAAGTTATTTTTTTTATGTGGCGAACCAGTGTGTTTTCCTGCACCGTTTGACGTTTTTGGGTTCGATATTACAAGCTCAATGTCTAGGTGTTCAATCATTTAAGCATTCGATCTTGTAATATAGATGCCACACAGCAGTCCTTTTTCCCTGCATTTCTTGTGGTAGAGGATGCCAGCTCACACAGGAAGTAGTTAATATGGATAACGCATTCCTTTTCATATGTGACACATATGAGATATGCTGGGTGGAGAAGTGGTGCAGCAGATAGTGTTGTTGCCTTACAGCAAGAGGTTCCCCAGTTCAATTCTTGGCTGGGGTGCCTTCTGTTCGCAGTCTGTATGTCCTCCCTGTGTTTGCATTGGTTTTCTCCCACATTTCAAAGATATGCAGTAGGTAGATTGGATATTCTAAACTGACCATAAGTATGAATGTGTGCTGTGGAAGAAGTAGCACAGCAGGGCTAGCCACCCAGCAATGCAACACTTTGCTCTAGAAGATTATCATCGTTGAAGTGACAACATGATCCTATGTGCAAAAAATGAGTTGTGGATGGATGGACATATTTTATTTTATTTACCGGGAAAGTCCAACTTGGAACAAAGCCAATTTTCAGTGGAGACCTGGGGAGAAACATTCAAGACGCATGTCTTTGAAACATGGGAGGAAACCCACATGAACGCAGGGAGGGCATGCAGACTTCACACAGAAGGCACTCCAGCCGAGAATTGAACTGGGGAACTTCTTGTTGTGAGGCGACAACGCTACCGGTGCTTCACTGGACCAGCCATATGAGGTATGATGAAGCATTACTGGAAAATTATTTCAAAATACAGATACTGGGACATGCCATAGACTGATCCATATCTAACACATGCTGATTGAAAATGACAGAGTTGGCAAGGTTTCTACAGTGGAACTGCAAAGGCTGCAGAATCCCTAACAGTGGCTCTGTGACATCACCATGGTATCCAGCAGTGGTGACTGTGCTCCATCAGCCACAGTGAACTTTCCATCATAAAACAGCAGTGCATTCAACCACTGCATGCATCTTCTAGGAGAGAGAAAAGGAGGAAGATGTCTACAAGGTGAGACAGAGTCAAACCATAATCATAAGATCACAGCTGCCTGTGCAACTCTTCCTGTGGGTGTCTGCTGTTCACTGTGTTAGATCTCACAGAGTTTCTTTCATATGCCTCTTCCAGACAACAGTATTGCTTTATGTCTGTGTTTCTGACCTAGCAATCTGTCATTCGAGGCATATCACTTTTATTTCCATTTATTGAAATAATACATACTTCTCCACTAGTACTATTTGTTTTACTTTTGCCTTTCACTTGATCCATAGGTTCATAAGTATATATTAGGCTAATGACCACTAGAACTCTTATAAGTGTAGCTGTGCAACCCAAATGTCACCCACAGATTTGATTTATATAGGGGATAATTTACTGACTGCATCTGTTGGTCAGAGACACAGGAGGCAGACTCATCCATTGATCCACCTTGCACTTAAGTACAGTAGGGAAGAACTCTGCTTCACATGAATGGGAAGCCTGTTCAAAATAATAGGACCTCTCTGAGAAACATATCTGTCTTTCCAACATGCCCTATTTATGTTGCAAGCAAAATGTAGGTCTTTTAATCTAGTACTTCTGATGCTGTTTGTTTTGTGGATGTGCAAAAGATTCATCAAAATATGGTCCAGTGATGACTTGTATCCCAGGCAAAGATCATCTCTCAGAAGTCTGTATAGTACCAAGAAAATGACAGGACTTTAAGGCAATGAGCATAGGGCATTGTGTTTACTCCCTGTATTCTTTTTGTAAGGAGCCTTCGTGGATGAAAGTTGCTGCATGTGTCTGTTTAGGTACATACCAAAAAGGGCATTTTTACTCTATAATGGGTCTGATGAGGGCTGAGTATAGTGGTATAATGCTCTAGCTTATAGGTTTAGCAGCACAAAAGGATTTTCTTACTACCTTGGACACTTGTTGGTCAAAGGATAGGTTACTATTACATGAGTTCCGGGATCCCTGACTAGTGAATCAACTTTTAAGGGTGGTTTATTGATGATGTAGTTAACCAGAATATCAGATTTCCCAAAAAGTACTATAATGCATTTCTTGGTATGACGTTTTAAGCAATTTATTTGGCACCAAGCGTTTTTCTGTATTAGATCTTCCTGATGTTCCATTGGTGGGGAGGGGGGTCCAATTTTACAATCATCTATGAACATGGTTAGCCAGAGGCCTTAACATTGGCTTTGACATCCAAGAAATAGATGCCAAAGAGGAGTGAGCCTAGCACGGAGCCCTGAAGGACTCTGCTGGTGACCAGCTTCTTTGTGGAGGTGGTCTCATTGATCATAACCTCTTGGGTCCTGTCTGTGATTTGTGGTAGCTAGCTATCCAGCATGTTATAAAGGGATTTCTGCCTATTTCTTTAAGTCTGTTGACAATCGCCGAGTGTATCATATCAAATGCTTTAGTCAGATCTAGGTAGCCAGTATGCACTGTTTCCCCCTCATCTATTGCCTTAGTGATCTTTTCAAAGATGTCCACCAAATTCAGTAGGCATGATCTTCCTCTGACAAAGGCAAACTGAGAGGAATCGAGTGTCGAGGGTTGTGAGGGTGGCCTAATGGGTTGGGAGGGTGGCCTAATGGTTAAGGTGTTTGCCTTACAAACACAAGGTGCAGGGTTTGAGTCTCACAAGGGATAATTGGCTAGGCTTAAAATGGCTCGCAAGGGCAGTTAGCTTAGTGCTAATCTATGAATCTATGAATCTATGCGTCTAGAGGTCTTCTATGTCCTTGTTGATAATTTCCATGATAATTCTTTCCACGGCTTTGCAAATAAGACTAGTCAGACTAATGGGTCTGTAGCTTCCAGGATCTGTTGAAAGTCCTCCCTTATTAAGGTGGATGGCTATCACATTCTTCAATTCATGTGGCACAAAATCTGTTTTAAGACTATAGTTAAATAATGAATTTGGGGGTCCTGATGAGTCATATTTTACACTATTCAAGAGGCATCCTGAGATGTTATCAGGGTCCATTGAGGCTGCATTCTTGGCCTTTGTGAGAGCAGCCAGTACATGCTCCCTAGATATATTTGTAGGGGTTATGTTTGAGGGTATTTTGGGGGGATGGCTGAGGATGTGAGGTGCAAAGTTGGAACTGAGTTTGTTTAGTTTGCTATATTGCCAGACTTGGTGAATGTGGCACCATTAACCACCAGTTCAGCACATTGCTGTGTGCTGCCTGTGAGGTTCTTGGGGCTTCTGCCATAGCTGTAGAAGGCCTCATGGTTGTCTTTCACCTGGGAGACAATCTTAATGTCAATATTGGCTTTGCTTGACATAATTAGCCCTCTTATTCCCTATTTACTTTGATGAGAGAGATTTTATCTTCATGGGAATCACCCATCCTCATTTTTCCATACTTTTTTCTTTTTGCTGTATACCTTGTTTGCTTTAGGATGCCACCAGAGTAGTTTGTTTCTGGAGCTAATCTTTGGCTTATTTCTGGTAGGGACAAAAGCCTCTATGCAGCCATTTACATGGTTGTACAGAGTTTCTGTGAGCAATTCAGCATTGGCTGCTGTGTTCTTGGGGTTGGGAGAGACACTGAATTTTGAAAAAACATCACTTGCCTTGGAACAGTTCCTGTTAGTGGTTTTAATGGGATTACAGAGTTGATTTTGATTTTAAAGGAGACAGCTTTATGGTCGATCCTTACCAGGGAGGATGAGACATTACTTGGGTGTAACTTTCTCCCATATTTGTGAGCAAAAGGTCCAGTATGTTGGAGCCTCTAGTGGGTGTATTCACTATTTGGTCAAGGGTTTTTGTATTTAGAAAATCCAGGAACCTCTGTACCTTTAGATGTGAGGCCATGTAGGATTTCCAGTCTACAGAGGGGTAATTAAAGTCCCCCATGACTAGGGTGTTAGGTTGGATGGTAAATGGCTCCGGTAGATCCAAGTATGAATTGCATTGGATTTGGTTAGCCCAATGCTTATCCTTCACCTTTAGCCTTTGAGCCACGTGGATGATGTTTTTGAATATTTAGTTATATGCCTGTGTCAGTTCCTGCCTGGAATACAGCATTGATGTTGCTATTTCTATTTCTCCAGTGCATCAGTCTTTCCACCCCCCAGTATACTAATCCTTAAGTATAATGAAGTGTTTGTCAAACATTTTCTAATCACATATGTTTTTGTTGCTGTTGACAACTAGATTATGTACTGTGGAATGTGTGGCTGTAATGACATTTGTTTCACTCCCTGCCACTGTCCTGGTGATACTCTGGCACTAAAATGCAACAGGTGTGACCTAAGCTTTTCAACTCTTCTACATACTATCCATGGATTGATCTCAGCTTCCTTTAGTCCAGTGTTTTGCATATCAGTAAATCCAACCAACCTCAACCCCTTTTACACATGGGGTCAGGGTGTCACTTCAAAAGTGACATTAATCTCTAGTGAAGGTTTACACCACCGGTTGACTAGCCCTGCCATGGAAGTTCATCCGTACCACTCACTTGCACCTACGGCCAATTTAGAGTGTCCAATCTACCTACTGATTGTCTTTATAATGTGGGAGGAAACCCATGCAACCACAGGGAGGGCATGCAGAATCTGCACAGAATGTACCCCACCCAAGAATCAAACTGGAGAACATCTTGCTATGAGGTGACAATGCTAACTGCTGTACCAAAGCAGCCATCCCATATATCAGTAAATATAATCTAGTTAACATCAGTGCAGGCTTTGAAGAAATGTATTCATTTTGGTTGTGCAAAGGTAGGTGCAGTCTCTGTCAATGACTCAGTCACATTTCTGAGGCATTACATCAGATCTAAAATGCCCCCAGCACAAATCTTTCATGACTTCAAGCAAAACATAATAATTTCAGAAAAAGAGGACTAAATGGCATAGTACACATAACAGATAGCTTAATGAGTTATTTGCACAGTGTATGCATAGAGGTGAAACTGGGGAAATTTATTTGAATAAAATAACATGCAAAGTATTTTCCTGAAAGAAAGCACCCAGAGTGGGCCTGTAATCAGTCATTGTTTGATCTGTGTTCTATCCCAGCAATCAAATTTAAATAAATAAATAAACTGCAGCAGGGGAATCATCTATGAAGCTGCAGGTTTGAGAACAGACACAAGAAAGTACTTCCAGGGTGAATATTTCTGCAGACAGTTGAAAACCTGTTGCTTCTTAGCTTCTATTTTTCAACAATCTGTTACATAAGCATCAATAATATTCATTATCTGATGGTTTAGTACATAAGAAAACTAGCAAATGTTGGTTTCAGCAGTTTATTCAGTATATTTATAATAACAGTTCAGCAATTTATTGAGTATATTTATTATAAAATAACTGATTTGTGGCTTTATACAGTAAATGTGAATCACCATGCTACAGTATTTAAAATGCGAATCAGGACATTCAGTGTTATACAGCAGGGTCTCTTCTAAATGCAAATGTTTATTTCTGGCCTTTTGCACACATTTAAAAGTTTACAAGAAGCAGCTTAAACCATTCACCTTCTAAATTGGATGAATCTTGGGGGGTTGTACTAAAAGGAAGTTAGAAATGCATTTAAAGAGAAATGAGATACATGAAAGGAAAAAAAACAGACTGAAAAGAAAGGCTAAAAAGATGGGCTGGTGCTGACTCCCCAGTGGGGATGCAGTTCACTGCTTCAGTACAAAAGTTACCTGAATTGCAGAATGAAAAGCTAGGAGATGAAAGAGAAATACAGATAAAACACTTTTAATTGCAGTGGAGAGGGGTGCAAGGAAGGAAGAACCACCACTAACAGCAAACTTTGCATAAGTCTGACAGTAAATAAAAGTCCAGGAAACTGTACCCACTTTGTGTCTGTGTGTATTTGGGGGGGGGGGGGATAAAAGAGATGACGTAGTGCACACCAGTGGTAGAAAACAAATTGAATATTGAAGAAAACCTAATTTCCTTATTATTTATGTTACTAGCAACTCAAATTAGTTTAATTCTACAATTTGTACAGTTTTAGTTTAAGGTAAATTAAAAAACAAATTAGAAACGTAATATGTAATTTAACTGGCTTATAAATTATAGTATTTCATTTTATACAAAATATAATTACTTTCCTTTTTGAATAAAATTTGTTCATCGATGTTGTAGGTCCCTGTCGTAATTCTAAATGAGAAAGGAATTAGCTACTGGGATCTAAACTCAGTTCTCCATAATATCATAATAGTACCATTCTATGGAAGGAAAACTTGAGTTACAGTGACCACTTTATCAAGTGAGAATATTTTTTATATTGCACTGTATTAACTCTTCCTCCATTGTTTCATCTTCTGAATAACTGGATGAACAGAGAATCATTTGTTTCCATCATATGAGGCAGGAAAACGATTTACTTTTATCAATAATGTTCAGAATCACGCTAATATTGCAAGTCGTTCACATTTTATTTCATGGATTCATAGCTGTCAGTTTCTCTGTTCAGGAATCAGACCCAAAGTTAAACATAATGGAAGGACACAGATCCAAAATCAGAAAAAAAAAGAATTAATTCTCGAACTTAGTTTAATAGTTAACAGAACATCAGGTTTTGTATCAGAATTAATTTATTGAAGAATAAATAGTATAAAACATTAAAGTCTGGGCTCATTGACTAATTATAATTTTCAGTCATTTACCTGAAAATCAAAACTTTTATGAGGGGAAGGACAAAAATGAGAGGCAAAATCAGGGATGTTCTGCAAAATTAAGAAGAGGTGAAAGATATGATCCAGCTTTGCAAAAGCTGAAACAGGGTAAATAGACACCAAGCTATAACAAGCCTAGCATCCAGCTGTTTTCTTTTCATTTTTTTTTCTTTTGCCAGAGATATTAAAAATATTTTCTAAATCTTTAGCTGATTTTAGGAGAAATGTTTTATAACATGTAATTCATTCATGTGTTCTCTAGGCATCCATTTTCTTACTACATGTTATTTAGGTATCTTGATTACCAGAAAAAGTAAGCACTGCGGTTCCTTTGTGATTTCACATGCCAACAAAATTTTGTCTCATAGTGATTAATCCAGTTAAAAATAACAGTTCAGCTAGTTATTCTAAACATCTGATACCGAATCAATAAAAAAGGTGCCTTTCACAGGCAAAATCATAAAAGAGAGTTCTAAACTGTAAAAGTAAACTGAACTATGATACACTTCCACTAGTTCGGTTATCAGAATACCACAAGTCTAGTGAACTAAATAACTGTTGATTCCTGGCACTTTGTGTTTATATGCATGGATTTTGAGTAGACCGTACCACGTTTTCAGCCAAAACTGATCACCTGCATTACCAAGCTTCAATTCATACCACACCTTTCGGCCACCTAACCCAGAAAGAAGCACTAAAGGTGGAGGCATGTCCATATTCATTAAGGATATCCACACCTCCAGGCTAGTTGCACAGCATAATGCATCCAAGATTATCCAAGTGCAACTAACTCTGGGCAAGACCGCAATCCAAATTGTAGCTTGCTACAGACCCCCCACCATGCCCCAGGATTCACACTCCTCATTTCATGATATACTGGAAAGTATTAGGGTACAACCCAACACCCTAATAATGGGCGATTTCAACTACCCCACCATTAACTGGGAAAACTACTCATGTACCAACTCTTTTGCTCAACGTTTTCTAGAATTCATAAATTCCAACGCCTTGGATCAACTTATTCACACCCCCACCAGGGGCAGCAATATCCTAGACCTGGTCATTACCAACATGGGAAACCGGTGTTTTACACCAGAGGTCAATTCGTCGTTGGTCAGATCCGACCACAAGCTAATCAGCCTAGACATCCACATCCCACCCCCAGCCCCAATTAGGGAAACCATCATAAAAAACTTCTCAAAAGCCTACTTCACACTTCTTAAGACAGAAGTGGCAAACTTCATGACACCCATGCAGATGGACAATAGAGGTATGACTGCCGAATCCTACACAAATGCACTTTATAAGCACTTACACGGGTGCATGGATCATGCTATCCCTAATAGAACCAAGATGTTATCCTCCAAAAAAAGGAAGCCAATCTGGTGGTCCTCTGCCATAAACAAACTCTACAAAAGAAGAAAGAAACTGTTGCAAAAAAGAGTAAAATCCCATGACTGGAGGAACTCCCTGGTCAACCTCAGTAAGAAGCTGAGATCCCTCATAAAATCCTCCAAAGCTAGTTACGAAAACAAAATTGCCACTGACTCTAAAGACAACTACAAAGCATTCTATAGCTATGTCAAGAATCTAAATGGGAACACTCATATCTGCTCTGAGTTACAGCATAATGGCACTAAATATACAGAACCAACTGATATTGCCAACATCCTAGCAGATAGGTTCAGTGCTAACTTTACCCCCCCTCTCACCCCCTAGAGGGCCCATTTCTATACCGGAAGAATGCAAAGTTCCTATAATCACGGCTGCACAGGTAAAAAACACACTCTCCAAAGCCAAGAACACAGCATCCATGGGACCTGACAATATCCCAGGCTGCGTTCTACATGAACTACAGAATGAACTGGCACCCTACCTAAGTACCATGTTCAATCATAGCCTCACCTCAAGCTTTGTACCCACTGAATGGCGCACCACGACAGTTATCCCACTCCACAAAGGGGGAACCACAACGGACCCCGGGAACTACCGCCCCATTAGCCTGATGAGCCTGGTCTGCAAGGCCATGGAATGTATCATCGTGGAACTCATAAACAAAGACATTAGTAATCTCCAAACTCTGGACCCTACTCAGTTTGGATTTGTAAAAGGCAGATCATGTCTCCTAAACCTGACTGACTTCTTTGAAGCAGTCACCAAAGCCATAGATGAGGGTAAAATGGTTCACACAGCTTATCTAGAGCTCGCCAAGGCTTTCAACACCATCCCTCACTCTGGAATTGTAGATAAGCTCACTAAACTAGGTATAAATCCCTATGTCACAAGATGGGTTGCCAACTGGCTCATGGACAGAATCCACACTGTGAAAGTAGCGGATTCCAAATCCGACATCAGACCAGTGACAAGTGGAGTACCACAGGGTTCAGTCCTGGGTCCTGTCCTGTTTGGTATCTACTTCTCTGAAGTGCAGGCCAACACAGAAGGTCTTTGGCTAACAAAGTTTGCAGATGACTGCAAACTAGGAGCCATAATCGAAACTCCTAACAATGTGGACAAACTACAAAAGGGCCTCACTGAGACAGATACCTGGTGTCAAAGCCATGGCCTGAAGCTCAATGCCAAAAAGTGTATTGTCATCCCCTTTGGTAAAAACTGTGTACCCATGAACTACCACATAGCTGGTAGTCTACTTAATGCCGAAAATGTGATAAGAGACCTTGGGACACAGGTGGACAGTAGTCTCTCCTTTGATAATCACATCGCCACAGTGGTCAAGAAATCCTTTTACGTGGCTCATCTCATCACAAAAGGATTCTCATTCAGAAAAAAAGAGGTCATTGTTCCCCTCTACTCATCACTCATTAGACCCATTATAGAGTACAATGCCCCTTTTGGTATGTACCTCACAAGACATCTACAACAACTGGAAAGACCACAGAAATACCTCACAAAGAGGATTACTGGCCTCAAACAGATGCCCCATGCAGACCGTCTCAAAAAACTACAGCTTTACTCCATCGCATATCGCCTACTCAGGGGCGATCTCTGCCTAACATACAAAGCTATGTCAAACCCAGAGCTGTTGGACATGCTCCACTTAAAGAAATCCCAATCCCTCTGAGCTACACGCTCTAGGGACCTTAACCTTGTCACCACAATAAACAGAACATGCTGAAGGGATAGATTCCTGTCCCAGAGACTTCCCATACTCTGGAACAGACTACCTATCTATGTCAAACAGAGCTCCTCATTAGCACTCTTCAAGAAAAATCTTGATGATTGGATGGGAAATGGGAAATTCACCCTGGGGATCACTTATGTGGCTCTGCTCGACAGGGGCACAGGAAAATAATTTTCTTGGGTGGCGAAAGCCAGGGTACATTTTTTGGCTAGGTTTGTATGGGCCCTAGGGCGATAGCCTAGTATCTACCTATGAACCTATAATTTGCAGAGCTTCTAGAATGTAAGTTATTACTTGCTCCATTGTGCACAGTCTGTGTCATGCTGCCAGGTTTCTTCATGTCTGGAACTCGTGTCTGCTATTATCTCTCCAAGAGTGAATGTGATCCATCAAAGTGCAGTTTGAAAAAATGGAAATAAAAATAAGTCCCTAAAAGTAAATTTCCAGAACCATGAGGATATTTATTTCTATAAGGTTCTGTTCTTTGTCCTGGATCACCCCAGTACATCCGAGGAAACTACTAAAATAAGACCCGGTGTACACCACATAACCTTCTGCATCTTTAAATTACATAGATTTAATTTAATGACAGAAAACAAAGCATCAGTCTAATATATATATATATATATATATATATATATATATATATATATATATTTTTTTTTTTATCCAGATTTCTATTACATCTATCCAATAGACATAATTAATGAGCTTGACATCATTTGTAGATGAAATCGCAGAATCACTACTGAATGAAATAATTTTAGAATATCTGATATTAAGTGTTGCTCAGAATCTAATGCATGAATGACTTAAAAATGGAAAATTAGATAACCAAATTTTAGATAAATTTCTTTGAGTGGCTAACCACTGTGTTAGATCACAATAATACTATGGATAAAGCCTACATAAATGTATCAAGGTATCAAGTGCAGTATGACAGAACAGGCTAGCTGATAGTGAACAAATTAAAAATTTGGAAAGTGTCCCATGGTGATAGCATGAGTAAAACATTGGCTAGTGAATATAACATAACATGTCAGAACAAACAGAGACCATTTGAATGAAATAGTGATGGCAAGTAAGGTGCCACAGGCTAAGTGCTAGGGCCAGTCCTTTTTACTGCCACATTAATGACAGGGCAGAGGATATGGAAGGGAAAATCTGTCTGATGGCTAATAAAAAGTTACATAGCAGGATTACACAATAAAAAGAAATAAAAAATGAGAAATAAATTGATGAATTTAAAGACTTGGTCTAAAATACTGCAGCTTAAACTCAATACAAAAATGCAAAATAATGCAATAACTAAGGCCATGTACTCCTAGCAGTCTATCTGCTTTAGTCCTAGGCCTAAGGCCATGCGCTTTTAACAATCTTTCTCCTTTGGTCCTAAGCCTAAGGCTATGTACTCCTAGCAGTTTATCTGCTTTGGTCCTAGGCCTAAGGTCATGTGCTCCTAGCAATCTTTCTCCTTTGGTCTTAGACCTAAGGCCATGCACTCCTAGCAGTCTTTCTGCTTTGGTCCTAGGCCTAAGACCATGCGCTTCTAACAATCTTTCTCCTTTGGTCCTAAGCCTATGGCTATCTACTCCTAGCAATCTTTCTGCTTTGGTCCTAGGTCTAAGCCCATGTGCACCTAGCAATCTTTCTGCTTTGGTCCTAGGCCTTATGCCATGTGCTCCTAGCAGTCTTTCTGTTTTGGTCCTAGCCCTAAGGCCATGCGCTCCTAGCAGTCTTTCTCCCTTTGTCCTAGGCCTAAGGCCATGTGCTCCTAGCAATCTTTCTCCTTTGGTCCTAGGCCTAAGGCCATGCGCTCCTAGCAATCTTTTTCCTTTAGTCCTAGGCCTAAAGCCATGTGCTCCTAGCAATCTTTCTGCTTTGGTCCTAGGCTTGCTTCCACTCAGTGTCTATTTACGTGTTGTGTGACTATGAGCAAGTTGCTTGCTCATTAATTTTACATTTCCATATACTTCATGCTTTGATGCAGGATTTATATATTGTCTGAGTGGACATTTTTTAAGATGCTTATGATTTAAGCACTCAAGTAGCAATAGCACAGTTATTACTATTATTGTTACTATAAATTTGATCCATGTTTCTCTGAACTTCATGGTTAAGTTGCTAGGACTATAGTTTTATTGGAGGAGTTTCAACCCATCTTCATGCAGAAGAATGCTTCTGCTGGTAGGGTTCAGTTAATATAAAGTTGTTGTGTCTTTCGGCTTTTCCCGGTTAGGGGTCGCCACAGCGGAACTCCGGTCCGCTAATGATTGGCAGTAGATTTTTACATGCTGAGTTGCCGGCCCTGACGCACAACCTTCAAAGAAGCTACGTCCATTCACGCATGTCTCCACACAGAAGATGCTCTAGCTGAGAATCGAACAGGACATCTTACTGTGAGGCGACAACGCTACCGCAGCACCACCACCGCAGTTTCAGTTAATATAAAGTACATAACTAAAATAAAAATAAATAAACACATTTCTGCTGATTATCTTTTAACTTAGGAAAAAACAAACAAAAAAATAATAATAACATAAATGCTTCAGAAAGATTAAAAGAAGAACCAAAGGTATGTCAATCTGATGTTTATAATCATTATAACTTGAAATGACAGCATTAGTTGTGAAACCTTATACATCAGCTTAGTTGTTCTTGTAGTGCAGAATGAAATAAAAAAACAATCAAATTAACTGACCAAACAATAAATAAAGATGCAATTATACTGATCAGTATTTTCTGGCCATTATGACATTTCATTGAAGTCTACTTGACAAGGGGTGTGCAAGTGTTTGAAATATACATTGACTGAATAGAAGCCAGTACAGAGAGAGTACCCTTTTGCCTAATATGCAAAAGCATAGGAGTTCATTATGTGCAAAGCTCCTCACAGAAATTGCACTTTTGAATTCTACTTCAAACTGTCTTTCTTGAAAGCAGATTGCAGTAGGGAGTCCACCATCAGACATTTGTTTGTTTAATTGTTTGTTTTGCTTCTCCTGTGTGATGGCTAACTGAACTAGTGATCTGGTACATGATGTTGTCAGCTACAACTCAAGTCTATGGCACAAATATACTAGGAAAAGGTAGCCATAAATTAGGTATCACAACAGGACAGCATGGATATAAATGTTTTTATTTCTGATATAAGAATAAGTACTCAAGTCAATGGCATAAATATACTAGGAAAATATAGCAGTAAACTAGGTATCACAACAGGACAGTACGAATATAAATGTTTTTATTACTGATATAAGAAAAAAATACTCAATTCAATGGCACAAATATACTATGAAAAGGAAGGCATAAACTAAGTATCACAACAGGACAATATGAATATAAATGTTTTTAATACTGATAGAAGAAAAAATACTCATCAATGGCAAAAATATACTAGGAAAAGGTAGCAATAAACTAGGTATCACAACAGGACAGTATGGATATAAATGTTTTTATTACTGATATAAGAAAAAATACTCAAGTCAATGGCACAAATATACTAGGAAAAGATAGGCGTAAACTGGGTATCACAACAGGAGAGTATGGATATAAATATTTTTATTACTGATATAAGAAAAATACTCAAGTCAATGGCACAAATATACTAGGAAAAGGTAGCCATAAACTAGGTATCACAATAGAAGAGTATGGATATAAATGATTTTTATTACTGATATAAGAATAATACTCAAGTCAATGGCACAAATATACTTGGAAAAGGTAGGTGTAAACTAGGTATCACAACAGGACAGTATGGATATAAATGTTTTTATTACCGATATAAAAAAAAATACTCAAGTCAATGTCACAAATATATTAGGAAAAGGTAGTCGTAAACTAGGTATCACAACAGGAGAGTATGGATATAAATATTTTTATTACTGATATAAGAAAAATACTCAAGTCAATGGCACAAATATACTAGGAAAAGGTAGCTGTAAACTGGTTATCACAACAGGAGAGTATGGATATAAATGTTTTTATTACTGATATAAGAAAAAATACTCAAGTCAATGGCACAAATATACTATGAAAAGATAGGCATAAAGTAGGTATCACAACAGGACAGTATGGATATAAATGTTTTTATTACTGATATAAGAGCAAATACTCAAGTCAATGTCACAAATATACTAGGAAAAGGTAGGTGTAAACTAGGTATCACAACAGGGCAGTAATGATATAAATGTTTTTGATATAAGAAAAATTACTCAAGTCAATGGCACAAATATACTTGGAAAAGGTCGGCGTAAACTCGGTGTCACAACAGGACAGTATGGATATAAATGTTTTTATAACTGATATAAGAAAAAATATTCAAGCCAATGGCACAAATATAATAGGGAAAGGTAGGTGTAAACTAGGTATCACAACAGGACAGTATGGATATAAATGTTTTTATTACTGATATAAGACAAATACTCAAGTCAATGGCACAAATATACTAGGAAAAGGTAGCATTAAACTAGGTATCACAACAGAACAATATGGATATAAATGTTTTTATTACTGATATAAGAAAAAATACTCAAGTCAATGGCACAAATATACTAGGAAAAGGTAGGTGTAAACTAGGTATCACAACAGGACAATATGGATATAAATGTTTTTATTACTGATATAAGAAAAAATACTCAAGTCAATGGCACAAATATACTAGGAAAAGGTAGCCGTAAACTAGGTATTACAACAGGACAGTATGGGTATAAATGTTTTTATTACTGATATAAGAAAAAAATATTCAAGTCAATGACAGAAATATACTAGGAAAAGGTAGCAGTAAACTAGGTATAACAACAGGACAGTATGGATATAAATGTTTTTATTACTGATATAAGAAAAAAATATAGTGAAAAAATATCGCTTAAGTAAAGAACAGATGAAAAATACAAGAAGAAGACAGCATTCTTAATACAGTGTACATTATCAAACATCAAAGGTCGTAAATATAGAACAAGCTAACTACTAGTGAGTAAATTAAAGACTTGGAAAACTCAAACTTGTAACGTAGAAAATACAATTTGGTATAAACTTTATTATATATAACCAAATGTGTTGAAAGACCAGATAATGGAGATGACCAATTTAAGGGGAAAGGTAGAATATGGGAAGAAGTCAACGAAATATTAATATATGGACATAGTTTCACATAAAAAGAGTATGCAAAGTAAAACAGAATAAAGTAATTTATTTATGTTGCCAACAATTCCAATAAATAAGGATTTCATTTGTCATAATTTTAATCATAATCTGTGAAGCATCTACATGCTGGGTGCATTTTAAATGAATGCCACAGACATTCTTTTTATTTCTTGCTTGTTGCAGAAGAAATACTATTTAATCAGCAGGAGTTGTAGATTTTAAGGCTGACACCTTAACTACTCAGAAATGACTGCTTATTTTAGACCTACCTTCCTGAAGTGCAGCATACATTATCTACAAACACAACAGTAAACTCTCAGTTAACCGGCACCCATGGGGATTGGTAGAAGCTGGATAACTGTAGTTTCTGGTTGCTTGAGAGCTACTATTAAAAATAGAACTGTAATAATGTAGCCTATACTTTTTGTTTGGCTTGACTTTTTCCTCAATTTGGGGAGACAGGGAATTTATTCATATCTTCCTTTTTAAAACTCTAAAACTCTAAATATTTTAGGTATGTTTCTGTGGGGGTGGCGGGGGGGGCACAGAAACTGCAATACACGAAAATTGTACTGTATTTCTTTTTTTTTTTTTTTTGCCGGTTGATTGAGAGTGTCAGTTGCTTGAGTTCTGGTTAACTTAGAGTTTACTGTACTTAAACAGAATAACAGAATGTCTTGTTTCCACTTTGTCATGCTTCAGCCATTTACACAACGTGATGGCCTAAACAAATTAGAGGACACCTGACTAGAGCAAGAATGCATGTTCAGAGATTAGCTCTAGTGAGTTGGCGCACATATGGCTCCAACCTGTGAATGCTGAATGGATGCTAAGTAGAGATATCACAAACTATTGGCTAGTAAATTTGGGAATGGTATAATGGTTAAAGTGTTTATCTCTCATTCACAAGGTGCAGGGTTTAATTATCACTTATGAAAGGGAAATTGGCTAGGCTGAAAAAGGCCCACAAACCTCATAACTGCCTATAAAAATGATTGATTAACAAAGGGCTTTGTCTGTATTTTCAGATTCTAATAATAGTTTTCATAAGTTGATTCCAAAGCTGCAGGACAGACACATTTGAATCACTTTTTTTTTAAGGAAAGGCCCACAAATCCAATTTAACTGTGCTCCTATTTAAACTTCTATGTAGATATTTGATGTCTTTGGTTACTCAAGTAAATCTCCCAGCCTTTTCCTAGCAAAATTTGTGACACAATGCATGGTAAGTGAGCAAATCATTCTGTTTGTAAGGCAAACACCTTAGCCATTAAGCCACCCTCCCACCCCTGAATAAGTGTTGATTTCCTTTTGGTCAGTCATGGAGAATCTAAATCAGATGTCTCCAGCCTAAGAAGCTAAACATAAAGACAGCTTTTAGTTTCAGAGTAATGAATGAGGCAGATGAAAGTGTAAATGAGGTGTGAATCACAGCATGTCACAACTATACCAGAGCAGCTTAAAATATTCATACTTATATGTATATTTATAGTTACTTTGGAGCAAGATTTTTATACACATTTAGTATAAAATAGGTTTCTAAGTCAAGGTGGTGCATATTCTTCTCTGTAATATTGCTTTCAGCTTAAGTTTCATAAGCAAATAACTTCAAATCTCGTTGTGACCAATTTAAACTGTCCCAGAGTCAACATACGGCTTGTGAACCATTGATGGGCAGCTCCAGTCTAGACAGATTGTCAGCTCATTTCTCTCATTTTACTGCTTCCCTGTGGTGGAAACAAGTACTCCTGCCAACAAGGGCAAATATGGGGGAGGGGGCAAGTTCACAACATTGCATAAAATACCATATGATTCATAAAGATGATCAAAGACCAATTTGTCAAAAAAGAAAGCCAGCTGAAAAAAATTGATATGATTACATTTCTATTTGACCTACTGCGGTGGTGACGCTGCGGCAGCATTGTCGCCTCACAGTAAGATGTTGTCCCGTTCGATTCTCAGCTAGAGCGTCTTCTGTGTGGAGACATGCGTGAATAGGCGTACCTTCGTTGAAAGTTGTGCGTCAGAGCTGGCAACTCGGCACGTAAAAATCTGCTGCCAATCATTAGCGGACCGGAGTTCTGCTGTGGCAACCCCTAAAGCCGAAAGACACAACAACGTTTCTATTTGACCTCTTTTCTGTCTTGGTAATTATTCTGCCTACCCATGTAGAGGAGTATGCCCTTTATACCCCCAGCTTAATATAATCAACTCTGAGTTCAATACATCTTGGGACAAGGCAAAACCCTGAAAACAGTGATGCCCTTTGATTTATTTATTTTACATTTGTTTACTGGGATAGTCCAATTGGGCTACTAGCCTATTTTTAGCAGAGTCCTGAAGATAAAAGCTCCATACAGTGCAATAGGTTAATGAGAAGGCATAGATTAGTAAAAGCATTATAGGTTTCACACATAATTATACATAGGTTTGTAAAACATCATAAGTTTTACACATAAATGAATGATATTGATGATGGTTAGTGATTGCAGTAAACTGCAGGCATGGTTTCAAGAAATAGATTACATGGATAATACATTATTATGACTTCATTTGTTATTAACGGTAATAAAGTGTCAGGTAAGAGTAGAGGTAGATTGTAGAGAGTAGATAGGCTGCATCAACACATCAATGGACAACAGAAAGAGAGCAGCTAGGATGGGAGCATGTCATAATCATTCAGGGGTAGTGCAGGAGGACAGCCATTTGTTATATAGGTGCTCGTTGAGAAGAAGTTTGAATTTGGAGGTTAAGGTAGTGCTGTTTATCTATTAGGGTATGTAATTCCAAGTTTTTGCTATTTGGTTTGAGAACAGAGAGTCACCAAAACTATTGTTGGTTTTGGTGACTTTTAACAAAAGTTTGTTGGATGACCATAGGGTATGGTTGGTAGATCATGGTTGGATTATTTGCTGAATGCATATTTTGGCCAGGGACTACCTATTAATCATACAGGCAATAGAACACCATGAGAATGGAATATACTCTGGAGTAAGACAAGAAATGCTAAGCATAAAACATTCCCAAGAATGATTAAGAAGACATCAGTATCCTTTAAGTAAATTAACCTACAAAATAATTCACTTATAAGTCAGAGACTATAGTGTACATAACTGATGATAGTGAGATATATCAGTCTTCTCAAAAGCATTTAAAAAAAGAAACTGTTTTACAACTTTAATCAGTCTTACATAATCAGTCTTTCAGTGTTGCAGTCTCAGTAACTCCACAGGTAGCACACTCATCTTTGATGCAAAAGGCCAGAGATTTGATTTCCACAATAACTACTTGGGTTTGTTTTTCAAGTGATATTGCAGTGATTCATTCGTGGGATGCTACACTCCTACGTGCATCATCCTCTTTGGGTAAGATTTTCCAGCTGACACTGCAGTGATTCATTCAGGGGATGCGACACCCCTGTGTGCATCATCCTCTTTGGGTCAGATTTTCCAGCTGACACTGCAGTGATTCATTCAGGGGATGCGACACCCCTGCATGCATCATCCTCTTTGGGTGAGATTTTCCAGCTGACACTGCAGTGATTCATTCAGGGGATGTGACACCCCTGCGTGCATCATCCTCTTTGAGTGCAGTGCTTTATAAGTGAGATGCTATACTCATCAGTGTCTCATCTTTTTTATAAGATTTTAAACTGAGCCCCCAAGTACCTGAGTTGGTTTTAGTTGAGATGGATGTAAAAGATCCCATGGCACTTATGAAAAAGATTAGGGATTGATTGATTTATATATATCTTAAAACATCACACCCCTTCCATCTCTTCGCATTTCTACAATATTTACAATGTTTACATTTCCAATATTTTCAGTATTTTACATCTTCAATTTCACAAGCATTGACATATTTCATTCTATCTACCCCCCTTCCTTTTCTCCACAATTATCTTTTTATTCATTCCTGGGTGTGTACCTTTTTCTCATGCCTGTGGGATCATGTAGTCAAAATATTTAAGTAAAGGGGTGCATGAGAGCTCTGTTTTACTGTTGCATTAACAGTTTTTTTTTTTTTAATTTTTTAGTGAGGTATAATGATTGTACACTCTCACTGCTGCAACATAAGATCTCTTGTCTGATATCCTTCATGCTTTCTTACACTGTTTGCTTGCCTTTAGGCAGACTAATGTTGCAACCCCGAAGTTTATTTCCACTTGTGTTGTTACTGCTTTCTCACCTCCAGTGGGGTAGCCCTGTCCTGTTTTGTTTTATACAAGGCACATTATTTTACTTTTAGTTGCATTGAATTTACACTGCTTTTTCATCATTCATCAGAGATGGCATCTGATTGTCTAGCTTCTGTCACTTTGTGTACAACATTTCTCTCCTAGACTGTTGTCTTAGCTGTAGAAAAGTGATTTCCTTTCAAACATACTGCAGAGTCACTCAAAAAGACCTCACAATGAAGAACATGATGCATACATCCCTGGTATGTTTCACTGTGTTCTGCTCAGAGTACATTTAGTTTACATATGCAGTGTGCTTGCAGGTGTTCCACCGTACCTCTTTGACACATGGTGTGCATGTCAGGTGTGCACACCATGTCAGATTTCATGGTTAGCACAACGGGCTGTACTAGTGGGTGCTTAGTGTACTCTCATCACTGTGTTTTCTTTTAGCCGAACACCATGAGAACAAGTAACATACACAATTGCACAGCCAGCAAAACACCAGGGCATAGTGCCTATTTTACTTCTTGTATTTTCATCATGCTATTGTTTCATCAAAGGGCTATGCATTGTGGGCAGAATGCATGAACAAGAGCAGAGATGATGCAAATGGGATGTCACAGACTGAGCACATGTTGCATTATGTGTGCACCTGTGGAGCTGTTGTAGGCAGTTTATCTGTGGATAGCAAACCCTGCAGCACTTGAAAGCTGTCTTTTTAGAGTCAGGTCCACATAAACCAAATGAAGCCACATACATTGAGGAGCAGCATAACCATAAGTGCACTCCATAGGACATGTCTTTGATGCAGAACTGATGGGTTGTTTCTCAAGAAATTAAACCAGGCTGAATGCACTACATTTGAATATGGTAAAGTAGAAAAACTTCTTAAGAGAGAGAAGTAATTTTCACCTCCTACTCAGAATATGCCCCTCCACTCAGTACTTAATAGAACAAATTGTAGGACTATTGAACCTTTCAATGAATAGCAACTTCATACTTGTAGAGATCTCAGAGTGAACGGTCTGCACCAATGAAAAAGGATGTTGTCTTTTTCCTTCTTAATGGAAATGCTTCTGTTGTATTTATTTATTTATTTGTTTGTTTGTTTGTTTGCTTGTTTGTTTGTTTAATTATGTTTGATTGATTGTTGTTTCTTTGGGTAGTTGTAGCTTGCACCAGGAGTCCATTTTCAGTCAAGACACTGTCAGAAGTAAATAAAAAAACACTCATACATGGAAAAGTAATAAACATAATATTTTAGTTGCATAAAGTCAGTGTATAAGGGGAAGGGTGGAACAATACAATATTGGCAAGAGATGATAATATTTAAGTTGAAATAAAGCTATTAATATACAACTTCAGTTTCTGGTTATGCTTAAGAAGATACACTCAGGAGTACATCCTTATACTGAATTACAGTGACAGCAATACATACTGGTGGTAATAGAACCCATGGCCTTCTGAACTAAAGATGAGCATACTTCCTGTTGTGCCACCAACACTGACATAAAAATATGCAATGGGTGTCTTGTATATGAAGTAATAGACAAGATGGCAAAGGACTGGCAAGACTGGAGAAATAGAAATGTAGCTTAAATTCATTACAAAATAATGTGAAAATAAACAGGAAATGAGTGCATGAAGTTGGTATGTGGCATTGTGTAAAGCAAGTTTTTTCTGAAACTGCAGATAATCATATTTTGTAAAGGTATACTTTATAAAATTTATGAGGCGGTAGATACTTTGTAGTGTAAGAGGTAGCACACTTCCTTTTGGTGTAGAAGGTTCTGGGTTCACGTCTCATGCCAGGTAGATTGATTGCTGACACCAGTGTTGCATAAGGGAGGTGCTGCACTCTTGAATGTGTCATTTTTCAAATCAGATGTTAAACCAAGGCTCTATCTGCCTGAGTTGGTGGTAGCTCAGCTGAATGTAAAAGAGCCCATGATACCCATCAAAGACAGTAAGAAAAGTTCCCCGATGCACTGGGCAAATTTCCCCTAGTAGTTTAAATACCACATTGGGTCTCCCCTGAAAAGAGACTAATAGCCTAGTGGGACTAACCTGGTCAACAAAGGATAAATTAAAAAAATAAAATTAAAAAAAAAAAAACTTTGACAGAAAATAGTTTCCAGCTGAGTGCTAAATGACTGTGCCCTATAATGGAAAGGAGGTGCTTCCACTGCACAAAAGATGTTATCACATTAGATGTAAAACAGAAAAACCTAAGCTCTGTTGAATAGAATTAATATTTTAGAACTTTAATGCTATACCGCTTGGAATCACAGTGTACAGTAAAAGAATAACAAGGAAGGCAGAGTTTTAGGTAGTACAGGTTAACTATGCTAACTTTTAAAATTGTATTCCTTTGCATCTTGTGGTTGCCATAAATATCTCTTGGCCTTCAGTATATCCAGAATATATGAAGCCAGTTAAAATAATACACAGATATAGTCATTTAAGTATAAATTATTTTTGTAGGGGGCCTTCCTCGCAAGCACTCCCAAAATGGAGACTATGCAATCACACCCTCAGTAACCAACTATAACTCATCCAAAGTATTATTTTAAAGTAAAATATAGTTAGTTTTAGACTGCGGTGGTGGTGCTGCGGTAGTGCTGTCGCCTGACATTAAGACGTTGTCCCGTTCGATTCTCAGCTAGAGCATCTTCTCTCTGGAGACATGCGTGAATGGGTGTACCTTCGTTGAAGGTTGTGCGTCAAAGCTGGCAACTCAGCACGTAAAAATCTACTGCCAATCATTAGCAAACCGGAGTTCCGCTGTGGCGACCCCTAACCGGGAAAAGCCGAAAGAGACAACAACATAGTTAGTTTTGCTGGAAAAACAAGAGTAACATTGCATCAGAGTAAAAGGAATGATTTGGTTTTGGTAGAAAATTAAATGTTCTCATTATCTAGCAGGTACCGACCCCCAGACAGAGATGCTATATAGTACCTTACAGAGGGTTTATATCACATGATCAAAATGCAATAACATCGAACACTATAACCGAGAAAACTGAAAACTCAGAAAGCTGAGAACAGCGATTTTTTTCCCCTTGGGGAAAAAATAGCTGTTCCAGCACAAAACACAAAACACACAAACACTACTAACTATGTCTAAGCCCCCCACATCCTCCAACGTGGGGGGCTGTACCCCCACAGCCCCCTACTTAAATATACCAACTCCGAGATCACACCACAGTGGAGGAAATAGCAAAGCTGTGGAAACAGCCCACTGAATTCTTTCCCTGGGAAAGAATTTGATGTTCCACAGCTTCACTGTTCTCAGTCTTCGAGGTTTTGGGGTCGATATCATAACATTCGAGGTTTTGCGACTTCGATGTTATGATATAGACCCCATTACAGAAAATATATATGGAGAACATTAGAACAGAGTTTGAAGACAGTTTGAGAATGATGAAAGGAAATATTTTTTCTTTCACAAAAAGTATGATGGATGCTAATAAAAGCATCCCAGTAGGGTTAGTATAAAAATCAATACAGAATTCAAGAATTAATGATCAACGCTTACCTTTTGCTGCTCCAGTGACAGTGACAACAGGACAGTGTACTGGAGACTGTGAGTCCCAAATCAGAGTTAATATCATCATTTCACTTCTGTGATTGGGACAGACATGAGACAGCTTTAGCATGGTATGGGATAAAGCATCAGCTTAGGCAGGCTTTGTAGTGAGATGGAAAAAGGTACAGTTTCTATGGTTTATAACATAGTTTGCATTATGTATAACTCATTTTGTCATTCAATGTTTTATGTTAATTTGATTATTTTTGCATCTTATTGTATTCAATGATTACATGGAGAAGGACTGTGGTTTTTCTTTGTGTTTTCACTTTTCAGTGGTATCACTAATTTTAACAGTACGCTACCATTCTCAGATGCACCACTTTATTGTTGTGCCGTGCAGCTGGTGGTGAAAATACAACCGACTTTCAGGTGAATGCACAGTTAATAAGTATTGCACTGATGTTTTCTTTGTTTTTTTTTTTTTTTTTTTTTTTTTTTTGCATTTATTCTACTGTTGCTCCCCCCATACATCACCTTCAATGCTACATACTATGGTCTGAACCTAGTCCTGATATCCATTGCCTAGATTAGTTTCATGTCAACTTGTTCTGCTCAGTACCATGAGACCACTGTGATATGAGAGTAAAAATACCCTCTTTATGAACATTTTCTTCTGCATTAATAACTGTCACCCTTGTGTTTTTGGCATGTGCAGTGAGTGGGTAACATTGTTTGCACCCATTTACATGTTGTGTTGTGTTGTGTTCAAACTTATGTAATGGGTACAGTCACTTTTGAGTTTATGGTTATTTTCCAGTTTACTCCAGTCCTGTCAGCCACACTGTACTCTTTTTTTCATTTTCTGTCTCAGGGTTGTCCACTTTCCACAGCTACAGCCACTTGCCACTACACATTATACCAATGTGATGTCTTTCTTTCTATCCCATTGTATTCCACATATCTCATCAACATGCTATGAACGGGAAGCATGTTTTTTTTCTTGATAACCTCTGCACTGCACTGTACTTATACTGCAGCATGTATCTTGTCTTATGTGGTCTTTTCACATGCACATGTTCAAATGCACAGTATAACATGTGCATGAAAAAAGTTCCTCACCTGTGGTGTATACCTCTCATTTACATTTTATGGATAGTCTGTGCCCATTTCTCTTTCCAGACTCTGTAGCTTCATGCCTTGTAATACAAGCAATAGATGAAGACATTTACCCTAGTTCTGTCTCAGCTGACTGCCCTCTACACTACTAGCCCTGGGCTCAATAACATGCCAAATGGACTAGTTCATCTTGATGAAGTTCACATCCCTCATCACTGTTTCATAGGTTACTACTAAGCTAACTGCCCTTGCAAGCTATTTTGAGCCTAGCCAATTATCCCTTGTGAGACTCAAACCCTGCACCTTGTGTTTGTAAGGCAAACACCTTAACCATTAGGCCACCCTCCCAACCCCCTCACAGAAGTGCCTGCCAGTGTTTTTTTTTTTTAGAAGTCTCCCTTCTTTGTTTTTCTGTGACTATGGAATCGGTATATACACACACACACACACACACCTATATATATATATATATATATATATATATATATATATATATATATATATTGGGCACATGGCAAATAACTGAAATGCACAAGCATAAAATCAAAAATGATTGATGCCTGCTTTTGAAAAACAAAATGACAGATAATAAAAAAGGAAACCAAATATTTTCTTTCCCAATTATACACCAAAACCCAATTAGCACATTCAGACAAAAAAAAATGCCATTGTTCAACAACATCCCCACTTAAATATTCATTCATAAATACTCACATTCAACAATTTGTACACAACTGAAACACGTTTGACAAAATGCCATTTGAACAATCATCTTACACCCATTCATATATATATATATATATATATATATATATATATATATATATATATATATATATATATATATATATATATGCGTGTGTGTGTGCATTTATTTATATATGTATATATTGGAAGCATCCCAACTCATTACAATAGAGGTACAAGAAAACTGAACTCTTAAGCTTTAACTGCCCAAGGTTGAACCCATTGCCAAGAGGAGTTCCTCCATATGAAATTCATGCTGACAAGTTGTGCAGGCAGTATTGCCTTTTTTGAAAGAATTTCCTCTTCTACAAGTTGGTGCAACCATGGAATTGGTATACATGTGTGTGAAGCTTGCAGCCTGCAAAAACAGTTAAAAAAATGTTTTTTTTTGTTATTTTTGGTTAATGTGTTCAAGGTTCAGGGATTCATTCCTTGGTGCATTTGCTTTTGTTTTAATTTTCTGTATTGAATTTATAATTTTGTAAAATCTGGCATGTAACATACATTATTGTGGTGCTTTTCTCCATGGGCCTCCACTGAAAAGGGGCTCTTTCAGGCCCAGTGGACTTCCCCATTCATCAAACTTAAATAAATAAATAAAATAAATACATTTTGTCCACTCATAGTGGAAGTGCCTCAACTATATCACTGAAAATTGTTGTATTTGGTCAATTATTTATTTGATTTGAATTGCTAACTGGATGGGCGGGGTGGGCTGGTCTAATGACATCTTTCAGCAATGACCCAGGCCAAAGTCAAACAAAGTAATAATGCAATGAATTCATTTTAATATCATGCAGTAAAAGATGCATCAAACTGGTAACATGGTGATGAAAATAAGATGATAATAAAGCCTTTTTACTATATTAAATTAATATAATTAGAGTAATACCCTTTGAACACTGAGTAAGAAAAGACAATTAAGAAAAAAATCGGAATGACAGAAATTGAAAGTAATATCACAGCAAACAATTTTGCTAATGCAGGTGGTAAGTATACATGAAAAGAGACGGGATAAAATACATTGCTGAAAAAGTAAAGACATACATTTAAAGGATTTGTATGTCTGCAACTAAAAGAGTAAAAATAAATGTAAAACTACAGAGACAGCCACAGAGGAAAATAAATCTTCAGTTCATCTTGGAATGAAGATGTCAGAGGTAAACAAATGACTGGTGTGGAAGGCTCAGAAACGGGCCTTTTTTCCTGACTTGCAGCAGTCTCATGCATTGTTATGTAACTAAGAGGTGACAGGGAGCACAGATGCATACAGAGAGGCTGGGGAAGGGTCTTATTTGGTTACGGCTACATCTATGGATTAGATGGAGCATCAGTACTGTTGACTGTCTCTTCACTCACTTATTAGACATGATTTTACCTACCCTGCTGAACTGTATGCCCTATAAATACCATATCTGTGGACTACATGTTTAGGAAAATGGTACATTGATTTACCTGCATTTTAAGTTGCTCTTTTTTGTGCAAGATCAGCTCACTACATTGAGCACACTTGTGATGTGCCTTATGTGAATCAGTACACTAGTCCTGTGTCATGCAGTGTGTACTCTGCTTGTCTTCCATGTTGCTGTGTCAAAAACAGACTCATGTACTAGCTCTGTTACATAAAAGAATAAAACAGTCATTATGACCCTGATTATCCAAGTCTGCGTATGAGGCGATGGGAGTGAGCGGCAGTTACTGGCTCACCCATCCTGGGGGGCGTAGGTAGTCCAGTCACTGTTCTGTTATCCCCAACCGGAGAGTGATAGTCTAGTAGGAAGCATTTGAGGCAGGATTATGACAATGTCACATGATAGTTATGGGGCCTAGTCACATGTGTATGATGCACAAAGGGATCTCTCTATGAAAGCAATACCTGGAAAAGTCACCATGTGGAGGGGGTTAGGACTAGGATGGGAGCTGTGCAACCACTGATGGCCCCCTCACAAACAGATGAATCACACTTTCTGGGGAAAAAATAGGCCCATGAAACTCCCATCCTAAGGAAGGAAGGAAAGAATGGTTTACAGGGCTGTCACCTTGGTCAAGGAAGGAATGGGCCAAGGGCTGTCACCTTGGTCAAGGAAGGAATGGGCCAAGGGCTGTCACCTTGGTCAAGGAAGGAATGGGCCAAGGGCTGTCACCTTGGTCAAGGAAGGAATGGGCTACAGGGCTGTCACCTTGGTCAAGGAAGAAATGGGCCAAGGGCTGTCACCTTGGTCAAGGAAGGAATGAGCCAAGGGCTGTCACCTTGGTCAAGGAAGGAATGGTTTACAGGGCTGTCACCTTGGTCAAGGAAGGAATGGGCCAAGGGCTGTCACCTTGGTCAAGGAAGGAATGGGCCAAGGGCTGTCACCTTGGTCAAGGAAGGAATGGTTTACAGGGCTGTCACCTTGGTCAAGGAAGAAATGGGCCAAGGGCTGTCACCTTGGTCAAGGAAGGACCGGGCCAAGGGCTGTCACCTTGGTCAAGGAAGGAATGGGCCAAGGGCTGTCACCTTGGTCAAGGAAGGAATGGGCCAAGGGCTGTCACCTTGGTCAAGGAAGGAATGGGCCAAGGGCTGTCACCTTGGTCAAGAAAGGAATGGGCCAAGGGCTGTCACCTTGGTCAAGGAAGGAATGGGCCAAGGGCTGTCACCTTGGTCAAGAAAGGAATGGGCTAAGGGCTGTCACCTTGGTCAAGAAAGGAATGGGCCAAGGGCTGTCACCTTGGTCAAGGAAGGAATGGGCCAAGGGCTGTCACCTTGGTCAAGGAAGGAATGGGCCAAGGGCTGTCACCTTGGTCAAGGAAGGAATGGGCCAAGGGCTGTCACCTTGGTCAAGGAAGGAATGGGCCAAGGGCTGTCACCTTGGTCAAGAAAGGAATGGGCCAAGGGCTGTCACCTTGGTCAAGGAAGGAATAGGCCAAGGGCTGTCACCTTGGTCAAGAAAGGAATGGGCCAAGGGCTGTCACCTTGGTCAAGGAAGGAATGGGCCAAGGGCTGTCACCTTGGTCAAGGAAGGAATGGGCCAAGGGCTGTCACCTTGGTCAAGGAAGGAATGGGCCAAGGGCTGTCACCTTGGTCAAGGAAGGAATGGGCCAAGGGCTGTCACCTTGGTCAAGAAAGGAATGGGCCAAGGGCTGTTACCTTGGTCAAGGAAGGAATGGGCCAAGGGCTGTCACCTTGGTCAAGAAAGGAATGGGCCAAGGGCTGTCACCTTGGTCAAGAAAGGAATGGACTACAGGGCTGTCACCTTGGTCAAGAAAGGAATGGGCCAAGGGCTGTCACCTTGGTCAAGAAAGGAATGGGCTACAGGTCTGTCACCTTGGTCAAGAAAGGAAAGGCCAAGGGCTGTCACCTTGGTCAAGAAAGGAATGGGCCAAGGGCTGTCACCTTGGTCAAGAAAGGAATGGGCCAAGGGCTGTCACCTTGGTCAAGAAAGGAATGGGCTACAGGGCTGTCACCTTGGTCAAGAAAGGAATGGGCCAAGGGCTGTCACCTTGGTCAAGAAAGGAATGGTCTACAGGGCTGTCACCTTGGTCAAGAAAGGAATGGGCCAAGGGCTCTTGCCTTGGCTGAGGAATGAATGGGCCATAGGACTTTCACCTTGGCTGAGGAATGAAGAGTCTACAGAGCTCTCACCTTGGTCAAGGAAGGAAAGGCCACTGGTCTCTCATCTTCAGCAAAGAAGGAATGAGCTACAGGACTTTTGTCTTGGATGAGGAATGAATAGTCTACAGGGCTCTCTCCTTGGTCAAGGAAAGAAAGGACCACCAGGTCTGACCTTCAGAGAAGAAGGAATAGGGCTCTCACCTTGGTTGATGAATAAATGGACTTGGCTCTTCACATATTTGAGAAACAAATGGGTCACTTTGATGTTGGAACAAGAGTTTGACAAGATCGTGTGATGGATCCAAATAAAGTTTATGTTAGAAAGAGAAAGCATTAAGTCAGAAAGAGAAAGCATTAAGTCAGACTATAAAATACAAGAGACATTTGCAATGTGACAAAGAAACAATAAAATAGATAAAACACTCAATAAATACGGACATATGACTAAATGTTACAACATTTAATATATGTAATCAATGTAGTTCAGAATACAACTCTATTCTGACGCTGTAGTCAGAGATAATTTACTTTGGTACCAAAGCATCTCCTGAAATAAAGGCTTTATTCCAAAAGTAGGGCTTCTTAAGTGTTATTGGATATGAAATAGTAATATTATTGTACTATAAGCTTTAGTTGATATTTGTTTTTCTTTTTACTTTGTAATGCCAGGCATCTGCTAGAATATTTTTATTTTGTATTTTTATTTTGTATAGTATCAGGCAATATAAATTACATTAGAAATAGCAATAAATAAGAAATCCAGTTATTAAAATATGGATCATGACATTTAATTATTCAAAATCACCATTTTGCAAAGACCTATCCCCTTTACTGTTGCATGTTTTTGCAGATTCTGTTTTACTGTGATACTTGGCTGAAAAGTATGCTTTCCTACCCATCTATAAGACATTCAGAATTGCCTAATTTTGGTATTTTGTTCTCCTAGGGAGAACCATATAAAATGTTACAGCTTTCTAAATATAGAGTTCTTAGAGAATGTTCCCATTCAGTAATTACTATACAATGAACAAAAATCTCCTCTCTTCCCATAAACATATCAAATCTGCTGGGCATGGTCTGTACTGGTACCATATTCCTAAGGCCTGTAATTCCTTAACTGTATCCATCAGGTCAGTACCCTCCATCCAGTCCTTTAAAAACATTCTGAAAGACTCCCAAGCTAAAATCTGTCTCTGTTCTTACTTAACTCCAGAATAAACTATATTCCTAGACCTGGGGTCTGTATTGGAACATCGAATATTTAACAGTTCGAATCACTAGGTCGACCCTTAGTGATCGAACTGTTAAAACATCGACTGTTCCGAAAAAAAAATAAAACAATAAAAAAACACTAAATGGTGTAGGCAGGGGTCAAGCCCCCCTGCACCCCCCACACCCCCTGCTACTTAAATATACCAATTCTGAGATCGCACTTCAGTTCACTACAGTACAGAAATGGAAATTTTCCATTTCCTACACTGTAGCACGATCTCAGAGTTGGTATATTTAAGTAGCAGGGAGTGTGGGGGGGTGCAGCCTCTCATGTGGGGGGTGCAGGGGGGCTTGCCCCCTTGCTTACAGCAATTAGTTTTCATTCATTTCATTTTTTAATTTTTTATTACAAATTCGATGTTACTGAACTTCGATGATATGGTGTCGACCATATCGTATTCGAAGTTCAGTAACTTCAAGTTTGTAATATAGACCCATATCCTTAAATGTGAACAAGTAACCTTTCATACCTTACACATCATAGTCCATGTTGGTGTGAATGACTTGAGATGTACTTCACTGGACTATATGAAGAGAGACATGACTGAGCTGTCTGATTATGTGTCTCAGGCAGGTATGTCCCCATCCTTAAGCCGCATTTAACCTTCGCCTAGAATGATACTTCAATACAAACAAAAAATGATTGAATCAACAATTGGCTTAGTTTCTGGTGTGATTGAAAGGGGATCCAGTATCTGTCAGCCTAAGATGATATGGTCGACAGACTTCGATGCTTTGCCAGAGATGGTGTTCATCTGTCACCCCCAGGATTTCAGTTACTGGCTAAGGCTTTTGCCACCCTCATAGTGCCTTTTTTAGGCAATGTCACAATAATGAAATTCCAGAAATCAAAATAACCTCTAAAAATAACCTCAAGGTTATGCTGCTAAATAATAGGAGTCTAAACCAGAAACTGCACTCACTGGAAGCGGTCCTCACCATGGAAGATGCTGACATTTGTGCAGTCACTGAGACCTGGTTTAAGGCTGTGGAGAGCACCCCAGCTATACAAGGTTACATTTCCTTTAAAAAAACATTCAGAACACAAACTGAAGTCGTGAGAACTAAAGTAGGTGGTGTATCAACAAATAGATAAATACACCTCTAGATTGGTTAAACAGCAGGATTCCCTTGAATTACTTCAGGTGCAATTGACTGTAGGTAAGACCCCTCTTCTGGTCATTGCCAGCTATAGAACCCCCTCCATGAATCAGGATATCTACTCAGCCTACTTGGATCTACTTGAGTCAATCAAGATACAACCAAACACCCTGGTTTTTGGGTGACTTTAATTACCCATCCATTGACTGGGTAAATTATACGTGTTCTAACTCACTTGCCCAAAGGTACCTGGACTTTGTTAACTCCAGTGCCCTGGACCAGCTGGCTGACACACCCACAAGGGGCTCAAACATACTGGATCCGGTGCTCACTAACATGGAGGACCATCCCTGGTGAGATCTGATCACAAACCAGTCTCTCTAGAAGTAATTATAACACAAGACCCTCCCACCAACAACTAGACTAAAAAACTTCTCCAAGGCCAATTACAACCTCTTACGTGACAGCATAAATAGCTTTATAGCCTCTCCTCCCACTGATGGAACAGACACCTCTGCTGAGTTATACACCAGTGCTTTACATCAGCACCTGTACAATATTGATTCTGCCGTACCTGATAGAACCAAAGCAAGATCCTCAAGGAAAAACAAATCTGCCTGGCAGACAACTGCCATTAATAGGCTGTACAATAGGAGAAAGAAGTTGCTGTCTAAGAGTATGAACAAATTGTTTGAAAACTGGAAGCATCATCTCCTCAACTTAAACAAGCAAATAAGACTCCTATTGAAGTCCTCGAAAGCTAACTACGAATAAAAATTAGCTTCCCTAACTAAGGATAACCACAAGGCATTCTTTTATTACATCTGTAGCCTCAAAGGTAAGGCCCAGATTTGTGCTGAACTCGTAGTTAATGGGGATACATATACAGAATCTGTGGATATAGCAAACCTGCTGGCTGACATGTTCAATGAAAACCTCACTCCTCTGTCCCTGCCACATATAGCCCAAAGCATCCCTAACACATATTCCCTACCTGGTATCTCTGAGAAGCAGGTCTCCAAGGCCAAAAATACAGCCTCTATGGGACTAGACAACATCTTGGCTGTGTTCTACATGGGTTAAAACAGAAATTAGCATCACCATTGGGCACGCTTTCAATCAGCGCCCAAGTACTGGTTTCATCCCAGCAAAACAGATAACAGCTACCATCATTCCTTTGCATAAAGAGGATGCACCTATGGACCCCAGGAACTGTAGACCCATTATTAGCCTGACCAGCCTTATCTGCAAGGCCATGGAACAAATCATCATGGACCTTATTAACAAAGATATAGGTAATCTCCAAACACTCGACCCCATCCAGTTTGGCTTTGTCAATGGGAGATCATGCCTGTTAAACTTGGTAAACTTCTTTGAGACAGTCACCAAAGTCCTAGATAAGGCCTACCTAGACTTATCCAAGGCCTTTGGCACAATCCCCCACTCAGGCATCATTGATAAACTCACCCAGCTGGGTATCGACCCATATATTGTCAGGTGGTCACAAACTGTCTCACTGATAGAACTCATATGGTAAAAATAGTGGACTCCACCTCCTCCAGCAGACCCGTAGCTAGTGGTGTTCTACAGGGATAATTTCTGGGACCCATACTGTTTTGAATCTACTTCTCTGAAGTGGAGGCTAAAACTAAAGGACTGTGGTTGACAAAGTTTGCTGACGGCTGCAAACTGGGAGCAATCATTGAAACCCCTAGTGATGTCAACATCCTTAAAGAAGGTCTTACGCAGACTAATGACCGGTATCAAAGTCATGGTCTTAAATTTAATGCAGAAACATGCATTATCATTCCCTTTGGCAAGAGCGATGTTCCTGCAAACTACCACATCAGTAGCAATACCCTAAGCACACAGTCAGTGATAAGAGATCTGGGCACACAGATTGACAGAAACCTTAACTTTGATCACCATGTCTGCACAGTTGTAAGAAGGGCATTTTATATTGCTCATCTCATAAGTAAGGGCATTGCCTCCAGAAATAAAAGAGGTTATAACCCTCCTGTACTCTTCCCTCATCAGGCCAATAATAGAGTACAACTCTCCCTTTGGTATGTTCCTTTCAAAACACCTGCAGCAATTGGAGAGACCACAAAGGTTCCTTACAAAGAAAATTCAGGGTGTTCGAGATCTGTTTTATGCGGACAGACTGAAATCATTGTCACTTTACTCTGTGTTGCACAAACTGCTCAGAGGCAACCTATGCCTTGCATATAGAGCAATCTCTGACCCAGCTTTAATGAAAATGCTGCACATTCACAAGTCACTTGCTCAAAGTACCTTAATCTGGTGTGTGACATCAACAGAATTTGCTGGAGAGACAGATTTGTCTCACAAAGGTTACCCCACCTTTGGGACAAGCTTCCTATTCATGTTAAAAAAAGCACCTCGTTGGCCCTATTTAAGTGTAATTTGGATGATTGGATGGGTAACCAGAAATTCACCCCTGGGTTTCCACCTGTGTCCCTCTTGGTCAGGGGCAATAGGTGCTGATTTTAGTGTCTGCTTGAACCAGATACCCTTGGGAATATGGGTTGAACTTGGCTAGGCTTGTAAGGGCCCTGGGGCCATTAGCCTAGTAACCTCCTATGATCCTATGATCTTATGATACACCTCCTTACTCCCCCTTCTACACTCACTTCCTTACTTAAGTTAATTTCTCTATATAATATGCCATAACCCAGTTTTTTTCGCCCACCTCAAATTGCAATTCCTGTTTGTACTATACTAACTTACCTTTAATTTCTCTAAACTGGCTAAAACGTCTCTAAATATCAAATCATTATCATAGAAGTCGCATCTGTTCTTAACCAATGTTTTTACATTATGTCTGATTTGGTATAATTGTTTAAACTACAGATTTTTTTATTGCTTTTATTGTAATTATTTTTGAAGATTGTAAAATTATTGTCCTTAAAATGTTTTATAATACTTTGGAGCTTTTCTCTCTGTGCCTTCACTGAAAATGGGTACCTGCCCAGTCGGACTATGCTTGTAATCAAATGCCAATATTTAATAACAATGAATTTCAAGTATAAGCATAAATGTATCTATGTGAATGAAGGATGAGTCTGATGATTTATTTACAATAGATTTCTTATGCAAATGCATTTGTTTGCAACATGTGGAAAAATTATATTAAATATCCTAGATTCTATATTCTGAGATATTTACTAGAGTCCAAACAATATTATGTGCATTTATCACACATGACTAAATGCTTGCAGATCAGCAGCTGGGTCAAAGAACAATGCTTAAAATTCTTGAAAACAGCATATATGGTCCCACAGAACTCATTATAACATTGTACCTTTTATTATATGCAGACATGCTTCATTTGACGATGATTCTCCAATCGATTAACCATAGTTTGTTTTTACAATTCTTGACTTTTATTATGCTCGAGTCCTACTGCTTTTGCATTTCTAAGCTGGGCTTTAATCTCTCTGTGACAGGGTTTTGTTCTCTTAACTCCTACCAAGAGGGTTAGCTCTAAAACAAAGGACTATTTACACTAATAGAGTATCTAGCTATTCAAAGCTGAAACAAACAGCACAGTGGAAACTGAATAGAACTGACCAGTACAACATTTTTCCATCTGTTCTCAAAACCAATATTGACCTAAGCCCCCTGCATGGCAACTGTAGTCAAAGTTTTACCAAACAAATAAAGTTTTTTGAGTGCAAGCCCCAGGAATGGAGTCTAGGGGAGAATGGAACAATGAGGAACCTAGGATGGGGCTGTCCAGCTTCATGAATGGACTAGCCAAGTCCCTTAGCTAAATCCTAAAGACAAAGCCTTTCTCATGAATCCAATGCCATCATCTGTGTTTTAATGGGTCTGTCTGATAAGTGCCATTATTTTACTCCTCAGGAGGAAATTAGTCCTGAGGTAGGGATAGCATAGACAGAAGACAAGCATTGAAGACTTTAAGCCTTCCATGTAGAGATGAACATTTTTAGA
>NC_056729.1:1664330765-1664355765 GCF_019279795.1 Protopterus annectens
TCCTGCAGCACATTAACCCAAGACGTTCTCATCCTAGTGACCTGAGGGTTCAGCTTAATCCTCATTTAAAGGTGAAAAGTAATTCTCCCAATTTCAAGGAATTGCATGGCATCCCTGCCATTAGTGAGTCTGGGCAATTCCTACATAGCTTTATCTGTGCTGCTGAAGATATTCAAGTGTTTTGCCTGTAAAAATGGCTCCAGGATATGCACATTCGTGCTTATGCCCATCCTGATCTACAGATCATAAGCTGTTAGACAAGTATATATGCATCATGACCTGCAGCAGGTATGTTGCTGGGCAGGCAAATGCCCATCATGAGATACAGCAGGTATGTTGCTGGGCAGGCAGATGCCCATCATGAGATACAGATACAGCAGGTATGTTGCTGGGCAGGCAGATGCCCATCATGAGATACAGCAGGTATGTTGCTGGGCAGGCAGATGCCCATCATGAGATACAGCAGGTATGTTGCTGGGCAGGCAGATGCCCATCATGAGATACAGCAGGTATGTTGCTGGGCAGGCAGATGCCCATCATGAGATACAGCAGGTATGTTGCTGGGCAGGCAGATGCCCATCATGAGATACAGCAGGTATGTTGCTGGGCAGGCAGATGCCCATGATGAGATACAGCAGGTGTGTTGCTGGGCAGGCAGATGTCCATCATGAGATACAGCAGGTATGTTGCTGGGCAGGCAGATGCCCATCATGAGATACAGCAGGTATGTTGCTGGGCAGGCAGATGCCCATCATGACCTACAGCAGGTATGTTGCTGGGCAGGCAGATGCCCATCATGACCTACAGCAGGTATGTTGCTGGGCAGGCAGATGCCCATCATGAGATACAGCAGGTATGTTGCTGGGCAGGCAGATGCCCATCATGAGATACAGCAGGTAAGTTGCTGGGCAGGCAGATGCCCATCATGAGATACAGCAGGTATGTTGCTGGGCAGGCAGATGCCCATCATGACCTCTAGCAGGTATGTTGCTGGGCAGGCAGATGCCCATCATGAGATACAGCGGGTATGTTGCTGGGCAGGCAGATGCCCATCATAAGATACAGCAGGTATGCTGCTGGGCAGGCAGATGCCCATCATGACCTACAGCAGGTATGTTGCTGGGCAGGCAGATGCCCATCATGAGATACAGCAGGTATGTTGCTGGGCAGGCAGATGCCCATCATGAGATACAGCAGGTATGTTGCTGGGCAGGCGGATGCCCATCATGAGATACAGCAGGTATGCTGTTTGGAAGCCACATGCTCATCATGACTTACTGCAGGTATTATGCTTGACAGGCACAAGCTTGCCATGGCATTATTGCTTCTCACGATACTTGTAATGATATTTAACCTCCTCTGGGTTTCAGTGAAGCAATGAGCCCAGCAGGTTTCTTTTCCACCATGGATGAACACTGACCCCCACACTCGCTATCCAGCTCCTTCATTATGCAGATAAATAGTCAGTCCTGGGTTATTGGGGATGCAGTCAGGTCTTGATTCCTCTGTGTCCTGGATCAAGTAGAGAGACAAGAAACTGGACTTACCTACAAGGAGCCTAACATCAGTTAGCAGCTGTTGAAGGGTATGTGGGCTATGAAGAAACTCTATATCCATAGGTCAATTCTTCCATTCAAGGGGTGGTTCTGGATTAAACAATACTACAGCATACCCTGGTCTCTCACAGGAAAACAACACCTTGCAGAAGCAAAGTATCAGTGTCGGCTACTAAAGTTTGCTTGACCTTCATTTGCATAGAAGTGTGCACATGGCAAAGCCTGTTAAGAGTATGTAAAATGGGGATCATGACTGCCACAGATTACTTTAACGATGAGCAACCCACAGTGTACAGTGATGTATGGGGATCCTTTTTCACTCAGGTGTTTTCTCCTCAAAGGAACAGTTATGCTGTGGCTGGGAGATAATGCTGGATCTCAAACACAGGATGTCAGCAGGGCATGAGCTACAGGCCATATCCTCTTAGGCAGGTGTGTAAATATCATCACCTGCAGCAGATAGTATGTGGCTGGAAGTTGATATGTTCATGATACAATTGTGTCAGTGTCATCCCAAGGACTTCTTGTTCATAACAGACCACATCAAAAGCATGCAAGATATGAAGTACTATATGGACCATTATACTGTGACATGTGAGCCTATGGGTAAACCAAATATTTCTACTAATGAAGCCTGTACAAGGCTTTCAACACCACAACAAACTGAGTATTAGCATTCCAGTTCAAACAAAGGACTGAAACCTCTGCTGGTTTCCATGATAATGAATTTCTCATAGTTTGCTCTGAAAATATAGATACAGCAATAGAAATACATATACATATATATATATATATATATATATATATATATATATATATATATATATATATATATATATATATATATATATATATATATATATATATATATATATATATAGGTCCCCTTCAAAACATATAAAACCCATATCATCTAATTTCATAACATTGAGACCAGAACATCTAAAATCCAAAACATCTAAAACCCATGACATCGAATTTCATAACATCTAACACTACAAATCACATGGCAATAACATCCCCTCCACATATAACGACACCAAACACACTTTTTACTACATTTCTGCAGGGCACTTGATACAGTGGGGTTAGGAAATTAACTTTTTCCCACTGTAGTGCGATCTTGGAGTTGGTATATTTAATTTACGGGGGGTGTGGGGGGGTGCAGGGGGGGCTTGCCCCCCCCCTGCATAAATGTAGTAAAAAGTGTGTTTGGTAGTTTGGTGTCATTATATGTGGAGGGGATGTTATTTTCTTGTAACTTGTAGTGTTTGATGTTCTGATGCACATTTTCGATGTTATGAAATTAGATGTTATGGGTTTTAGATGTTTTTTTCACTAAATATTTTTTTTATTATTTCAAATAAGATGTCTTAAACATTACATGAAATAAAGATAAATAACATATTTACAATTCTAAAACATTACTAACTTCAAACCATTATATAACTATTTACATTGGTGTCTATGCAAATAACATTGAAATTCTATATTATATAAAGTTAGAAACATAAGATGATACATCTTCTTCGATATTTTCAAGTATTTTCAGTACTTTCATCCAAGAGTAATAGTAAGAAGTAGATCTTTTAGTTCTGTTCTTCACTGTTAATATTTCCATGTGAGCAACTGTTGTTGTTAAAGTCTCAAATTCCTTGAACGTAGGCGAAGCCTCATTTTTCCAGTGTATAGTTATGATTTTACGTGAAATTGCCAATAGTGACCATAGGATTTTAGTGTCTTTTTTTGGTACACAGTTTGGAATAGGAGAGTTGAATAAAATTAAAGACTTTGTTAATTGAAAATTATCATTATAAACAGTCTGAAAAAATAATTAATGGATTTCCAGTACATATTGAGACATATACATTCATAAAAAACATGCTGCCAATCTGCTTTTATCTTGGTATGGCATCTCCAACATTGATCTTCAATAGAATACATTTTGGCTAACCTATGTGGTGTATAGAAACTTCTATGTAGATATCTCCAAGTGAATAATTGCCAGTATTTTGATAATGTAGAAAATTTGGAAGATTTTAGAATATTACTTTTTTTTCTTCAACTGGAGGATGGTTGTTTATTAAAGTATAATAATCCCAGTATGATTTTTCATGATAGTTTTTTGTTTTTTTAACAATTTTATAGATATTAGACAAATAACCTGTACCCTGATAAGGCTGTTTTGTGATAAGAATAAGGTATTCAATGAGTTTTGGAGCTTCATGTCTAACTGAAGGTTGCATTTGTTCTATTTTATTTATAAGAAAATGCCTTAGATTTTGTAAAAACAGCCAATTGTCTTTATTTATATTATAATTATAAATTATGTGTTCCTTTGTTAGAATTTTCCCTTTCTCTATAAGTTGATGCCAAAAGAGTAATGTTTCTTCTTTAAGTATATTTATTTTAGATATTTGGAATGTATCTAGAATATTTGGTGTAAAAGCTATAGGGAAAATAAGAAAAATCCAAGAATTAATATTTGGTATTTTGTTTATATATGTTCTGAACACTGAAAGTGTAGAGCTTACATAGTTTGATGGCAATTTATTAATATTATTTCTTTTCCCTAAAAAATAATCTTTTAACATCCATATAAGGGGTGATGGTATTACTGTTAAGTTGTCTTGTATGTGATTATAATTGATTTCTATGTAAATCTGCTCATGGGCTTGTTTCCATATAGGTGTGTATGAATTATTTAACCATAGTGTTATGTTTTTAATAACAGATGAGGTAATATATAAATCAATATCCAGTAAATTAATTCCACCATCTTCCCAATCTGGCAAATGTTTATTTAAGGCTATACGGGGTTTATTTGGAAACCATAGAAAATTTAAAATTAGTTTATTGTATCTTTGAATAATATATTTGGGAGGTGGCAATGAAAAATTTTGTATTAAGTATAATATTTTGGGAAATATGTTTATTTTAATAAGATATAATCTGTCTGCTGTTAAAAAGATATATTTATTCCAGTAACCAATTGTTTGTTCTATTTTGTCTAGTATTTTATTATAGTTAAATATTAGAGAATCTGTTAATTCATTGAGTAGATTTATTCCCAGATATAATAATTTACTTTCTGTTACTATATATTTGGAAAATCTTTTGTGTATATTATTTTTTTTTTACAATTACAGGGCATAATTTTAGTTTTGTTTTCATTAAATTTTAAGCCTGAAATATTTTGAAATTTATTCATGGAGTTAAATAGAGCATTCAAAGACTCATTTGCATCTGAGAGAGTTAATAGTATGTCATCAGCAAAGAGTTGGATTTTAAGGTTTAACATTTTATTAATGCAAATGCCCTTTATGTTATTGTTTGATCTGATTTGATTTGCAAAGGGTTCTATGAGTAATGCAAATAACAATGGTGATAAAGGGCAACCTTGTTTAGTTCCCTTGTCTATTGTTATAGGGCCTGATCTATATGATCCCAGTTTAACATATGCAGTAGATTTTTCATATAGTATTTGGATAAGATTATTAAAATTAGAAGGAAAGTTATATTCTTTTAAAACTAGTGAAAGAAAGTTCCAGTTAACCGAATCAAAAGCTTTATTAATATCTAATGAGATTACATTTAAATTTAGGACTTTATGTTTGCTATAATCTATTAATGTTAGTATTCTTTTAATATTATCTGAAGTATTTCTTCCTTTAATAATACCTGTTTGATCTTTGTGAATTAAGAAAGGAAGAAAGTGTTTGATCCTATCTGCGTATATAGCCATAAACATCTTGTAGTCTATATTGAGTAATGATATTGGCCTATATGAGGAACACTGTTTCTCATCTTTATCTGGTTTGATAATTGGGGATATCAATGAATATTTCCAAGAGGGTGGTATATTCAAATCTTTATTGGCTATATCATATACTTTTAATAATAAAGATATGGCTTGATTGGGTATTAATTTATACATTTCTGGTAGCATATTGTCTGGGCCAGGTGCTTTATTTGTCTTGAGCTTTTTAATTTGTGATTTTAATTCTGTCATATTGATTGGTTTGTTTATAATGTCTATTTGTTCTTGTGTTAATTTAATATGAATATTGTTTTCTAAGTATTTTTTATATCCTTAGTAGGTGTATCTTGAGTATTTATGGAATTATCAATGTTAAATTGAGTCTGAATGCTTCTAAAATATCATTTAGTTCCGTAACTCTTTTGTAAGTATTGGGAATAAATATTTCTTTTATTTGCTTAGATTTAATTATATTTTTTGTTCTATTAGTTAAGTATCTCAGGTGTGGTGAATTAGTAGAGTATGAGTTTATTTTTATCTTTTCTAAGTTAATCATAATCTTATGGTGTAGCAATTCTGTATACTTCTTATTGATTTGTGTAAGTTCTTGAACTTGAGTAGCATTACCCTTTTGTATTTCCAGTTTCAATTTATCTGCTTTGTTTTGTAAGTCTAGCATATCTTTATTCCATAACTTCCTTTTATTTATGTACCAGGATAATATCTTCCCATATGTAACTGCTTTTAATGAATCCCAGACATATATTTCTGAAATATCTTCTGTGTAATTTATTTCTAGAAAGTTTTTGATTGTTTCTTCATAAAATTCTTTGAAATCTCTCAATTTTGTGATATAGGAAGGTATCCTAGTAATGGGATTTGAATAAAATGGTGTAAGCTCTATCTCAAAGACTATGGCATTATGATCAGATAAAGGACAATTTATGATTTTGACTTTGTCAATTTTTGTTATTAGGTCATTGGCAACATATATTCTATCAATTCTAGAGTTAGTTTTATATCTATGAGAATAAAATGTGAAGATTAGTGAGTCTGGTTCTGCAAATTCATTTATATCTTTTAAATACAATGTATCTATAAATTTTGATAGTGCTTTAGAGATAGGTTGTTTTCTTCTTTTGGATTTAGAATCTGTATCTTTTTCATTCATTATACAGTTGAAGTCTCCTGCCAATATCAGGCTACCCTTAGTTAAATGAATTATCTCTTCAAAATGCTGTTTAACTGTTTTAATCCTAGTCCTGGGATCCAATATAGATTTACTAACGTATAGATTCTCTTATTTAACTCTATTGAAACTAGACAAAACATACCTGATGTATCTTGATGAGTAGTAATTATTTTAGGTGTTATAGTTGAGTTGCGAAGTAGTATAGCTACTCCTCTTTTTTTGTTTTATATTGAGAGTTTATTAGTACTGTGTAATTATTAATATTTAAGTTGTTTATATCTCTATCTAATAAGTGTGTCTCTTGTAAAAAGACTATTTGTGGTTTATGTAAGTTTATGTACTTGAATAGGCTTCTCCTTTTATTACTATTATTTAGACAATTAACATTTATGGATAAACATTTCATTTCCTAGTTTTGAGTTTGTTTTATGTGTGAGTTTATGTAAATATTGTTTATTCTTAGTTCCATCTTGGATACAGAATTCAAAAAGTTTTTCTTGTATGATTTTTGCATGTTTCTGAGTGACACCAAAGTGATAGAATAAAAAAAAAAACAAAGAACTTCCAAACTTGTAATTCTTAACCTTAAAAACCATTCCTATTGCTATGAGGTAATATACCTCTTTGTTTGGTTAGTGAATCTAACCAAACAATCTTTCTACCCTCACAAATAATATTTGGATCAGTTTCTCTTATCCTCTTAGTTTTAAATAAAGATAATTGAATAACATATTACGATAATCTAATCAGCTAAAATATATACATATATTCTTTACTCATCTTATTGTAATTCAATAATACTTACTTCTAAGCAGGTTTCAAAAAGGTACAAATATTTAGATTAAGGTAGTATCATTTCAAAATAATTTAGGATATTAATAAACATCATGTTAAAATCTATAACTGTATACTTCATACATCTGTTGAAAACTATTTACTGACATTACTGTATAATACAGTACCATTGTTGTGCAATTGTTTTAGACTACTCAAGTCCGAAACCAGTGTTTAAATTAATATTTGCAAAGTCATATTGGAATAAAAACATGAATAGTTCTGAAACCACATCATATTTCATGTTTAACATAAACTGAAATGCAATACAATGTATAAGTATATTAATATTTCTTTAGTAGACATTAAATATGTTCCTCTGATTGCATTTTTCAGCTTTTCAAAGACAATTCCATGGCTGGAGACAACAAGATCACAATTTAGACATCTCCCTTATCCAAGAGACCACTCATAATGTTGTTACCTGATTGAGTGTCTTGTTGCCAACACTTCCATCAACCCTCAGAGGGACCCTGCACAATGAAAACTGACACAGTACAGAGGTAAAACTGCAGCGCACTTGACCACACCCTCAAAGCAAACATCTATGTATATCACACATCAACTCCCACAGCTTAGACTGACACCCAACCAGTGAGTCTATCTGCTGACAACAAGTGCTGGAGATACAATCCTGACCTACTCAACACCAGTAATTCAATCCTACGACTGAACAAAAGTATACTGGAGAACACTTCAAAACAATGGAAGCTGCCAAGATTCAAACCACCATGTCTGAAAATATTACAGGCCAAAATTCCCAACCCATTTTGCAGCAAATAGACAAAACGTATTCAAACCATGGGGTAACACCTTTACCACGTCAAAAGGTGTCCAAGAAGCTTGTTTTTCCTCCAACATCGGAGGACAGCCACGATGATCCATGCACTGCAAGAGTACCATTTTATCCTGGCAATTGCTTCACGACTGTATATAGAAACATTTAATCCAAATCATTAACTGGCACCACAACAATATTTCTCAGAAAAGCTGTTTTACAGCCAATGACCAGACAAAACGCATCATTGAGAGGATACATTTATCAAATGTCAAGTGCCCCAGCCATAATACAAGTGTCTCCTCAAATCAATCCCCAACGAATCTACTGCCCACCAAACTTGCAGACCAATACTGGCATCCTTTCATGCAGTCACATTGGAACACAAAAATACAGGTCCGCTGATCAGGAACAACCAGGCTCTCAACTGCCAGACAACACACCCGTCTGCAGAAAGGTCCAAGAATCATAGTTGCATTGTCAAGCATCCTTGTTCACACTAACAGTAACATGATATACCCACATACACTAGTATTGTGTCATTCTTGATAATGTAAAAAGCCAGGCAATATTATAAGAAGGGTGAAGCCACAGCCAGGCAACATAACAAGAAGAGCACAGCCGCAGTCACCATTCAGATGAGCAAACGGGAACAGCATGAGCCATCTAAGGATGGATAGCCCGTTGAGTACCTGCCACAATGCATGCCCATAATGCATGGCAACCCAGTAACAAATTAGGGTGTGGGCTAAGCCTCTCCCCCTTCCACTCAAATCAGATCCAACACAATATGTATGTAGAACACAGATGCTTCGACAAAGCCCAAAGCCACATGGGATATAAACATTGCATAATTGACACACCGGGTCAAATCCACTGTTGTTATGTTACTCATTATAGTTGCCTATACAATCATTGCTTCCACTTTCTCCATCTAGTATACCATACCGCCATCTAAATGTTTGATTTGCCAAATGCACATCCAACCTTCTTGTTGCATCCCACCTGCCCACCCGAGGGCATACCTTGGCAGCAGGACATCAGTAGTATTCTGCAGGAGCACCAGCGTGGGAAATGGCAACCCTCCCCAAAACAAACCTGTCAGTTGCTTGACATTTACTAGTTTCTTTAGAGAATTTGTAAAACAGCAGTGATTTTATTTGCTGATGATTAATTTCTGCTTTTTAAACTCTGCTGTATAAAACATAGTAAGGGATAGCTAAAATGTCTGGAAATCTAAACTGATAGAAAGACAAGCAGATATATGTCCTTATCTATCAAGGTCCTTATCTATCAAGAAGACATCAGTAGCCATAAACTGAAAGTGCTTCAAAAATAAATATCTGTGTATATTTATATGAACCTTTTATATTATTTATGTTTCCTTAGAAGGAATTTAGGTTTCTGTATCTTTAAATGTGGACCTAGCTTATTTTCTGACTAGACGTCAATTAGAAAGAGTCAGGGGATGGTGTACACAAGTAAATGCGACAAGCAATAAGTAACTCAAGTTTCTAGTGATGTTTGTGGCTGTTAAATTGTCTCGAGAACCAAGCGGGAAAAGGTATGTGTTTTTCTTTTCCTTTTCCTTCTCTTACTTGGTGACAAACTCATGTAGTGTGCACGCGAGCACTCTAGTTTGTGGAGTAGTGTTCACAACTGTCAAACTTTGCATTTTAAACATGCTATGCCTTATTTCTCTACAAAAGAAAAGACAACAGGATATCTAAGCTAGTCACAAGCATCTTTCAACTCCGGATGTCTGGAGCCACAACACACATGACTTATAGCCTCAAAATATCACTTAAAACATATTTTTCACTGGACTATATCAGTATGTGCATATGGGTCAAAGGCAGAACATCTTTTAAGATTATTTAAAGTAGTCTTATGATACATCCTAACTGAAATACTTCATTTCAAAAGCAACACATTTCTGCCCAGCATTGGCGTTTATCCAAACAGGGACACTTTTAACTTATAAAAGTAATGCTGTCAGGGATGTAACTGATAATAAGTTATATAGCAGCCATTACTATACCTATTAAGCAATATAACCATATACTGATTAAAATATTATAAGTTAATGAAGATTTTATAAAAGAAGAGAACAAATAAAAACAACAAAACACAAAGAGAGAAAATAAATAAATAAATAAATAAACTATTTGGGAACATTATTATGCATTGATTACTCTGATTAAGAATATGAAAATAATAGATGGATAATAATGAAAAATAGAGTAATGTTTAAATTATGCTTAGTATATTGATGTGATTTGAGATAAATGTATTTACATTTATGCTAATTTTGACATTTAAAATATAAATGAAAACAGTACCTGTTTTGGTGTAACTTGAAGACAGTAAGAACTTTTTTTGTTGTTAGTATTATTATTTAGATTTTTACAGAATATAACATATGTAAGATTATTTGTCCTTTAGTTTTTTTTTCTTTTGCTCAACAGTTTTCCAATTATTTACTTCAGCATTTCTCTTGATTGTACTTATTGTCCAGTCCATAGATTCTTCATGTGTTAGGATGTTGTTGTTGGTAAGGTATTTTATTGCTGAATCTACTGTTTCAAAGATTTTTATTCCATTTGGTAGAAAAACTTTCAGTCTTGCTGGGAATAAAAGATGGACTTTCAGTTGCTTTTTCTTCAAGGTTTTTTTTTTGGTAGAAATTCTTTTCTTTTTGAAACCACCTTTGTAGAATAATCATTGTCAAATCTTATTAATGAATCATTGTATTTGATGGGATAATTTGCCCAAGCATTTCTTAATATAAGATCTTTATCTTGTGTAGAAAAAAGTCTCACAATTATAGATCTCGGCTTGTTCTTACCCAGAGAAGAAGCATTTCCAGAAGCTGCTAGTGATCTATGCGCCCGTTCTATACCATATGAAAGAGCTTCAGGTATTTTTGTTACATCTGGTATCCAGGTGGTAAGAAAGTTTATCATATTGTCCCCTTCAGATTTTTCTGGTAGACCATATATTCTAATATTATTTCTTCTTGTTCGGTTTTCCATATCATCAAGCTTTTCTAGTAAATATGTATTCTGTTGAAGTAAGAATTCAGTTTGTTGTTCTTCTATTTGGACTCTAGTGTCAATGTCACTTAATGACTGTTCAATAAGTGATATCTGTCCTTTCTGCTGTGTAAACATTTCTTGAAGCTGTTCCAGTTGTTGTGAGCACTTTTCTTTAAAAGTATCTATTTTATTGTCCATCATGTCGATTTTTATTGTAAGTTCCTGTATATTTGTAATGAGAGACTGCAGGTCTTTTTTGAGAGAAGAGTCTTGTGCTGTATTCCTTAGATGACTCATGCTGTAAAGCTGATATTGGTGCTGATTTTCCAGTAATTAATTTCACAGGAATTATTCAAGTTCTGACAATAAAATTTTTCTTATAGATGCTCAGAGTTATTAGAAATAAGTTAGTAATAAAAATTTCTTCAAATTAAATATTATTTTGTAAAATTCCTGTCAGGAATTGTATTGAGGTAAGAGAGCTGAAATGAAGTGCAGCTATCAGTTCAGCATCCTAGCCACGCCCCTCGGTTTTAGATGTTTTGAAGTAGACCTATATATATATATATATATATATATATATATATATATATATATATATATATATATATATATAGGTAGATAGCTATATAGATAGATAGATAGACAGATTTAGAAATATAAATAGTTTTATATAAATATATACATGTAGATATAGATATAGATATAAATACATGAATAGAAATAAATATGGAAGTTAGTAATGTTTTAGAATTGTAAATATGTTATTTATCTTTATTTCATGTAATGTTTAAGACATCTTATTTGAAATAATAAAAAAAATATTTAGTGAAAAAAAAATAGAAATAAATATGGATAGAGATATAACTACTATAGCTAAAGCTATAGATATTGATGCAGATACAGATACAGAAATAGAAATAGATATACACATAGATAGTAAAACAAAAATAGATATAAATGTAGATTTATTTATTAATTATTTTTATTTATTTACATTTGTTTACCAGGAAATTCCAACTGGACACATGTTCTTTTTCAGTGGAGGCCCAGGGAGAAAAACTCCACAGAACAAGAAATGAGCAGCAGAGTACATGAAGAACAACTGAATATACATACAATAGCAAATAATACATACTTCAGCAAACATTAGATATACATACAATATGAAACATAGTAATGAACAGATATACCAATAGCAAATAATACATACTGCAGCAAACATTAGCTATACATACAATATGAAACATAGTAATGAACAGATATACCGATAGCAAATAATACATACTGCAGCAAACATTAGATATACATACAATATGAAACATAGTAATGAACAGATATACCAATAGCAAATAATACATACTGCAGCAAACATTAGATATACATACAATATGAAACATAGTAATGAACAGATATACCAATAGCAAATAATACATACTACAGCAAACATTAGCTATACATACAATATGAAACATAGCAATGAACAGATATACCAATAGCAAATAATACACACTGCAGGAAACATTAGCTATACATACAATATGAAACATAGTAATGAACAGATATACCAATAGCAAATAATACACACTGCAGCAAACATTAGCTATACATACAATATGAAACATAGTAATGAACAGATATACCAATAGCAAATAATACACACTGCAGGAAACATTAGCTATACATACAATATGAAACATAGTAATGAACAGATATACCAATAGCAAATAATACACACTGCAGCAAACATTAGCTATACATACAATATGAAACATAGCAATGAACAGATATACCAATATCTAGCTACAGGCTAGGAATAAAGGTAGGATGTATACACAGATATAAATAAGCTCAAACAGATACTGTTCTAAACTCATATACCTAAATCTTATATACAAATGTTGCACTAAACTCAAGCATATATAAAACAGAAGTTCCACACGAAGGTGGAGCAAGCTAGAAGGGATAATGGGATGGAAGTGGAAGATAGAGGAGTAAGACAGGAGACTAAGTGAGTAGTATATGTGGTAGTGAGAGGAAGCTAGGTGTAAGTCATTTGGATATGTATTTGGATTTGAGATGAAGTGAGGTAGTTAAGCATGTTATAACAGGTCAATGAGACTGTGTGAGGAGGCTAGGGGAGGGTAAAGGGTGAGCCAGAGCCTGCAGAGGAAGGAATGCAATGATCAGACGGTGTGAGGCACGGTAGCTAGGGGTGGGAAGAGGAAGGGGAGGTCAGATATAGATATAGAGGCTAGATATAGATGTAGATACAGATACAGAAATAGATATAGGTACAGATATACATATGGATAATGATATAAATATAGATACAAATGCAGAATTTGAAATAGATATAGATGCAGAAATATGTATAAATATAAATATAGATAATGATGCAGATATTGATACAGAAATAGAAATACATAAAGATATAAATATACATATATATATTGATATAGATATAGATACTGAAAGATATATATATATATATATATATATATATATATATATATATATATATATATCTATATATATATATATGGGTCTGGTTCATTTCGCTGAAAGCACATTTCGTCGAATTTCATGTCACCAAGACCAAATCGCCGAAAGCACATTTCGCCAAAAACTCATTTTGCTGAAAGCACATTTCACTGAAAATAGTAGAGGCAGCATATATGCCCTTTTCCACACTGTAATGCAATCCTGGAGTTAGAATATATAGTAGGGGGGTCTGGGAGCATGGACCCACCTAGCATTGATTTATACTAAGCAATTTCTGTTACGAGGGTACGTTAGTACTTTTTAATCAAAGTTTGCCCTCACAGCCCCCTACTGTATATTCTAACTCCAGGATCGCACTACAGTGGGGATAAGGGCATATACACTGCCACTACTATTTTCAGTGAAATGTGCTTTCAGCGAAATGAGTTTTCAGCGAAATGTGCTTTCAGGGATTTGGTCTTACTGAAATAACATTCGGCGAAATGTGCTTTCGGTGAAATGAATCAGATCCATGTGTATATACATATATATATATATATATATATATATATATATATATATATATATACATACATATGTGTGTGTATATATATATATATATATATATATATATATATGTATGCATGTATGAGTCTACTTTGAGTCACTGAAAACTCATTTCACTTAATTTCAAAACACTCACACCAAATCACTGAAAGCGCAAACCACTGAAAACTCATTTCACTGAATCACATTTCACTGAATTTAAGTGCTGTAGGGAAATAAAACATATATGCCATTTTCCCCACTGTAGTACAATTCTGGAATTAATATATATAGTTAGGGGGTGGGGGCATAGCCCCCCACCTACTTTTGGTTTTATATTGTTAGCTTTCAGTGAAATGAGATTCATAAATATAAAAAGTAAGTAAGTGGGGGGCTATGCCCCCACACCCCCCTAACTATATATACTAACTCCAGAATCATACTAAAGTGGGGAAAAGGGCATATATGTTTTATTTGCACAACAGTACTTACATTCATTGAAATGTGATTCAGTGAAATGAGTTTTCAGTGATTTGAGCTTTCAGCAATTTTTTGAGGGTAAATTGAAATTCAGTGATATGAGTTTTCAGTGACTCAAAGTAGACCCATATATCTATCTATATATATATATATATATATATATATATATATATATATATATATAAGATATATATAAATACATAGATATAGATATATAAGTATAGATTAGATATAGATATAGATACAGAAATAGAAAAAAATATATATAATATATATATATATATATATATATACATATATATATATATATATATATATATATATATATATATACATATATATATATATACATATATATATATATATACATATATATATATATATATATATATATATATATACAGATACAGAAATAGATGTAGATATAGATATAGATACAGAAATAAATATAGATATAGATATAGATATCTCTAAATCATCAGACTGACCTGCTCTTAGCCAGACTTTCAGCTTCTACCATCCAAGTAGACCACTCAGATTTGAGAATCAGCATCTTTTAATAGTGGAAAAACCAAACATGCCAGATGGCCAACTTCTATTCTCTTGTTCATTTGCCAGAACATGGAATGCCCTACCTCTAACTATCAGGGCTACTCAAAATCTGATCACTTTCAAAACCTTTCAGAGACTACCTGTGTTCATTCTGGAATTGCACCTGCAACTTGTCTCCTCTTAAAAACCTAACAGCCTCCAGTGAATGCTAACACTGATTTCTAACTTTTACTATGTATTAATAACCGTTGTAAGCCTTCCTGTTCCTGCATTCAAAAACAACTATGTAATGTCCATGTGTTTACCTTTGCTGCTTTGCTTGTCACTTTGTTATTGTAACTGTAATACATTCATTCATTAAATATGTTATACTGTGTATATGTACCTGTCACTCATCAATCTTTTCTCCCTGGGCCTCCACTGAAAATGGGCTCACTACAACCCAAAGGACTACCCCAGTAAACAAATGCAAATAAATAAATAAACAAATAAATGAAGTCACTTTTCTGAAGAGGCTCTAAGTGCAAAAATTGTGACAGATTTCAAGATGTCATACACAAAGAAAGGGTGGGAAATAAAACTTAACTCTTGGTCAAGTCATATCATAGCTTGCTCATTAGCTGGGAAAATGAGACCAGTCAAGTGGTCCTTATCTGCTATCATACTGCATATTTCCATGCTAGTTCATAGGTGATTTCTAATGACTCTAGGGTGACTTTCTAAGCCTAGCTTTGCTTCTCATGTTGAGAATCAAACCCTGTACATTGTGTCTATGAGGTAAACACCTTAACCATTTTACCAGTCCCTGAATGTTACACATTTACTGACTGGAAGCAGGAGTCAGTGAATTTGAACCTTTGACTTTGGTCTGTGACATTTTCACCAGAAAGTGAGCTAACAAGATGCTCCACAGAATAACTGGTCTCAGTGCTGTATTTTGAAATGATGCCACGGGAAAGTATGAACCCTGATATAATTGTTTACCATTAATTCTCTTAACAGCGCATTTTGTTTCAAGTAGCTAAAATTAAAGCCTGTATTGGGTGGCCATCAGAGAAACTAACCAGATGCACCACTACCAAGTAAGTTGTCTTCCAATGGGATCTGTACAGATCCCCGACGGCACTTTCTGCCGAAGCAGAAATCACCGAACATACATAACTGAAAGTGCTGTTCACCGAAGCAGCACTTTCGGTTATGTATGCTGGTTGTGCCGGTCGCACTACGGTGTGGTTAAGGGAGAATTCCCTTTTCCCTACTGTAGTGCAACCTCGGAGTGAGAATATAAAAGTGGGGGAAGTGTGGGAGGCACAGCTCCCCACACGGGGGGTGCAGGGGGGCTTGCCCCCCTGCATAAAAGAAGATTTTTTTTTTCAAACGCACTTTAACGAAAGTGCTTTCGTTAAAGTGCATTTGGTTATTGTGGATTCGTACTATTGAACTTTCGTTCAATAGTCCTAGATCCCTTCCAATACAGAAAGAAGACAGACTGACAACAATTCAAGTGGTAAGCATTGTTGATGAAATCTTTCCTTTCCCTCTGCTATGATTCAGAAAGATTAAGTGAAAGCTCCAAAAAGAAAAAGTGTGTTGGTTTTCAGGAGCACTCTCTTTCTAGATCCAAAAGTTGTCAGGTGGTTAGACCTTCTTCTACAGCTACAATACAATTATTCAAAATTGATCAGTAAAGGAAAACCCTAAACATTACCTGCCATTTTGTCAATAATAGTAAACATAGACTGTTGACTAGATTTCACCTGGATGGTAAGAAGGGATCAAAGATACTACACTGGGGTCAGCAATGAATGCTAGATGAATAATGTTCTGAACTGTTAGTAAAAATTTCTTTCTGAAACCAAGAGTAGAAAAGTTTGATTCAGTCCACCTCCAGTTGTATATTGTATGACTTTGAGTAAGTTACTTATCCAGCCAGTGGTCCTGGGTTGCTGTTAAAATGGGGATGATTGTTTCTACTGTGCTTATGTCATTAACAAATGTTCAACGTAAAAGAATGATTATATTAAGATACCTGCCCCAGTGACAAGTAGTACTGTGGAGATTCCTATTGGTTATTGCCGTAATTAAAACAAAGGTCAGGTATGCCACTAGGATGTTTCCATGTGCTATGCACATCTCCGACTTGAAATCACCCCCCCCCCCCATGTGAGTATTATGGATCATTTCGAATTCAAGGCTGACTCTTGCCTGGCAATAATATAATAATATAAAGCTACTGTCACAGGTAAAGCTGCTCCTCCTCTCCTGATATCTAATTGCAGTTATACTTTGGCAATGTCAAATGCCTCTTTAAACATATACCATTTAAATTATTTGTAGTGTGCATATAATTTTTTATATAATAGGATTTATTCTTGAAATGCCTTCTCCTAGTGTTATATAATTGTTGCTGTAAATACATGTGAGACGTTTAGTCAGTCTGTAATTTTCCTATATTTTGGTGCTGGTCACCAGCCTAGATCATTTCTGAAAATGTCTATCTAATATGAGCATACTGTTAACCAAAACAAGAAAAAAAATAAAGTAAATGCCCCTAAAGTAGATAACCTGTCAGATGCATACTTGGTAGTACTTAAGAGATGTGCCATAGTCAGCAAATCTATGTCTTGTAAGGAGTAGAAATAACTGTGTCTGGCCACTTAACAAATATGACCAAAGAAGTTAGAAATTCTAGATCAGTAGTCAAAATCCAGTGATATAATCTGTATGCCAGTTTACATTACACAGACTAGTCAAACTGAATGAACCCAGATATTATGATTTTCATTTCTCATTTATTTCATAAAAAAAAAAAAAAAAAAAAAAAAATTTTCCTAAAAAAGGTTGCTACAAAGGGTGATATTTTTTAAACTCCAAAGTTCAGCTTCCCCCACTATTAAATGTGACAGAGTTACAAATTTAGTGAGCAGAATATACACCTTTCTATAGTGTATGAAGATGATTATTACAATGTTGTTTGGTGATAATACAGTTAGTGCTACAGCATAAGCAATCAAGAACTAGAAAATTCGGTAAAACAATAGCTAAATACAATCAAACAATACATTTCAGTTAGACATTAGCAAATTAAGAGCAAAGCATTGCACCCCCTACATGACAGACTTTCTAAAAAAATCTTTCATTAGACATTTAAATATGGTAAATAAGAATAAACAGATAGTCATCATTAACCCTGACTGATGTCTGACATCATTTAACATTAGTGATACAGACAAAAACGAAGCCGAGTTCAACATACATCACATACTTGAACAGCTCATCCCTTATAATCAAAATCACTAACCTTAAAATATGGTGATTACTATCCTAGCAAACACTTGATGACATAAAAGAATCCAGATGAATCCTGAGGAACAGAAATAAAAAGGGTTAAAAGTATGTTATGACCATTTACACAAAGTGACTGCATACCCCATGAAGTAAGAGGATAGGCTGAATGGGCTGCTTAATTATACCAACATGAACCTCCCAAGTATTATATTCTGCAGAAATAAATAATAAGCATGCAGTATATAATCTACCCCTAGTCCACTAAAAAAATGTATTTGCTAAATCCATGCTTGTCAACTTGACACATTTATTGAGAAATGTTCCGATGTAAGAATTCAGGCAGACTTGAAAATGCCTCTGTTTCCTATCAGAAAATTTCTATTTGTAATGGCCACCACAGCCAGTAGGTCAGCTGTGGTGTCATGGGTCATGTCAACTTGGTGAATGTCCTCCAGTGAAGGATCTGGTATAGTAAATTTCTTTTCCAAATCCTTACCCTCAGCATCTTCAAGCAATGGGTCAAACCTATTGCTGGTCAGAATGACAGCCTAGAATATTGAATATTTGGATTTATTTATTTATTTGCAGTTGGTTAACCAGGATAGTCCATTGGGCCAATGAGAACCCGTTTTCAATGGATTCCTGGGGAGAAAAACTCCATGACAAAACAAAGATTAAAGCAGTTTCCAAATTCAGTTTTTGGTTACAAGACACAACAAAGTTTCAGCAGTTACAATTAAATTTTTAGGTTACATTTAGTAGAAGACAAAACATTGCATTAGTAAATATACAGTTTCTTGAAATGGAGTAGTACAATTTGAGAATTTAAGAAGTTATTTAAATTGGCTTAGTATTTGTTAGATGCAAATATGAAGTTAGTGTCTGGGATATATGAGATAGTTGCCTATAGGAAGTGGAGAATAGGCTATGTGGAGTGGGAGCAGCAACATTCCCACTAGAATGTTAGATGTGAGTGAAGTGATTTTTTAAAGGAAGGGAGGTTGGCAGTAGTACGGATGGAGGAAGGGAGGGAGTTCCATAAGCATGCTAGGGCAAAGGACAGTAGGTTTTGTCCTGGGAGCAAAGGGGTCTGTGTAGTTCTATTAGGTTTTGGTTGATAGATCAATTGACCTTAGGAGTCTTTCTAGGTGGCACATTTTAATGGTAGAGGAAAGGGAGGGACAGAGGAAGGGGTGAAAAATGAGTTTGTGTGCATAAGTAAGCTGAGTATAGGAGAGATAGTTGGGAAGTTCAAGCCAGTTTAGTTTGTGGAGAGATGCACAGTGATGGGTTGAAGATTTGTGGCTAGTGGCAAATTTGGCAGTTTTGTTATAACAAGAGGAGAGTTTTGTCTTGAGAGATGAATGTAGGTTTGTTAGGAGAGGGGCACCATAAGGAGAGTTTTTTCTTGAGAGATGATTGTAGGTTTGTTAGGAGAGGGGCACCATAAGGAGAGTTTTGTTTTGAGAGATGAATGAGGTTTGTTAGGAGAGGGGCACCATAAAGGAGGGAAGGAATGAGGAATGTAGTAGAGACAGTGAGCTTAGTAGATGTAGTGAGGTATTGATTATGTCGGTAGAGCACGCCAAGTTTTTGGTGTGTTTTTTATGTTTAGTTGTAGATGGGAACTGAATTTAAGCTGGTCATCGATTTGAACCCCTAATAGTTTGGTTTCAGATACCAGTTCAAGAGGTGTGTTGTTCTGGCTGGTGATGGAGAATAGGTTTCTATTAATGGTGTTGGTTTTATACAGGGTAAATACCGTGAGTTTGGTTTTTGATGCATTGAGTGCTAGATGATTGTCTTTCATCCACTGTTCTGTGGTAGAGAAGGTGTCTTGAGATAGCTTTAAGAGAGTGGGGATGGATGTGGAGGCACATATTATCATTGAATCATCTGCATATTGAATAAGGTTAGCATAAGGGATTGAGCAGAAGAAATCATTTATGAATATATTGAAGAGGAGGGGACCCAATATGGAACCCAGGAGGACACCAGTGGTGGTGATACAGAAAGAGGAGATGGCTTTTTTCCACTTGACAGTTTGTTGCCTGTTAGAGAGGTAGCTGGTAAACCAATTGAGAGAGGAAAGGGATAGGTTTAGGTTGGATAGTTTAGTAAGGAGAAGGTTGTGGGAGATAGTATTGAAGGCCTTAGAAAGGTCAAGTAAAAGGGTAGATACAATATAGCCAGAATCTCTGGCTTTATTCACAGTTTCCAGGAGGGATAGGAGGGCAGTCATAGTGCTGTGACTGGGTCTGAATCCATGTTGGGTGGAAATTAATAAGTTTTTATGTAAGAGATAGGGAGGGAGTTGAAGATGGATACATTTTTCTAGGAGTTTTGAGATGGGAAAGAGGATGGTGATGGGACGGAAGTTAGCAATATTGTTATTATTGCCTCCTTTGTGCAAGGGAATGATGAAAGCCTTTTTCCAGAGTTGGGGTACAAAACCTTCTTGGATAGAGTGATTGATTACGATGCTGATGGGGAAGGCAATGGCTTTGGCAGCTATGCTAAGGAAGGTTGAGGGAATGTTATCGGGGGCATTGGTGCATGGTTTTAGCTTTTGCAATAATTTTTTTATGGTCAAAGTAGGAGTGGGTTTATGGAGAATGGTGGGGGTTGAGAATATAGAGTATGGGAGAGTGGAGGTGAAGGGGGTGACAAGAGAGGAGATGCAGAAGTAGGGGGAGAAGTGTTGTTAGAGAAGGATGAAGTTAGTTTGGAAATAGAGTCTATGAAGAAAGAGTTGAACTGGGAGGCCAGCTCTATATTTAGTGCATGTGGGTCAGGGCTTGGGTTTTCAGTTGTGCTGGGTTTTAGGAGGGTAGTGATGCCTTTCCAGAATTTTTGTGGATTGGTTTTATGGTTGTTTTGAAGTAAGGAGAAGTAATTCTGTTGGTCTGCTGTGATAAGCTTTTTAACTCTGTTTCGGAGTGTTTTGAACTCAATAAGGGTGGTGGGAGTTTTGTTTCTTTGGTAACATGCCCAGGCTTTGTCCCTAAGACGCATGACAGTTAGTGTGTTTTTGGTTAGCCAGGTGGCAGTCAGTGGCGGCTGGTGACTTCAAATCAAAGGGGGGCTGCAAGAGATAGCCGAATGGGTGGGGTCAATGGGAAGGGGTGCGGACAACTAGAAAGGGGAGGAGCTATGCTCAAAACCACAAAAACTAAACTTTAATTAAATATGCTGCCCTGGGTGCCAAACCCTCATTATGAGAGTCCAATCAAGACAAATGAAGTGTAAAAGAATAAAAATATTTCAATGCATTGGCTGCTTGACAGCTTACTTAATATCTAGATGGAAACAAAAAGGTTGTGAGGCATGAAAAAATAAATTACTTTTTAAACACATTACTGGAATGCCAGTCAAAATCAAGTATAAGAAAAACAAGCAGCACTCAACTCAAACCGCTTCTCCTTGCACTGCATTATAATTTATATTCAGCTTTATTAATGTACCAAGTAACATGCTGAAAGTAGCAATCTCTGTGATGCCCCCACTTGTAAAAATGTTTATCCAAAAAAGACCTGCTGCCTGACAACTATCTACTTGTTTCATGGGGAAAACATGATCAAAGTAAAAAATGAAAAGCAAACAAGCTCAAGATACATTGCTTAAAGGATTACTGTACAGGTTATGGACCACACATGAATGGCATTCTGTTTAGTTTACGGGTAACGCCCTCAGAGATCACTGGAAGTCTCCAACAAGTGTAATGAGCTTCTTAAAATAATGTAATCCTGTCCTTTATTACAAATACTGCCATATGCATTTCAATACCCAATGCTTATACATTATCTAGTTAAGTATTCTCTGCATGGCAACAACAGAAAGGCTTCAATGTTGGCAATTATTTAACAGTATGCTTATTAAAGCTTACTTGCATGTTATGATCTCAGACAAGCTTACCTGATGGTCATTAAAGCATTGCTACTTAAAATACAGAGCAACAGGCACTTTGAGTAATAAGCATAAATCAACTGTACAAAAATATGACAGAAACCAGACCATTCTGCAAAATCAAGAACAGATGAAAAGTCACTGTAGTACTTGTGTCTACCTTGGATGGGGGGATACCCTGCACATTTACACTGCATGGGGGGATACTCTGCACATTTACACTGCACAACTGCTCCTTGCCTTGCTTGGACACATCCAGAGTCACTACATGGTGGAGTGGGGTGCAACAAGTATGTCACAATTTGAAATGTCTCTGGCTGACTGATGGCCCTGACACATTTGTCATACCTCACCATCAGAGCAAAGCCATACATAGAAGTGGGACAAAGGCCCAAAAATAAGGAAAATTTTTAAATATTGCTCTTATAAACTTAGAAAGATAATAGAATAGTAGGTCTTGTATTAGTATGAATTTTCTGAAGGATATGAAATATGAAACTCAAATGTCTGTCATTATTTTCTAACTTCAGTCTTTAATGATTTACCACTAATTTGCCAAAAAAACAACTTTATGCAAAAATATAAAATAGCCACACAATACAGCTGGGAACCTGTCAAAGAAGGGACATTTTTTAATAATAGTACTACTAACTTGAGCAGCTGACAAAATAAAAGAATCTACATGCATTTCTGAAATAAAAGTAATCTATAACTCTGATTATTACAGTTATTTCGAAATTGTAAACCCTCCATGTTTTCTTCCAAAATTGCTATTTTGCGGAGGGATTATTAGGGGAAGAGCAACATTTTGAGCCAAATTTGGGGACAGTTGAGAGGTTTGGCTATGCCTAACTCTATAAAGCAATTTATTAGTATGTACCTCTCAACCTGTTAATGCAATAAATCTGGACAAGGCCAAATATATTGGGGGAACATAAACAGTACTAAAAATTGCTCTTGTATAAACTGAGACAGTTGATAGAGCAGGTCTTACTTCAGCATGCATTTTTCTGAAGGGTATGAAGTCTGAAACTCAGTGTCATTAGTGACTTAACTCCTAAATGATTTTCCAGAAAACCACAAATATTGAGGAACAAACCAAAAATAAGAAGCAAAAATCTATTCATTCTGTGAAAATCTGGACAGTTGGGAGGTATAGTTCAGCTGGGGCTGTCTTTGAGGTTGCCGCCCTTCCCCCCTCACAAAATCATGGTCGAATGGAGCCCTCCCCCCTGCAGCCATTCCAATGATCCATTACTTGGCTATATCACTCCATTTACCATAAACACTAATATGCATACTGCTTTACTTCTATGATGATCTGGATTTCATTTGAAAGTTTTATTTTGCATTTTACAGCACAAACACTAAGACATCTGCTAAACAAAGCAAAGCAGTCTCACAATGAAAACAGGCTTAGCATTAGAAACTTCTGTGCCCTTGAAACGCACATTCAATGAAACAGCATTGAAACCCACATTCAAAGAAAATACATTTTGCCAGTGGCAGATAAAGATTAACTTTGGGCTGTTTTCAAATCATAGGCCCCTTGCACATGAAACATACATGTGCTCTTTGATACACCTTCCTGATTCTACTAAATTATATTCCTTGTACAATGCAGTACAGTTGTTAGACGGCATTTTAAATGTATTGTTTTGAACATTTTTCCAGTAAACAATTAAACAAAATGCATGCACCAATGACAAAACTACCCAATTCAGAACATTTCCATCATAAAAGTCTACTCAACCTTCTACAGTCCACTGGTATCAGTAAATATGCACAATCTCTGAAGTAGTAAAAGTCATCTAAATAATTCCACATTAAAGAAATCTGTAACAATGAAGAGGTTGCTGCTAGCAAACAACTTTATATGTCACTGTTTATTCATCTACAAATAAAGTGCCTGTTGCCCTTGAGGAATAAATTGCCTATGTTGCATGCATTAAAAAAAAAAATAAGCTAGTAATATCGCAATAGGGACTGTATGGCAAACTGATAACAGGTTCATAGTCACTACTCTAGGTATCTTTGCCAAAAAGACTGCAGCATCCACCCACTTTACAACACAGTACAGTATCAGCAATGCATCTATCTGCTGTCTGAGTAGAACCCACAGCCTTCTGCATCAAAAGCAAGTATACTACCTGTTGTGCTATTAATGCAAGCAGACTCAGAATAAGCAGCACTTAAGTTTTTTTCTCCTGCAGCTCTCAGCTCCTTGTAAAATCTACTCGACACGCAGTTGTATCTCTGAACTTTGCAGCACAAGAAATTTGGAAAAAGCCAAAATTTATTGGGGGGGGGGGGGACAACCAGGGACACATTTTAAACATTGCTTGTATAATGTTGGAAAGTTGCTAGAATAAAATGCTGTGTTACCACCATACACTTCACTGCCATGTCTTATAACCCAGGGGACCCTGTGCAAAACAGTCAGAGAAACATACCACTATGCCAAATATCAGCTGTTTTGTAAAAGAGAGGAAGACTAACTTAAATGGCTACCATTTAGTGAATTCAGTTCTCAGCATAGCTGTCAACCTCTTGGCACAAAACACCTGAACAAAGCCAATAATGGGG
>NC_056729.1:1664738265-1664765765 GCF_019279795.1 Protopterus annectens
AAGGCTGGCCTCACTGACTGAAAATCATGAACATCACTTCATTGTTGAGGGACCACTTGTGAGGTAGTAAGATAGACCTTCTCAGTTTGTCTGCTATCACACTGGACTTTCCCAGAATATGGGTTGCTATTAGAAAGTGGTTGGAAAATATCACCCATTGCCACAATCTGAGGGCTTCTTGACACAGGGGATAAGATCCGGTTCCCCTTTGTTTGTTGATGTACAAAATTACTGACATATTGTCTGTCTGGACTGCAACTGTTCTGAGAGAGACAGAGTCTTGGAATGGCTGCAATGCCAAAAGCACAGCTGTCATCTCCAGAACATTGATATACAAGTGGCCTCTTCAGAGGACCAAGTGCCTTGGACTGTTTTCCCCAGGAAATGCCCCACCCACCCAATCTGGGAAGCATTCATGGTCACTCTGGCCTTGGGCTGAGGGAGGATGAAAGTATGGCCTTGCAATACTTGCTGCAACTGCATCAACCAGCAAAGGCATCTTTTGCATACTTTCAGTTATTTTTATCTTAGCTGACATGGATTGAGAAAGCAGTGACTACTGTATTGCTAGCATCCATTGTAGAATTCTCATGTGGAATCTCGTTAAAAGAACTAAAATTATTTCTACTGACATTGACCCCAAGGATTGTAGAATCAATCGGGCTGAAATTCTGGTACTGCAAAGTATTTTCCTGACCTGCATCCTTATCATTTGTACTCTTGAAGAAGGAAGAGAAGCTACCATAGATACTGTGTTGAATACCACCCCTATAAATTCTAATATTTGGGTCAGTTGTAAGTGAGGCGTCATAATTTATGGTTATTCTGCAGCACCCAGCAGCGCCCAGCAGGATAAAAGTACTCTCATCAAACTAAATAAACAACTCAGAGTACAAATAAGGTATACCAAAGCCAAATTTGAAGACAACCACAAAGCATTCTTTAGCTATGTCTGCAACATCAAAGGCAATACACAATTGTGCGCTGAGCTCATTGTAAATGGAGACATCTATAATAAGCCAGAAGATATAGCAAACCTTCTGGCTGATAAATTCAGCCAAAACTTTTACCCCTCTCTCCCTCTCAACTTTCCCTCAGGAAATACCATCAAATATAACTCCCCCTAATATCACTAAGGAACAGGTCCTTAATGCTATCTCTAAGACATAGAACACTGCATCAATGGGCCCAGAGAATATCCCCGGATGCCTTCTAAATAGCATAAAATATGACCTATCAGGACCTCTGGAATTACTATTTAACTGTAGCCTTCAAACAGGCTTTGTGTCTCATGAATGAAGAACAGCAACAGTCATCCCTTTTCGCAAAGGTGAGCCCACTACAGATTCTGGAAACTACAGACCCATAAGTCTCAATAGTCTTATATGTAAAGCCATGAAAACCTTGTCATCACAATGAACAGAACATGCTGGAGGGATAGGTTCCTGACCTGGAGTCTCCCCAGACTCTAGAATAGACTGCCCATACATTTCAAGCAGAGTGCCTCTTTGGCCCTCTTCAAAAGAAACCTGATGGGAGATAGGAAGTTCACCCTGGGGATCCACGTCAGTCACCCTGCTAGACAGGGGTCTAGGGAACTAAATATTGTAGGAAAAAATATTAGGGAATTGTTGTAATGGGCATGTATAGGCCCTAGGAAGATTAGTTTAGTACCAACCCCCTATGAAAGGATTATCATGGCCCTCTTCAAAAGAAACCTTGATGATTGGATGGGAGATAGGAAGTTCACCCTGGGGATCACGTCAGTCACCCTGCTAGACAGGGGTCTAGGGAACTAAATATTGTAGGAAGAAATAGCCAGGGAATTGTTATGGCTAAGCTTGTATAGGCCCTAGGACCGATAGCTTAGTACCAACCTATGAACCTATGAAAGGATTATCATGGAAATGATCAATAGAGATATAGTAAACATCCAGATACTGGACCCAACCTAGTTTGGTTTCATCAAGGGCAGGTAATGCCTACTCAACCTGATGGACTTCTTTGAGAAGGTAACCAAAGCAATGGATGAGGGAAAAATGGTTTACACTGCCTACCTTTACCTAGCCAAGGCATTTGATACAATACCCCACTCGGGTATTGTTGACAAACACATGAGGTTACATACAAACTTATATGTCACTCAGTGGATAGCCAACTGCCTCACAGGCAAGACCCAGGAAGTTAGAATTGGGGAGTCCACCCCTATAAAGAGGCCAGTCACAAATGGAGTCCCTCAGGAATCAGTATTTGGACTGCTCCTTTTTGCTATTTACTTCTCTGAAGTCAAGGCCAATGTCAGTGGCCTCTGACTGACTAAATTGCAGATGATTGCAAATTAGGAGTTGTCATTGAATCCCACACTGACACAAATGTTCTCCAGGAGGGGCTGACACAGACAAACAACTAGTGCCAGAGCCATGGACTAAAACTAAATGACAAGAAATGCATAATAGTATCCTTTTGGAACTCATCCACCCCTGGCAACTATCATATTGACAACACACCCCTCAGAGTTGACCCAGTAGTGAGGGACTTTGGGAAACACATATATAGTAATCTAGCCTTTGACCATCGTGTGTCTACAATACTAAGGAAATCATTCTATGTTGCACAACTTATAAACAAAGGTATGGCATCTAAGTCCAAGGAAGTCATTGTTCCACTGTATTCGGCATCAGACCTATCATTGAATAAAATGCCCCTTTGGTATGTACCTAGCCAGGTATATCCCACAACTGGAATGTCCACATAGATTCCTCACTAAGAGAATACAGGGTGTAAGTAAAATGTCCTATGCAGACCACTTCAAGGCCCTATCCCTGTATTCTGTCTCCTACAGGCTTTTCAGTGGAGATATATGCCTGGCATACAAGGCATTGTCAGACCCACTCTGATGGACCTCCTACATAGCCACAAAACAAACAACATCAGAATTACCCATTCTAAAGACTTAAACCTTGCCTGTGATATAAATAGGGCCTGCTGGAGAGACAGGTATGTATCCAAGAGACTACCCCATCTATGTGAAGCAGAGTTCCTCCCTAACCCAATTCAAGTGCAACTTCAACAATTGGATGAGGAACAGGAAATTTATCCCTGGTTTGGCACTCTTTAATGGACACAGTCAGCCTTTAAATGGTTCATCTTCTAGGCCCCTGCTTGTAAATGTTTCATCTCCCAAACCCCTGCTTACACTTATCAAGGGTATCAGAACTTGTCAGAGATTTGGGATGCATGGCTATGTTTAAAAAGTCCCTTGTGGTCCTTAGCCTAGTAAACAACTATGAACTCGTGAACATATAAACAAGACTGTATCACCTGATCTTGTGCTTCTATCAGTCGATGCCTGGTCAGGGAGGTAATAAGCCAGTAGTCTAGATATAGAAACACTCAGAATCCCTGCAGCCTCAAGTGAGCTGCTACTACTTATGCCATACATTTGATGAACACCCTGGGGGCTGTGGTGAGGCCAAAGACCAGTGCTCTGAACTGGTAGTGACTGGCTCCTAGCCAAAAGCATAAGTGCCTTCTGGATTGTCTGTTCATTTGTATATGATAGTGTCCATCCTGAAGGTCTATCAAGTGCATCTAGTCGTCCATGCCCAGAAAATGCAGAATGGACTGAGCCAAGACTATCTGGAACTTTGTGTATCATACTGATTTGTTCAATACACTGAGATCCAAAATTGGTCTCCAGTCCCCTGTTTTTTTTTTTACTCTAAAAAGAATCTTGAGTAAGTTCTGGATTCTATCTGGTCTGGTGGGACCTCTTGGATGACTCTTTTTCTTAGCAGCTTTTGGATTTTTAGTGCTGATGCTTTCCTCTGATTGGGTGGAACATTGGGAACTTTTCTTAACAAAGGAGGAGGTAGGGAAAAGGGAATTATATAACCACTGTAAATAATTCTCTGCACCCGATTGTCTTTTGTTATATCTGGCCAGGCTATCTGGTGCAGAGAAAAGTGACCCCCAACTGCCTCCAGAGGTAGCAATGGGGCCTCCTTTCAGGAGCACTGAATGGTCTGTCAGAACAGGAATCCCTAGACCCCTGGTTTTGTGGCCCTCCTCTGCCACAGGGGCATCACCATCCATTATAACTCCCCTCTGCCTCTGGGGGAACTATCTCCATGTGTGTCCTGGAAAGGACACTGAGACTTTGTGAACCACATTTTTTGATCTCCCCCATTGATTTCTGGAAAGTGTCCTTTAAGGGTTTAAAAAATGCACATCCACTGCGGAGAGGGTCTTTCCATCTTTCTCACACCTGGAAAGTATGTCCTTCACTGTGGGGCCAAACAAAGAAGTGCCATCAAAAAGAACACTGATGAACGAGGACTTGAAGGGGTCTGCAAAATCACACAGGTGCATCCAGGAATGCCTCCTCATGAAAATACATGTACCTGTGGCTCTTGAGGTACCTTCTGCAGTGTGCAAGGTAAGCCTCATGGAGAAATTAGATATAGCTTGTAGGGTATCCAGCTGAGAGACTACTGAAGGTTGAGCCTCAGCAGTTTCAGTTCTAGAAAGAGATTTTGATAGCTCTTTAATCATATCTCTGAAGTTTTGTAAAATGTGCCAAATAGTTCAGAGATCTGAGTATAAAAGTCACTGAAGCATAAACATGCTTCCCAAATCTGTCAATCACCCTGGACTCTCTGTTAGGAGGATGGACAGTGGAATTCTGCTCAGCAAGTTCCTTTTTGCAGATGCTGCCATGACCATGGCATCTACTGGCACCCCCTTTAGCCCCAAATTCCTTTCCTAATGGTGGAGCCAGAATCCAGTCTGGTGTGTTGGGGACTGGCTAAATCAAATCAGGTTCCTACCATGCCTGCCTACAGACCAAATCAATGAGCTCATCAGTAGGCAGAGTAACCCAGGAGGTAGATGGGAAAGCTAAAAAGGCCTCCAGAAATACTGATTCCTCTGGAGAAGGGTCTTGGGAAGACCAGCCATCCTTCTGCTTAAAGGATCTCAAGAATGTCTCCAAATGGGACGTCATTGAGTGGTGATTTTGGGAACCCTCTCCTTCATCAAAATCAGTATCCTCAGTTTAAGTTGAGTCCAAGTGCCTCCTTTTGCACTTTCAGTTCCTAGGGACTTCCTCAGTGGCATGGTGAAGTATCAGATGAGATTAGGATACCCTGCTGAGTAGTCTGGAAGCTTTGAGCTGGCTGTCCCTGCGGGGTAGAATGTTAAGGCTCAAGGTGCAAAGTCATCTGAGAAGTAGAGGATGAATCCAAGAGGGTAGGACCCATCTTTCCTGCTGGAGCAGAGAACACTCTCTTCACAACCTCAAAGGCAGATCACTCCATTCAGAAGGAAGACAACGAACCTGAGAAAGAAAGTTTCTAACCCATCACCTCCCTGAGCTCCAAAAACAACCCACATGAGGCAGAAGTCGGAGCCAAGCTGTCCATTGCTGAGACCCCAAGAGGAAGAGGTGGCTTCAAAAACCTCGGAGTCAACTCCAACCTCCCAGACCCGATAGGGATGCGTTGGCTCTGAGAGTCATCTAGATCTGAGGAAGTTAGAGTTGATTCACTCAGAGCAACATTCAAATCTGAAGCAAGTGCTTTCTTCAGATCCAAACCAGACGGACCCAGAAGGCTTGGATTCAAGGACTGTAAAGCAACAGGCTTGATTAGAGAAGGAGCTGTAATGGGTAGAGTGGTGGATGTTCAGGCTTCCTTATCAAAAGGGGTATGAGACATGAGAACTCCCATCTGAATTTGCACAGTGAAGAATTTCCTCATCAGGGCAGCCGCAGTTGTGCAGCGGTTAGCGTTGCCCCCTTACAGCAAGAGGTTCTCCGGTTCGATCCTCGGTTGGGGTGCCTTCTGTGCCTAGTCTGCATGTCCTCCCTGTGGTCGTGTGGGTTTTCTCCAGGTGCTCCAGTTTCCTTCCACATCCCAAAGACATGCTGTAGGTGGATTGGACACTATAAATTGGCCCTAGGTGTGAGCGTGTTCATGTGTGTGCCTTCTGTGGAAGGTTGGGTGCCGGGCTGGCAACTCAACACCGTAAATCTCCACTGCCAATCATGAGTGGACAGGTGATCCACTGTGGCTACCCCTAACCGGGAAAAGCCGAAAGAAGAAGAAGAAGAAGAATTTCCTCATCATTCTGTCCATGTACATTTCAGTGAGACTCCTGCAGGAATGAGAAGGTGCCAGGGGATGGAGATTTAGAGCACCTTTCCAAAAAAAGGGAAGACACTCTAGACGGACCTGGATACAGGTGGAGGGAGTATGTGGTCCTGGGTAGAGGCTTCGGATGCAAGCCAGTATGATCCGATGTAGATTTAATCAGATCCAAAGAAGGTTGGATCTTAACAAGCTTTGCATCTGACTTCTGCACTTTCTTTGGAGGTTCTGACAAGGAAGAGGTGGAAGACTCTGAAGGTTAGACCTCTTCAATGGGTCTTCAGCTTTCTTTTGGGGGGTTGAGCCTCATTGATGGCTTCAGAAAAAGAGGTGGGCTGCAAACCCTTTAATATTAATTTATTTCTCTTGTCAGCAAGAGCATGAGGGCTAAACTTATTACAAATGCTGCAGTCTATCTTTAAATGATCTGTGTCCAAGCCATAGACGCAAAGAGAATAGGCATCAGAGACAGGCAGTTTGTGCCCACACTTATTACACTGAATCCCAAAGGACCTTTTTTGGACATCCTGTAAAAAATATATCAAACTGAAAAATACAATAACAACTTTTTTTAAAAAACTACTAGGAAAAGACACAGGTAAAGTACAACCAATGCTACTGAAGAAATTCCACAGCCTGTAGGAAAAAAATAACTATACCAACAATGGTAAAGTTAAAAATACACAATGTGCATAATGGTTGGAAGGAAAAACTAGGCCTACCAACAATGGTAGGTAGAAATTTACACTAACGAGTACATGAAAGGAGTATGGGAATACAGAGATGAAGAAAAGGTATATATCTAACAAATAAACTGTTTTGAAAAGGAAATATTTTAGGAAAAAAATTATCTCCTACTCTATAACTCAAGAGCTGAAGGCAACCACATATAGACACGAAATCAGCAAATGAGATCTGAGGGATATTAAGGATTGCTGCATTATGGGTAGGGAAGGAGCTCCAGAGTTTTTGGAGGCAACGAGCTAGTGTAACGGCTGAGTTGGATCCGAGGATCAGATCCGAATCCAGTATTTGAGTAATGAATTTAAAACTGACAACATCAGATCAATAATTTCTACATAGGTAAGGGTATAGATTCAATAAGCAGTCTTTTTCACTAGGCTATAGAAATAAATCCAGTGATTAATTTCAACAGGTTAGATGCAAAGCTACCTTAGAAGGCAGAGGAAGAAGTAGCACAAGTCCTCAAGGTAGAAAAATCAGAAGATTAGAAGGGTCAACCAGTCCATGTTTGCCTGCTGCCCCCTTTCTTTGCTTAGATGCACAGCTCCAGCTTTACACCAACTAGCCTAACTAGCCTGATAATAACCAGTACCTTCCCAAACCAAAGATACACCTCAGACTGTAACCCTAAGGAGGTTATTATTTCTTTCCAGTACCTTACTGTGTCATTCAACATTAAGATTTATTTTTGAGCCCATGTTGTCATCAGTCATGTGAAATACTGCCCAAGATGTGATGAGGCCTTATGACATAATGGCATTGCACATATCTCATCTAGAGCCAGCTTGATCTGTGGTGTTGGGGGATAAAGCTGTAAAATGCAGGCAACCTGAGTTCTGCTATTAACATGGATGATTGTAAACCTGGAATGGGTGGATGGAGTGGATGGAATGAACAGCCAATATTGTCTCACCAATCTTGAGGTGGGGGTGGCAGGTCTGGCTTGCCACTTTGGTAACACCTATTAGGAACACTAGGTGTTGCACCCATGGAGCAAGAGCCCATGAGTGTGTGCTACCCAAATAAGCAAAGACTGTGTATGGAGATACACTCACTGCAGCCAACAGCATAGCAGCAGAGTACATTAATCAACTGCAAGGGGGGGATTCAAAGAGGTATGATAGGCCTCCCCACCAGAATGACAGAATGGCTTGCTCCTGATCAAGTGACTCTCACCCTAAAATTGAAAGACAAGGGTAATAAGGGACTCTGGTCAGGATTAAATGGTCTTAAGAATCTCGCCTGGCTCAGGGATGCCTTGATCTCTCTGTCTCCACTGACTGAAGACACAGGTGTGCATGTGATGCCCATGTGCATGTACAGAAGCCAAGAGAATGTGCAAAGGCACACTTACTGCATGTGGCAGCATTGAAGTGGAGCTCAGTGTGCCACTACAAGGGTGGGGGATTACTCCTACAGGGAAGGTTAGGCCTCCCTGGCAGACCAGTAAGCAGGACTGCTCCCTACTACCTTAATCCCATCATGAGGGAATATAGGTTTAATAATGTAGATCAGGCAGGGATGACTGGGTTGTAGAACTCTTACTTAGCTCAGGGGTATCTGGATCTCACACCCTAATGGAATTAATGGTCCAATTTAGTGAAGGTAGAAGAGCCATTATACAGGTTCAGTGGACAACAACAACAACAAAATCAAAAATCTGCAACACTGGTTTTCCCAGTCTTCAGCAATGCATACATGGTTTGTAGCACAATTTATTTAGTGTGGCTACCCACTTCAATGATTTGTGTCACTTTAATGAGTAGATCAGACTCTTCACTCAGCCTCATCATTCCTTATCAGGTTCAGTGTATGTGCTGTTAATCCCACTGCAGTTCTATGTCAGGTTTTTAATCCCACTGGAGTTCTATGTCAGGTTCAGTGTGTATGATGTTACTCCCACTGAGTTCTATGTCAGGTTCAATGTATATGCTGTTAATCTCACTGCAGTTCTTTGTCAGGTTCAGTGTGCATGCTGTTAATCCCACTGCAATTCTATGTCAAGTTCAGTGTGTGTGATGTTAATCGCACTGCAGTTTTGTGCCAGGTTCAGTATGTACACTGTTAATCCCACTGCAGTTCTGTGTCAGGTTCTGTGTGCATGCCGTTAATCCAACTGCAGGTCTATGTCAGGTTCAGTGTGTACCCTTTTAATCCCACTGCAATTCTATGTTAGGTTCAGCGTATATGATGCTAATCCCAATGCAGTTCTATGTCAGGTTCAGTTTGTATACTGTTAATCCCACTGCAGTTCTATGTCAGGTTCCGTTTGTATACTGTTAATCCCACTGCAGTTCTATGTCAGGTTCCATGTGTATACTGTTAATCCCACTGCAGTTCTATGTCAGGTTCAGTTTGTATGCTGTTAATTTCACTGCAGTTCTATGTCAGGTTCCATGTGTATACTGTTAATCCCACTGCAGTTCTATGTCTGGTTCCGTGTGTATACTGTTAATCCCACTGCAGTTCTATGTCAGGTTCCATGTGTATACTGTTAATCCCACTGCAGTTCTATGTCAGGTTCAGTTTGTATGCTGTTAATCCCACTGAGTTCTATGTCAGGTTCAGTTTGTATGCTGTTAATCCCACTGCAGTTCTATGTCAGGTTCCGTGTGTATACTGTTAATCCCACTGCAGTTCTATATCAGGTTCCGTGTGTATACAGTTAATCCCACTGCAGTTCTATGTCAGGTTCCGTGTGTATACTGTTAATCCCACTGCAGTTCTATCACTGATAAAATTACAGTTTGCAGTCCTTCTAGCTACACTTCTTGCCACTTATCTCTGACCGTCTATTCTTATTCTCACACAGAAGGGAGGCCACAATAGTTGGTTTACTGCTTCTTTTCTTAGGAAATGTGTGATGTTTTTGAATATAAATTTGTCTGAAAGAGGAGGGAAGTATATCTCCCGCAATAATTTGGAAGCCAAAGAATTTTACAAAATGGTATTTTTTGTAGTCAAGGCACCTAATTATTTTAATTTATTTTCACTTTGTTTACCAAATTTCTCTCACTAGGCCAATAGCCTTTTTTTCAGGGGAGACTCAAGGTGGTACAAAATACTGCCTGCAGAAAACTTGAGCAGGGCTCTGGGGAGCTTCCCCTATTCTTTTTCATTAAGTGCAATGGGATCATTTGTAAACACCATAGTTACCACCAAATCAGGCAGATGGGGCCTCAGTTTAATGTCTCATCTGAAGGATGTCAGACTCAAGAGCACAGCATCCTTGTTATGCTGCTCTGTAGCATCAGTATTGGAAAAGTTAATCCAACTATTTGGGGTTGGAATAGAACCTACAGCCTCCTGTACTAAAGATAAGTGTGTTACGTGTTGAGTTACTGAGAGTGCAATATTTTGTTAACATGTTGTAGTGATGGTCATGCCAAGGAAGAAGACTGATCATTCCTAAAATTATGTTTTTATAACTTTGACTAAATATGTATTTTGAAGAGGGGGAAGGGCTTACAGCAGAAGAAGAACATTTTTGGCTTTAGGTTCTCTTGTATCAGGGCTCTGCAGATGAGTACATTTATGACCTATTTTTAATTGTTTTAAGACTTTGTCAACCTCTTTCTATACATGGGTTTAAAAAGATAGAAGTTTATCTAACAATATTCTCAGATATTTTCTGATTCATCTGTAGTAATGATGCATAAATGAGGTCAGTGATGTTTAAAGAATTCATTTTATGCTGCTTTTAAGGAGTGCATACAGCATAACTGTGGCTTTTTTGTATTAACAATTAACATATTTTTAGTTTGTCAATTCAAGATTGACACGTAGTCATCTTGTGAGGATTCAGTACAGGTTTCTTGCTTGTGAGTCTTTGTTATTATAGGTTCATAGGTTAGTACTAGGGTAACTGCCCTCATGGGCCATTTTAAGCCTAGCCAATTACCTCATGTGAGAATCAAACCCTGTACCTTGTGTCTGCAAGGTAAACAACTTAACCATTATGACAACCTCCCCCCAATGTTATTTGCATGTAAAACACAGCTTGGGTACAGCAGATCCTAAGTTAAATTATTTGTAAATAGCTAAAAAGGTAGAGATCAAGTAGTGACCAATGGAAGGACTCTTTTTGTAATGGGGACTGTTTCAGTAGTGCAGCCATGGTCATTTACCCTAAATGGTCTACTGGAAACCTTCATTTCAGAAGCCAGAATTTGTGCATTATGTAATAGTAGGGAGTGATCATCTCTATCAAATGTCTTACTGAAATCTAAAAAATTGTGTCTGTGAGTTTACCATTATCCATATTATTAAACAATCTCTTACTTAAATTTAAAGAAAAAAATAATTATACAATAGTTAGGTATAAAACCATGTTGTCTGGCTGTCAAAATGTCATCTTACTAAAATATTCCAGCATCTCTTTGTACATATGTTTTTCTAGAATCTTTGGAAGCGGAATGGAAAAGATATTAGCTATGGGTTTGGAATCATTTACAAAGGAAGGGGAAGGAACCTTAACTAAAGGTGAAGCTGTCACATGTTTAAAACTAAGAGAAAAGGTATTTGTGGTAAATGTAAGATTGTAAATATTAGTGAGTAGTTTATAGAGTAAAAGACTGCCTGGCTGTAATGTTTATGAAAAATTGTATAATCCTCAATGATTTATAATTTATCCAGTTTCCCTAAGACTTTCTTTACTTAAGAGCCACTCTGGTGGGGTAGAGGGATAAATCCCTGTCTATGGCCTAGGTAACCCAGGTGCAATTAAAACTCAGGTGACTGACAGACTAGCAAGGAAGTGATGCCCATTGAAGGTGGGAGGGCATTAGTTGAGACACTCCCTAAGGGGAGGCATAGTCAGATGTAATCAATGAGCATATGGGAGGTGGAGAAAGAGAGTGGGTAGGTCATAACAAATTTCGTCAGATGGAAGCACAGATGAGCCAAGCCCTCAGAACACCCTCAGGATCCATGAGTAGCCTCAGTGACAATGGACTAAGTCTGAGGGGCTTGGAACAGTAACTGGTAGACCTAGTATGAACAATGGGTACTGACAGCTGAGCTGGTAAATTGATCTGAGACAAAATTTTGGAAATTCCAAATCATTACACACAAGTAGACTTGGTGTAGCATAATAAGGACTTGAAAAAAGATAAGTAACAGATTGTGCTGGAAACTAGAGGTCACATTTAATTTATTCCAGCATTGTCTTAGCTGTATTATTTATTTATTTAGTATTTAGTTGACTAAATCATTCAGTACATGAGGTAATATGCAATGGTATTACTCTATCTGTAAAGCAATACTATTATTTCTAAAGAATATGATTTACAACCTAACTTTTTTAATACTTAATTTATAAGTGAAATGGGCTGGCCACACCACCAAAGTGTGATTAATCTGAGCATACCGTGTTTGTGACACTTAATAATTTTAAGTTTAGGTTTCAAATATGTACTGCTTATTCACTGAGGCATTTCTCTAATGAACCCAAACTGCTGACAATGTATTCTAAACCCAAAGGGCTTCTATTTGCATTTTTATCATATCAACCAAGAAATAATTTCAGTTTGGATACTCGTTATAACTTAGGGCATTGTACAGCCTTCTGGATTGGAGAGATGTTATAGCAAATTAGAAATTAAGAATAAGGTATTTCCATGGAATTTTTGTATTGACACTTTTCAAAACATTCTGATTTTGATTTCTTTGAAAAAGCTCCATTCCAGAGGTATAGGTTAAATTGTATGAGTTGTAAGAAACAGCATCTGTGCGCTTTTCATTCACCGTAAGAGCTATCAATGATTGCTGTTTAATGGTGATATCGGTCTATAATCTGTGACCTGTTATATATTTATTTGTCGTTTATTGATCAATGGCAATGGTACATTATTTAATGTCTGGTACGACTGTGGAATTGAAACACAAAAATTGTAGTAACACATTACATGCAACAAAATGCATTAAAAACAAAACTAGAATATAATGAGGTGCAGTATAGTCTTAATAATTTAGAAACTGCTGTAACTAAATATACTTCAATAAACAAGAAATGCATTTCTGTTTATATGATAATAATAAACTTCAGCAGATACATTACTATTTCAAAATGTTGTGTATATAACTTCAGAAGTCATGGGATCTTAAGTGAATGCTTAAAACATTTGCATGACGCTACAGCAACTTTTTATATACAGTTCAAAAATATACAATACATATAAAGAATGACAAACAATAAATAAAGTGAGTTGGAAGCCTTACTCATTGCCAAACTCTGAACAGTATTTGCAGCTCTATATTATTAACTGTAATGTAATTGTTACCACCTAGTGGTGAATACATTAAGTAAGCAATAGGCTTCCTTTTTAAAAAAAAAAAGGAAAAGCCGAAAGACACAACAATAAAGCGCATCATTCAACGTAGGAAATGCTGTAGCATTAAATCTTATTTTCTTATACAGTTCACACACCTCTAGTACAGTCTACAAGACATATAATGGACAATATCTATCACATTGCTACTCAGACAAGAATATCTGTCCTTGCCAGTAGAATTATAGCTCATAACAAGATAGTGGATATATGTGCTTTAACATACCACCCACAAGCAAATGTTGCACGGGCTATATTAGTATCTGTATTAAAAGCATTTAGTATCTATATTAAAACCATTTACAGCACACTTTTTGACAGTTATTTTATCACACTTCTGTAACATATTCTACATAAATAATCTATATCAGAGGAGAAGCAGGTAGTCTGGTCCAGCCAAATGTCAGGATATCTGTTCATTTTTCTAATGTATCATTCTTAATGTTTTCATATGTATGTGTTAACTGACAGTCACATAAAGTCTGTTCAGGTTTAATATTTGATTTCCATAATGCACTTTGTTTCCTGGAAAGTTAATCCTTTTTCCTCAGATGAAAAGAAGGCCACAGCTCTTCGAATATTTCTGCAGAGAGTCAGTAAAGTCTAGAAGTGAGCTAGGTTCATTCAACACATCGTCTACATGTAATACAGCATTTAGGTGAGAGCTGCCAATGGAAGGGAAAGAGTAACAATCCTAATTTTTTTTTGTTTGGAGAATCTGGCATATAAGTAAAGTGTGGAAGATACAAATTACTAATATGCTATAAAATTTGTTCAGAATATAATCTGAAAAACAGAAGGGAAAAAACTTGTCAAGTTTATACTTACAGAATTCACAAGGTGAGAAGTAGATGATGACTAACTAATCAAAGGCATTTCTCTAGGATTTACAAACACATCCCCAGTGAACTGCACAAGGTCAGTGTTTTTGTGCATTGTATTTCTAAGCATGCTGGTAGGTAATATAGGCCTATTAGATATATATATATATATATATATATATATATATATATATATATATATATATATATATATGTGTGTGTGTGTGTGTGTGTGTGTGTCTGTGTGTGTTCACGGACTACTGAGGGCAAACTGTTTAGCAGCAGCGATGTATAACTCTATATGTAGTTTTTTTTAATGCATTTCTATTTTAAGAGGATAGCAGAGAAATAGGTATGTAGTGTTCAAACGATGTAAAAAAATAATGATACTATGGAGGAGAGCAGAATTTATGCATATTAAAAAAAAGAAAGAAAAACAAAGAAGAGGCAGTCAATATCAGCAGTTTTAGGAAAAGTTTTCCAGATGGCTGAGATTCAGAAAGGCTTACTGCAAGGGGTAAGCCTTAACAGCCATTTCCCACTGTTGCTGTAAGCTTTTCTGATTCTTAGACCAGCCTACCATTGACAGGGCCTCAGAGTAAAAGGTGGTGTTAATGGCAGAACTGCGTGTCACTGTGCATCTAAGGGTTCTGGCTAACGCTAACTAACCTTGTGCTTTCCTGGTAATGTCAGCTGCTCCTGATTTATGCTGCAGAGTGATTCACTCATCAGCACAAAATGTCACTGTTGGATGAAAAAAATGAATGTTATCCAAAGATGGAGGTCATCCATTTATTCCTATGGAAGCAGGTGTGATGCAATTAAGTTCAGCAAAGATGTGGGAAGTGGATGTGTTAATTTCTGTATGTGTGTGGACATGTGCAAGTGTGTCGAGGGGCATGAATGAAGCTGCATGAATGTGTGTGTGTGTGTGTGTGTGTGTGTGTGTGTGTGTGTGTGTGTGTGTGTGTGTGTGTGTGTGTGTGTGTGTGTGTGTGTGTGTGTGTGTGTGTGTGTGTGTGTGTCCGTGCTTGGGTGTTTGTCTGGGTGGTCACACTATAAGGGTTAAAAGGGAACTGAGAATCTGAATGTGTGTGTATGTAATGGAGTATGCATGTGTATAAATAGGTGAGTGTGTCCATGACTAGGATCAACTGTTAGTGGGGATTATTTGTTGGCTGGGCTGGTGTGTGTGTGTGTGTGTGTGTGTGTGTGTGTGTGTGTGTGTGTGTGTGTGTCTGCACATATGTGTGAGTATAGGGAGACTTTGTCAACTTATTGCATGAGCTACTATGCGGAACACTACTGCACCCAGGTCTAACCATTCTAGATTGTAATTCAGAGACACACTAATGACCAATGAGATGATAATAAGGTCGTTCTCACCGTAACCATACCCTTCTCTGAACTGCATTTTCTCTCCATCATGGTAAGTGACCTGCCTAAATTAGACGGTTACCATAAACAGTGAGCTTTTTTCTGAATCCCAGGTCATATGTATACTGAATGTTTTATATATTTATTGTCTGTGCTTGTTGTTCATACCTGAAAACATGCTTTCCTTTCTGAAATTCTGTTCTATATGTTTCTGAATATTTGCAACTGGTGAAACCAGTAAGCACTTATAGATGCAAAAGAAGCAATCATCGATACTACTCACATTCCCCAATTCTTCCTTCTAATATCAGTTTGGTCTCAGCTGCAGAGAAAATTATGGAATAACTGTTGAAGGACAGAATTGTCTAGCATTATTTATTATTTATTTATTTACATTTGTTGACTGGGAATGTCCGACTGGACACAGGTTCATTTTCAGCGGAGGCCTGGGGAGAAAAGCTCCACAAATTAAAATATTACAGACACAGTCACAGATGAAGAGCATAGTACATTCAGTAGATAACTAGCATCTGTTCTATACACAAAGTCATAGCAGATTCTAACAATTGTTACAATAAGAAGTTACTGCCATATAATAAGTAGATAGGCATGGAAGTATCAGAGCTTGCTGTAATCAAAGGTAGTTTGTGGGGTGGAAGAGAGGTAGAGGGTAGATGGAGTGGGAGAAGTTAGAGGGGAGAGTTACAAGGGCATAGCCAGCATGTTATAGGTGTGCTTTAAGTAAAGCTTTGAGGTGGGTGCATGATGGTAGAGAGGTTATTGTGGGGTGGAGGGTGTACCATAATTTGGCTAAAGCGCTGGAGAATAGTGCTTCTCCAGCAGTGTTATTGGCTTTAGTAACCTGTGATTGATTTTTGTTGCTGGATCATAGTAGTCTGATGGTGAGATAGGGTTGGAGTAGATACTGGAGGGATGGGACCTTTAGAGGATGGTTAACCAGTTTGTGGGTGAGTGCGAGTTGATACCATTGAAGGAGATGAGTTCTAGCCAGCCTAGTTCAGTAAGTGAAAGACAGTGGTGACTGTGGCAGGATGCCCCGGTAGCGAATTTGGCGATTTTGTTGTAGCAGGTCTCAAGTTTATTTAGATCGCATTGCCTTAGGTTGGTATATATTGGAGAGGCATAAAGTAGGGTGGAGATAAGGTGCAAATTTGCAACTGAAATCCTAGCTGCTTTGGTGAGGAGTTGCTTATTTCTGTATAAGTCTCCTAGTTTTTGGTGGACTTTGTTTATAGTCATGGATATGTGAATGTCAAATTTGAGATTGTTGTCTATTTCAACTCCTAGCAATTTGGTGTGATCTGTTGTGTGGATAGTGGTGTTGTCTTTTGCTGTGATGTTAAAGTGAGAGTTGTTCTGAGTATGTTTGGTGGGTTTGAAGATGAGGAGTTTAGTTTTGTTTGGGTTGAGTATTAACTGGGCATCGGATAGCCAAGTTTCAACAGAGGAAAAGGCATCCTGTGTGACCTTTTGCAGTTCGGGTAGGGACTGGGCTGAGCAGATGATGGTTGAGTCATCTGCATATTATATGAGTGTGACATGTCTGGTGGCAGAGATTATTGGTGAAAATAGAGAAGAGTAAGGGTCCAAGGATGGATCCTTGGGGAACACCAATAGGGACAGGAAGTTGGGAAGATATGTCATTTTGCCATACAACAGATTGCTGGTGGTCAGACAGGTAACTTTGAAACCAGTTGGTGACTGAGTGAGAAAAGGATAGGTTATTGAGTACAGAGGAGTTGTTTGTGTGGGGCCATGTCAAATGCTTTAGATAGGTCTAGGAAAGTAACAGAGGAGAGATGGCCATTGTTTTTATGGTGAAGGATAGTGTTAGTAAAAGAGAGTAAGGCAGTAGCGGTACTATGGTTTGGTCAGAAACCATGTTGAATATTAGAAAGGAGGTTGTTAGTAAGGAGGTAGTCTGAGATTTGAGAGTGAATGCATCTCTCTAGTATTTTGGAGAGCGAAGACAGAATCGCTATGGGGCGGTAATTGGTTAGTTCTGTGGAGGGGCTGCCTTTGTGAAGGGGAATGATGTGTGATATTTTCCATAGTGTAGGGACATAGCATTCTGACAGAGATCGGTTAATCAAGATGGATACTGGGTAGGCTAGGGCATCAGCTGCAATTTGTAGGAATTCTTTTGGGAGGTTGTCTACTGCTAATTTTGTGGGTTTAAGTTTAGTTAAGAGTTTTCTTATGTTGGAGGTAGGAATTTGAGAAAATGAGAAGAGTGTGGGGGGATTACTGGGTGAAGGTGTGGGGTGTAGGGGAGGGGAGTTGTGTTGCCTAGCTAGTGATAGTATGGTTTGTGTGAAGTGTGTGTTGAATGAGGTAGCAATATTTTCTGAGGAGTGAGGCATGTTAGTATGTGATAAAAAGTGGGGTACAGGACCTCAGGCTGCTCTGACACATACAGAATAGAAAGATGAAGCTGACCAAAGCTAACAGGGTTCATTAATTAGGGCAAGCAGGGATTAGATCAGAAAGGAGAAGTAAATGTGGCCTATGTAGTCTGTAGCAAATCATTTAAGTTGGAGCCCCATAAAACATAGTACATGTCTGAACTGAATAGGACCGAGAAGGGTAACATGGGTTGCTAAAAGAGTTCCCATCAATTTGATAAAAGTCCATTTTGTTGAATCTATATACAATGAAAAAAATCTATTGAACTCCACAGGTTCAAAAGAAAAAAAAATGGAAAAGAATTGGGGGAGGTGGAAGCAAGCCCCCCACACAGCCACACCACAAGATTTGTAAATAAACTAACTCGAAGATTGCACAACATTGCAGATAAGGACAAACTTCCCAACTCTTGCTGTTATGCAATCCCATATTAGTTCACACAAACTGATTAAACAAGGAATAAATGGAATGTAACTGGCAATTCCTTTTTCAATAATTGGATTTTTTTATCCAAATGAAAATCGTTCAGTTAATGGCTATACAGTGGGACATAACAGCATTTCAGTAAAGTTAATTGTCTGGGATGACACAGTGACAGCCAATGAATCTCCACATGGTAATTATAACACAAGAGATTATCTTTTTCCATGTTTAATAACTGACCAGCCAGAAGATGTCTACTTTTTTTATTCTTTGTTAATTGGACAAAAGAGTATCTAGAAAGGGCAAAAATAATTTGGAATAATTATAGAGGAACAGATGACAATTTAAATTCAGTGTAAACACGATAAATAATGAACCCCCAAAAAGAAGACCAGGGAAGGAATACACTACTGTGAAGGAGCCACAAAAAAAAGAAGCAAACAAGGAGTCTGGGAGATGTCAAATCAGATGGACTAAAGGTGAGCAAGTTGTGTGAAAAAGTAGCAGCGTGAAAGGAGGGTAGCTTGTAGAAAACTAAAAAAAACTCTAGCTTATCACCTACTCCAAGGAGATCTCTGCCTAACACACAAAGCTATGTTAAACCCAGAGCTGTTGGACATGCGCCACTTAAAGAAATCCCAATCCCTCCAAGCTACACGCTCTAGGGGCCTAAGCCTTGTCACTACAATAAACAGAACATGCTGGAGGGATAGATTCCTGTCCCAGAGACTTCCCATACACTGGAACAAGCTACCCATCTATGTCAAGCAAAGTTCTTCATTAGCACTCCAAGAAAAATCTTGATGAGTGGATGGGAAATAGGAAATACAGCCCAGGGATCACTTCTGTGGCTCTGCTCAACAGAGGCACAGGAAATTAGCTTTCTTGGGTGGCGTACGCCAGGGAACCTTATTGGCTAGGCTTGCTTACGCCCTTGGGTTGATAGCCTTGTACCTACCTATGAACCTATGAAAACAAAAAAAATGTTATTTGTTCTGACAGGTAAGACACCAGTCACTATGGTATACAGTCCCAGAGACCTCAACAACATAATTATAAAAAGAGACAAAGACACATCAGAGGAACACAGCAAAAATAGTCCACCACCTGCCTTAGACGTCATATAAAGAGAGACTAAAATAACTTAACGTGTATGCATTTTTGAGGATTAATAACTGAGAGGAACATGATAAAAACTTAAATAACTAAAGCAGTTGTGCAGTGGTTAGCATTGTCGCCTCACAGCAAGAGGCTCTCCGGTTCGATCTTTGACTGGGGTGTCTTCTGTGCGAAGTCTGCATGTTCTCCCTGTGGTCGTGTGGGTTTCCTCCGGGTGTCCGGTTTCCTCCCACATCCCCAAAGACATGCTGCAAGTGGATTGGACATGCTAAAATTGGCCATAGGCGTGAGTGCGTGCGTGCCTTCTGTGGAAGGTTGGGCACCAGGCTGGCAACTCGACACCGTAAAAACGTCACTGCCAATCATGAGCAGACAAGGTGATCCGCTGTGGCGACCCCTAACTGGGAAAAGCCGAAAGAGAGAGAGAGAAAGATCTAAAGAAAGTCCATAAAGTACAACTGAATCTCATGATTCAGAGAAGAAGCATATGAGAACAAGAGGACACAATCTGAAGATACACACTGAGCAGCTTATGAAACATTTGAAATATTATTTCAAAAAAGGTTTCTGAGGCAGTAATGGGGGTCTAAAGTGATGAAATAATTCATAAAAAACAAGGGTCTTATGTCCAGGATTACCTGCAACATTCAGGCTGAAAGTGCAGGTCAAAGTCTCCTTCTACCAGCATAGTATAACATACAAAGTCTCCTTCTACCAAAATAAGACATATGAAACCAGATAGTATGGTCTGAAAGGATACAATATGACATTTTGCTATGTATGGTCTGAAATGATAGAATCTGGCATTTTATTATGTATGGTCAGAAATGATACAATATGGCATTTTGCTATGTATGGTCTGAAATTATACAATATGGCATTTTGTTATGTATAGCCTGAAATGATACAGTATGACATTTTGCTATGTATGGTCTGAAATGATACAATATGGAATTTTACTATGTATGGTCTGAAATGATACAATATGACATTTTGCTGTGTATGGTCTGAAATGATACAATATGGCATTTTGCTATGTATAGTCTGAAATGATACAGTATGACATGTTGCTATGTATGGTCTGAAATGATACAATATGACATTTTCCTAAGCTATGCAGAGATCCATAGACTGGAAGAATAATCCTTAAACATGCCTTTGGATCACCTACCACCTGATTACAAACAAATGTTTGTGTGGGATCTGCTAATGTTTTCTATGCTCAAATTGTTGTGTTGTTGCATATTTTAAGTAGAAGTGCAGTTGCTGTTTCAGCCCATTGGTTGCCTCCAGCATTGATGGACTTCTGTGAGTGTTACTAAGGTGAATATTTGCATGCCTCAGTATTGCATACTGCTAGGCTACATTTAGCTACATTCCATAGTGCAATTCAGATTGAGAGAAAAACACTTCAGTCAAACTCTTTGGAACACTTGGGCCCTGACTAGCCGTATTGTGTGCAGGTACAAGGTAGGCTTCACAGTTAAATTGATAGGATAAAGTCCATTTCCTTTTCACAGTTGATCCTGGTGTAACTTAGATTTAAATTTGTTACTGGTGAATGCCATTCTGCCAGTGATGAAACCAATTCAATTTTATTGCATCTCTCCTGACTTTGTGTAATCTTTTTCTCTTTTAGCTGTTCCCGTTAGGGGTCACCACAGTGGATCATCTGTTTCCATTTTTTCCTGTCCTCTGCATCTTGCTCTGTCACACCAACCACCTGCATGTTTTTTCTCACCACATCCATAAACCTTATCTTAGGCCTTCCTCTTTTCCTCTTACCTGGTAGCTCCATCCTTAGCAGCCTTTTCCCAATATACCCAGCATCCCTCCTCAGCGGATGTCTAAACCAGCACAATCTCACCTCTCTGGCTTTGCCTCCAAACCATCCAACCTGAGCTGAGCTTCTAATATACTGATTCCTAATCCTGTCCATCCTCATCACACTCAATGCTAATCTTAACATCTTTAACTCTGCCACCTCCAGCTCTGACTCCTGCCTTTTTGTCAATGCCACCATCTCCAACCCATATAACATAGGTGGTCTCACTATTGTATACTCACTATCTCACTACAGTAACTGTGTTTCTAGCTACTGCTGTATTTTATTGTACTGTTTTGTACTACTTTTTGATAATTAATATTCCATGTACTTTGTTGTACTAGTACTGTTTCATACCAGCATTTGTACTGCTATTAAATTTCCTATACTTCTTCATGTTGGGCATATTGGAGATCCTGCAGCATCCTGCTCTGCTGGTCAGTTTTTTTTTACTTTGTCCCAAGTAGTCACCAGCACTAAGTGAATTGCATTAATTGATGAGCTCTGACTAACTCTAAGCATTAATCCTGCTACTGCATATTATCAGCTGTCTGATACCAATTCATGAACATCGTTATCTGTACTGCTACATAAAGATCATTTCTAATCAAAAAATCTTACTTGGGTAACCTGTTGCTTTGGTGATGCCCTTGTACATTGACTGATGCCAGGTTTAACGTAAAAAGCCACTAAACCACATGCAGGCAATTTAAAATATTTTCCTACATAAAATCCTATTATTTAGCTGGATATTTCCTGCTCTGACCTATATCATCATGCTCAGCTCTGTGATGATGTGAGTTTGAGGGTGTTTTCAGTTATAGCAGTGCCTTTTGTGATATCTTCCTTACAGGCGTTAAACAATAGAAGCACAAACCCAAACACCAGACACCTATTCAAGCCTAAAATTTAATTAATACAACTGTATTAAATAAATATTAGTATTGTGTTGGAGTCCAGTGCCAGACTTTGAGTTAGTAATGGTTAATAAGTGCTTCCTTGTGGAGTTTCCTTAGAGACAACAAGCAGAAGTCCAAAAAATAAATTAACAAATAAAAAAATCAACAAAGATTTATCTACTTTCCTCCTTTTTAGTGCACTTGTTCTTTATTATGAGAAATTGGTGTATAAATAACATTTGTATTAAGATTTTTTTCCCATTAGTAAGTTGCTGCTGCAAACAGGAGGAAGGTAAGATATGAAACTGCCTCTAACAGGATGTCAAGTAAGTTACACCCACATGGCAGGAAGGGGAACATAAGACCTATGTTTTACATAAATCAGTATTGTATGTGAAAGATAGGAACAGAACAGCCTCAAATCACCAATGAACATCACTACAAAGCTGAAATGGAAAGCCAACATTTTGTTTCAGTGTTTTGCATATGATCTTTGAATTACTTCCCCTTTTTAAATATCTTGTTCTGTTCAGTGGCTGGGTGAACCCCCTGCCTTTGTACTAACTGAGTATAGTAGTATTATCAAAGTACTTTGATTAAACTGTACATCTATACCCTGTTACTGCATTTATCAGCTATTTATACTGTTGTGGGCGATTGCAGTTTTGTTGGCTACTGACTTATTTTTACCTGCATTGAAGCTATAAAACATTACTACCTTGTAGGTTTATTATTGTTGGTCTGAGTACTGCTGGGCCAAGGATTGCCCTGTGTTTACTACTGAGCTATTTATAAGTACCCATTCCTAATATCCGTGGTACTGCAATTATTAATTTCATAGCATTTTCTGTGGTTTTGATTTACAGCATATGACATGAAGCTGACAAATCCTGTTGTGCTTGACTATCTTGACTTAGATCTCATGTATAATATGTATTTAACCTGTTTCAGCTAGTATACGCTACAGATAAAATTTAGCTTTCCCTGTAGTTTTTGAAATTCTAACTATCATATTATTGTGCTCCTAAAAGTGAACTGTAGAGGTTAAATTTAGCTTTTATTATAGTTCTAAAAACTCTACTTTTTGTAACTCTGATACTACAACAGGCAGTTTTATCATACCCTGTTTAATAATAGAGCTTATAGCTGTTGTAAAACATTACTTTGGGTGCTACAATTTAACATGGTTCTTATTATTCAGCAGGTATTCATCTCATATTATTAGTATTATATCTGTCTTGCAGAATTTTAATCTGGTTGTCTGGTAATAGACTATATCCATTTTCAACGATCCATACCGGTACTAATAACTACCTTCTTTTTTTCACCCTTATTGGTCAGTATAGGATCACAGTACACTTTCTGTTGGGAGCCTGCTTGCACTGGCCATTTTGAGACCATATTAACAACTATTTCATGTTTAGCAATAACCCACTGTTGTTATCAATCAATGACACAAGCTGTGAGAGATGCAGGTACTTTTCAGACTGAAGCCTAATCTCTTACCTCTGTTCTCATTTTCACACTGCACAATGCATCACCATCCTTCTAACTTATGTTATTGTAGTTAAGAATCCATTATCTAAGCCTCCTAGGAAACTTTACTAAAAAAAACTCACATCTAGGTGATGCTACAACCATATCTCTTATCCTCTTGGAGCAAGAAATCTGGACAAAGCCATAAATAAAAGTGTGACAAAGGCCCAAAATAGGGACAATTTTTAAATATTGCTCTTACAGACTTAGAAAGTTGATAGAATAACAGGTTTTGCATTAGCATTAATTTTCTAAACATATGAAGTGTGAAATTCAAATGTCTGCCATTATTTTCTAACTTCAGCCTTTAATGATTTGCCAAGGGTTGGGAGAGTGGCCTAATGGTTAAGGTGTTTGCCTTACAAACACAAGGTGCAGGGTTTGAGTCTCACAAGGGATTACTGGCTAGGCTCACAAGGACAGTTAGCTTAGTACTAATTTGCCAGAAAACCACAATTTTATGAAAAATGGACCAAAAATATGATGCAAAAATCTGGCATTTTGTGAAAATCTGTACAGTTAAGAGGTATGTCTAGAACTCATATACATTTGCCACCTACTCCTTTTGCATGCAGTTCACATACACCTTCCATGACTCACTAGAGTTATTAACCTAAGTGTGTAAGATCTACAAATGTCACACTCACCCTCTGCAGTGTCTTGATCAAAAGATGACTCCATAGACAGACATAAAGACTCAACCTTGTATCTACAGCCCAAACAAACCGGGTTCTATTACAGATTCGGAGTTTGAAGATGATAGCAGGGAGGGATTGATGGGTGTACCCATCCAGGAGGAGCATGGGGTCTTAGTCTACACATTCCCTACAGTGAGGCATGGTCCATAGAGGGGACTAGCAATTGGATATAACAGGTGAATGCAGGGGAGTGAGGAATTAAGGTAGGTCATAAAAATAAAAAAAAATCCTCCTCAGTAGAAGTAGTTAATGGCACTTCACCTTAGGATGCCCTTAGGTTCTAAGCTGGCCCCAACCCCACAATGGCTATAGTCCAGGGGCTGTAGGAGAGACTGGTAGACCCATAGATAGATGAGGGTACTGTAGAATGAAGCAGAAGTGGGAAAAAAAGATTCCATTCTGGCCAGGCTGGATAAAAATATGGTGACAGTAATCTCTTTTTGGATCCAGGATCGATAATGTAACAATGGATAAGGGCCCTTCAGGCCCTTCACTCTGGTAAGTACTAGTACAAACTGGTACTAACGTATGCGGGGCCGAATGACCTTCAGAGCTCTAACAAGAGTGATGTGCATTTGTCTGTTATTGTTCCTACGTAATTATATTCCATTTTTTTTCTCTCTCTAAAACACTCAGCCATGCTACTGTTTTGTTACAAACACTCTAAATCACGACTTATTTATCATGCAGCTTTGTGCATCTAAAATATTTAGGAAATTCTGTTATTGTGTTACAGCCTTTCTAATTTGTAAGCAAACTCACATATGTAATGCACATAGCATTCAAATGTATATAGAAACTCAAGTGCATGTATAGATATTATATAAAGGTTTTAATTTCAGTTTTCTCACTTTATCATTTATTTTGCTTATATCTTTATACAGTTGCCCATTGTCTACAGTCTGAGTTGTGGATGAAAAGGGTCTTTGGATCAGCACACTTATCCTGTTAACAAATTTTCATATGAAATAAATAACATACTTATTTCTTTCAAACTCTAGAAGGGTAGTATTGCATAAATGATAGGCTTTATTGGGTTACGGGCAGATGCAATGTAAAAAGAGAGATGTGATCCACACTATATGCACTAAGGCTAAAACAGTCTGCTGTCAAAACAACTAGTAGCTCTATTTAACACAACAGAATAGATGAGAATACATTAGACGTAAAAACTCCTGCCATACCAGCTCTCTTTCTCTGTGAGTATCTGAGTACTAAGAACTCATACTCTAAATACTCAGAAAGATACTCTCTGCCAATGCTAATTGAACAAGACTGGTTGGTCACTTAGGTCAATGGACAGAATCTCCTATTCAGAGAAGGGATAAAGCTACACAGAGATGCAATTCACTAATGGCCCATTGCCATGCTACTGAATTGAACACTTAAACTTGAGCATGCTAGTGTTCTCCTGACAAGTTGTTGTACTATGGTAACATATGCATCCTTTCTAGACAAACACCAACACACACACGCATACGCACGTGCACACAAAGTCAGCAACCCCTGCCTACCTCCATTACTGTAAACAGACACACACATACTCCAGAGGAGTAGATTTATTTATTTAACATTTGTTTACAGGGAAAGTCTGACTTGGAACAAAGCCAATTTTCAGTGGAGGCCCGGGGAGAAATGTTCCAGATACATGTCTTTGAAAAGTGGGAGGAAACCAGAGCACACAGAGAAAACCCACATGAACACAGGGAGGATATGCAGACTCTGCACAGAAGGCACCCCAGCCAAGAATCAAACCAGAGAACCTCTTGCTATGAGGCAACAATGCTACTGCTGCACCACTGTGCCATCTGATGGTTCAGTCAGTGTCCTGTGCTGATAACACAAGCCAGCAATCCCCACAGGTAGCTATTCAACTTAACAGAAAAAAAGTTCACTGTAAAAACTTTATCACAGTGGCATCCATCACCCCCACCCACAGCTAGCTCTTCCATTGAAGAGAACAAAACATAAATCACTGTAATAAACCAATTACTGCATTGTAGAGACTGGGCTATTACTGTAATATCCACTCACCCCTCCCCCAGCAGCTCAACTGATGAATTAAAAAAATAATGTAAATATTGGAAGAGCGTTGCACCACAGGTATTAGTATTTCATCTGAGTATTCAAAACTTGCTAAACAACCAAAATGGCAGAAAGACAGCTTCAAAACAACAGCTTCAATATTAGGCTTTTACCATGTTGAAAAAAAGCCTGTTATTGAAGCTGTTGTTTTGAAGCTGTCTTTCTGCTATTTTGGTTGTTTAGCAAGTTTTGAATACTCAGATGAAATACTAATACCTGTGGTGCAACGCTCTTCCAATATTTACATTGTTTTTTGTTCTGCTGAGCGTCCTTTAATGGAATTCACTTCTTTTTCTGGATTTAAAAAAAAAATGGGATGATGGATGGCCAGTCACACTCACCCAACACTTTGCACCACTGGTAATTGCCCCCCTCTCGCCACACTAGCTATGCTTCGAACATTGTTGACAAACTCAAGAGGTTAGGTACAAGCTTATATGTCACCTGGTGGATATCCAACAGGCTCACATACAGGACCCAGGCAGTTAGAACTGTGGAGTCCACCAATGTAAAGAAGCCAGTCACAAGTGGAGGCCCTCAGGGATCAGTCCTTGGACCGCTCCTTTTTGGCATTTACTTCTCTAAAGTCAAGACCAATGTCAGTGGTCTGTGGCTGACTAAATTTGCAGATGATTGCAAATTAGGAACTGTCATTGAATCTCACACTGAGACAAATGTTCTCCAGGAGGGGCTGACACAAACAAACAACTGGTGTCAGAGCCATGGACTAAAACTAAATGCCAAGAAATGCATAATAGTATCCTTTAGGAAGTCATCCACCCCTGGTAACTATCATATTGACAACACACCTCTTACAGTTTACCCAGTATTCAGAGACTTAGGGATAGATATAGATAGTGATCTAGCTTTTGACCATCATGTGTCTACAGTAGTGAGGAAATCATTCTATGTTGAGCAACTTATAAACAAAGGTATAGCATCTAAGTCCAAGGAAGTCATTGTTCCACTGTATTTGGCATTCATCAAACCTATTATTGAGTACAATATTCATAGTTTCATAGGTTCATGGGTGTTTACTAGGCTAATGACCACAGGGGCCTTTTTAAG